>NC_061804.1:11595102-11919193 GCF_021462225.1 Girardinichthys multiradiatus | reverse complement strand
GCCCACGGGAGCTCTGGAGGAGCTGCTGAGATCCATAGCTCAGGTGGGGGGATCTGACCACTGGACAGCTATTAGTCAAGCACTCAACTGATGGATCCTTTTAATTCTACTTCACAGGTCTGCACTACTTTGTGTTGTTCTGTCACTTTGTGGTTGTTACCAGAAAAAAATATGAAAAAGTTGTTTTTTCAAGACTAACTGCAACTGAAAAATATTGAAGCACCTGAATGTTGTCATATGCTGTGTTGGGGATTCTGGACTCTATGTGATTGTTTATTAAGTTCAGTATTATCAAAATTAAGCTTTTTATGTTTTGCATGGATTAAATTCTCATGTCAATCTGAAAGGATCTGTGAATTTTTCTTGTCAACCAACACCCTCATATTATGATATAACCCTCATTTATCTCAAATATGTACTACTGCATTTTCCAGTGCCCCCTTTTGTAAAATGCAAGCTTTTAATTGGCTGATTCATAAATTTCCTTTTATCGTATCGTATTAGAAAAACTAAATTTAAATCCAACATTTTTTAATATCTTGGCAGTTTTCTTCAGCCAGATACTGATGTTTCTTGGATTTGTTGCTGCCACCTTCAGTCTGTTTGTGAAATAAGGATTTTCCAACATTTTATGAATTTAAACAGAGCTTTCATCAAGTTAATGCTTCATAGCGCTATTTGAATAAATGGAAATGTTCCTTTCGCCAGAGATAAGCAACATTTTTTGTGACTGGCGGTGTCAGTTCAAACCCTGTGCTGCCTGTTGGTCTGTCTGACGGTTTGGTTTCACTGGTCATGTAGGAGGGTCCCTATGTGATGCTAAAGAAGAACTGGGAGATGTACGAAGGCAACGACCAGTACGAGGGTTACTGCGTGGACCTGGCCTCTGAGATTGCCAAACACATTGGTATCAAGTACAAGATCTCCATCGTCCCGGATGGAAAGTACGGCGCCAGGGACCCAGAGACGAAGATCTGGAACGGCATGGTCGGGGAGCTGGTGTACGGGGTAGGTGTAACTTTTATTTACTTCATGAAGTAGCTTCTGTCATGCTGTGGAGACCACTCAAACCACTTTACACTAGAGCCACATTCACCCATTCGCAGTCACTAACACTCACACATTCATACACCGATACACAGATCGGTAGGCAACTTGAGGTTAAGTGCCTTGCCCAGGACATAAGGCAGGAGGAAGCTGGAATTGAACACAAAACCTTCTGATTGCACGGCAACTACTCTTCTTACTGAGCCACAGTCACCTCTATGTGTATGTGTGGATAATGGTTCTCCCTGTGGTCCTCGGGAGTCCTAAAGCCTCGGATGTGTCTTTGCAACCCGTTCCAGAGAGCTAGATGTTATTGACGTTGTTTCTTCTCTGTTCTTGAGTTTGTTTAGATTGGGTCACGATGTGTGACCCAATCTTCAGCCTACTTCATGTTGTCAGACAGGTTCTATTTATGTGGTTTCCACAGGTCCAGCAGTAGTCAAGCCTGGCTGTGGTTTGTGTTTGAACCAAAGAATGTGGTTAATCAAAGTTAATTCATGATTTAAGAGGGGTTAGTAACTTTTTAACATAGGGCCAGGTTGGTTTGGAGCTTTTTTCTCTAAATAAATGAAATCATCATTTGACAAAAGGTTTTTATATTTACTCAAGTTTTCTTTGTCTGATATTAAAGGTTTGATGATGTGAAACACTTAAGTGTGAAATGCAAAAACAGCAAAAAAATCTTTAATCTTGTTCAAAAGTGCTTGTAGATGGATGGATGGAGCTGCAGTGATGGATGGGGCTTCATCTGCAGCCTGCAGTGATGTGGTGCTGTTCTGGCCTGTTGATGGCTGGATTTTAATTCACCTTTGCATCAGAGATGTACTTACTTTGTCGCTACATTTTCTTAGCTACAGAAAGTGTGTTTCAACAACCCGTAATGTGCAGGGTTGCTATGCAATAACA
Organism: Girardinichthys multiradiatus; assembly: GCF_021462225.1. NCBI lineage: Eukaryota > Metazoa > Chordata > Actinopteri > Cyprinodontiformes > Goodeidae > Girardinichthys > Girardinichthys multiradiatus. Next base: position 11,917,240 of record NC_061804.1, on the reverse strand, counting down.
TTAATTACTCTTTTTAAAGTTAATGTTAAATACAGGGCTTGAGTCCATGTTTGTAATAAAAATAAATGAGTCCATAAATGTCCAGGTTTAAATAGTCATCTGAGGTCACACTGAGTACTGTTTGGACCTAAAACATTCATTAACCTTGTTTAAAATAAAATGAACATCTATTCATGATTGTTTCTAGCCTAGATGGAAGCTGCGGATAAAGTGTTTCACAGGTCACACCACTACCAGACATCTACACCGTTTCAGGTATGCAGCATGGGGTCAAAATGCAAAAACAATTAAAGTTGCACCATATTTTTTGTTGTGTGTCTTGGTGAGTCTCCAGATTAGTTTGCTGAATAGTCATCACTTCCTCTTTGGACAAAAGATGTTTTCATGTGTTTGTTTCTGATATATTCAGCCCGTCCAAAATAAAATTGTTAGCAGTTATTAAAGCAGGCAGGGACAGGAGGAAATGTTTGCAGTGCTACAGTCCAGCCTTTGACGAGGTCAAAGAGGAGATGTGGAGGTGTGCAGCTTTTTCAAGCTTGTGAAAGAGGTAGCATTTGATTTGGTACCGAGGCGTGTTTCTGCTGTTGACCTTGCTGTTGATCAAAGAAGATGCAGGAATGTGAGGTAATGAAGGGATTCCAGTTCACGTGTTGCACCTTTTATCAGGTAAACAGATGGAAAACAATCTTGTATTGATGCGAATAAGTGTTCCACATAAAATGGGTTCTTCTTATGTTTATACAGCCATGGAGAAAACAATACGGTTCCCTCTGAGAGGCTGTTGGGTTTCCTTACTTAATGACAATATTAATAATAATAATGACAAATTCAAGCAGTATAACCAAACAATTAAAACTGAAAAAAAAACGTATCCTATAAAATGTCATAAAAATGCAGTCTCTAGTGTAGTGACACCTCCATATTTATTCGTATTTAAAATGGTTTAAATAACACAAGCAAATCAGAGACCATTTGTAATATAAAACTGAACCTGAAGCACAACTGGACCCTGCAACATGACAATGGCCCAAAACATACCAGTAAATCCACTAAGAACTAGCTGAGAAATGAGAAATTAAATCCTGGGCCTGGTCAATGCCCAGATCTGGATCCCATTGAGATGCTGTGGGGCGACTTGAAACAGGCTAAATATACAAGAAACCCCTCAAACATCTCACAGCTAAAGGTGAGGAGTGGAGCAAACGTTACTCAGACTGATGTCAGAGATGGTAGATGGCTACAGGAAGAGTCTCACTGGCTAGTTGTGAGTGGGTAGAGCTGGAGTGGCCAATGCCAGTCCTCAGGAGACAGTGTCCTGCACGTTTTAAATGTGACCCTGATTCATATCATTAAATTACTTCCTCAAAACTGTCATCCACTTCTTTTATATGATACAAGTGTGCTGGACCAGGAAAACACCTGAAACATCATGACACTGGCTCATGAAGACTAGAGTTGGCCACTTCTGGGGTAGTGTGTCCTAACTTTTACCTGAGCTAGAAATTGTTTTATTTTTATTATTTAAGTTCAATTATATATATTTTTTCTTAGATATAAATAAAGTGAATATTGGACATCAGTATGTGATGGTTTAATTCATAAACAATGAATAATTAATGCGGTGTCCTATATTTGAAATGAGAAGCAGGACAGAAGGACTTGAAACAAAGAGATGCTTTTGTTTTTGTTTCTTCTGTTCCTCTTGCCTTCTCCTCGTTTGCTCTGCAGTGACTCACAGTGAAGTGGACTGCAGAGAGTCACAGTTTAGGATGTGTCAGGACTGATGGAGCAGCACAGTCCCTCACTGTGTGCAGGATAAGCAGTCGGGTCAAAAGCACAGGAGCAGCAAGAGGTGCAGCTCCTCTGTTTCCATCTTTTTAATAAGAACCATGAACAGAAAGACTTTCTGTCTCAGACATTTCTTTGTGTTGGAATAAATTACCGCTACAGATGTGTCTGGTTTTTCCAAAACCAGACACATCTGGGTACTGTTAGTGCTCTGGTCTAGAAATGGTTCTTCTGTACTTTTGTCCTACATTCAGATGATCAAGTTATCTAACTATCCTGCCTCAGTGTGAAAATGTTTCATTCCCCTTGTTTTTACTGCCAGAGCTGTCAAATCACTGAAGTACATCCTGTCTGACAGCATGAAGTAGGCTAAAAACTCACAAATCGCAACACATCATGCCCGAATCTACAGAAATTCAAGAAGAGATCATTCTGTAATGGGTTTCAAAGCTATTTCTAAGGCTGTGGGACTCCAGAAAACCACAAGGAGAACCATTATCCACAGATGGAGCAACATGAAACAGTGAATCCCCCCTGGAGTGGCCAGCATACCCAAACTAATTCAAAAGCGCCTCGATGACTCATCTCAGAGGTCACAAAAGAACCCCGAAAAACATTTAAAACTTTTCATGCCTGACTTTGCTCGTATAATGTCAGAGTTCATGATTCAAGCTTACTTGGGTTCTGCAGCAAAAAAAAAAACAAAAAAAAAAAACTACCTCAAGATTTTGCAAAGTTTGGACTTAAATTTTATTGAAGGGGTTATTACTTTTCCAGGTTGGTGTGAATAGATGTTTTCCATCAAAAAAGTGAAATCTTTTGAAAATGGCTCTTTAGATTATCAGATAATGTCTGATATTAACATTAGTTTGATCTGAAACACTGAAATGTGACAAAAAGTCAAAAACTGAAAAAACTCATAAAGGTGTTAAAACGTTTTCACAGCACTGTATCTCCCTCTTTTAACTTTGAATACAATGAGAAAAATCAAATCCAGAAAAAGGAACAAGATTGGGGGTAAAAGTGCAGCGTAGCTGAAGAACAGAACAGAGCTTTGTTTATAGTGAACATTCAGGGACATGGGAATTGTCAGCACTTTTTACACAGACCATTCATTTCTTCCTTGAAAAAACTCAAGCTGCCACAAAATCACCGCCCTGCGCCTCTTTAACCCACCGTGTATGTTAGCAAACACTAAGTGCTCCGAGGCTGTCATCTTAATACTTTCTGCTGAGGATGTAAGAACTTTAATCTCTTTTGTTTTCTTTCCTCCGGTTCTGTTTCCTCCATTCCCTACAAGTCAGATGGCCGAGATGAAAGTTTAAATTCTGTGTGAGAGTAAGCCCTGTGCTCCGAAGAAGAGCAGGCAAGGTTGCTGAGGCACTAACTGTAATCTGGTTTGAGGATTTTCAGCAAGCTAGTGTGCACTTTTCCACAGCTGCAGAGCAAGGAGATGACACAATCAATTTTTTCCGCTGTCCAGGGCTCTAAGCATATTTCTCAGACATATTATTTTATCCTTCCTACTGATTCTCAGAGCTGCAGCTAAGCCTTTGACCATTAGAAAGAGTATTTTTAAATGTATGTCCTAACTCATAGTCTTGATTCAATCTTGATATGGAAACTAATCTGATTCCTCTTCCTCTTAATTTCCACAGAAAGCGGAAATCGCTGTGGCCCCTTTGACTATCACACTGGTCCGGGAGGAGGTTATCGATTTCTCCAAACCCTTTATGTCGCTTGGTATTTCCATCATGATCAAGAAGCCCCAAAAATCTAAGCCGGGTGTTTTCTCCTTCCTGGACCCGTTGGCCTACGAGATCTGGATGTGCATCGTGTTTGCCTATATCGGCGTGAGCGTGGTGCTCTTCCTGGTCAGCCGCTTCAGCCCGTACGAATGGCACACCGAGGAGCCCGAGGAGGGCACCGACGGTCCGCCAAGTGACCAGCCCCCCAATGAGTTTGGAATCTTCAACTCCCTCTGGTTCTCCCTGGGCGCCTTCATGCAGCAGGGCTGCGACATCTCCCCCAGGTAAGGACACACTTTCACCAAACTTTAATCTCAGAAGTATGAGAGTCATTAAGTGTTTGCCACAAACTCTACTCAGACTTTATCTCCTCAGGGTGTACATGACCTCCAGGCCAATTATATTCACAGTTTGACATTGTGTCAGGCTGCATTATCTGGATCATACACATAACTCAGTTCTCACTCTGTGTGAGCGGAGTGTGTGCTCAAATCCCTGGCCTGTCAATCCAATTAAGTTCTTCATCAATATTTCAAACATGTCTGATTGACACAAATGGGAGCTGAGTGAGTGTTAACACCCTGCTGGGACAAGCAGTAGTTTGTGGCAGTGGAGCAGAAGGAAAAAAAGAGTCATCAGCATGGTGTTCAATCCTTAAAGCTCTGGTTACCAGCAATGTGATTTTGTTTGAATGTAATTGTCTTGAGGTGAAATCTTTAAATGTAAGTGTGTCAACATAAATGTTGTTTTGGAGGAACAGTTCGGCCTTTCTGGGAATACTTACGGGACATGTGAAATCAAATTTTCTTGTCAATGTAATAAGTTATATTGTTCATTGGTTTAATCTGCCTGCAGCAGACAACGGTCAGAGGGATCTCAGTCTGAAGAATCTGAGAACTTCTCATAGGAGCAAAGCTAAAAGCTATTAAGGTGTCAATATTACAAGCCACTTAGATTTATGCTAAAAACTGTACAGCTGACTCATTGCTACAAAGAGGTAAGCTAATATCTCTTCAGAATGACACTGAAGCTAGTTAGTGTCAAGCTAGCAGCTACCCAAAGACAAGCTAACAGCATTTTAGAACTAACATAACAGCCACTCAGAACAAACCTGACAGTTTCTCAGTGTCAAGCTAACAGCTACTCGTGACGAAGGTTACTGCTACTCTTGGTGTAGCTAACAGCTAACTGGAGACAAGCTAACAGCTACTCGTTACAAAGGTAACTATTGCTCATACCAAAGTTAACAGCTATTTGGAGGTAAGCTAACGGCTACTCGTGTGAACTAACCGCTACTCAAAGAGAGGCTAGCAGTGAATTGGAGGCAAGCTAACAGCTACTTGGAGCTAAGCTAACAGGTATTTCAGATGACAGTAACAAGCTAACAGCTATTTTTAATTTAGCTATCAGGGAGGAGATGAGCTCATAGTTTGTCAAAGTAGAGCTAATGGCTACCAAACGGGAATTGATCAGCTACTTAGAGCCCAGCCAACCGCTATTCAGACTCCAGCTACTCAGCTGGAATCAGCCACTCAGAATTGAGCACTTGGTACTTGGAGCTAAATTATTTGTTCAGGCAAAGCTCACAGTTATGCACATTAAAGCTATCAGGTTATGAGACATTATTAGAGTATGAATTTCTAACATTTCATTCACCAATTTACATTCAGTACTTTCAGCCATCAGCAGTAAAAACTATTTCTGTTCTAAATACTATCAGTTTAGCACGAGGAAGCTATTTGTTTCATTGTTTGTCAAGAGAACAAGGTTGTTGTTGCTACACCAGTGGTTGCTGGTTCTGCTAGTGTTAGCCATCTGTTTCTTCATCTTTTATCAGCAGTTCTTCCTCCATATAAGCTGGGTCATACTGTTTTCCAAAAACAATTTGTTTGCCTTTCTTTCAGTTTTACTTTTGTTAATGCTATTTGGGATTAAACGCTGAATAGCTGTACAATGTGGCAGTGTACTTTCAGCAGTTTTGGGTGCTTGGAAAGTGTCAGCATAGATCTTTAGATGTAAAAATACCTCACATAGCATTTGCTTAAACTGCGAAGAAGGTTTTAAATTTCACTCACATTAGATGGCTGAAGTTCTCTCTACATTATTGATAGCTTGACTCTCCCATGTGAATTTCTGGCTGTTTCTCCAAACTGAGATCAGTCTGATTGCTGTTTATAGCTGGTAAAATACTGATTGTTTATACTTACCCAGCACAACCCCCCTTTAAATGGGGAAAAACTCATAAAAAGAAAAAAATGTGGGTTCTCCTTGGAGTTTTAATGCTGAAACAATTACAGCTGCAAACGATTTGAGGTAAGTAGACAAGGAAAGACAAGGAGAAAATAACTTCTTATTGATGTTATGAATGATTATTGAAGTCTTTTTCCTCTTCCCAAAAATGCTGAACTCATCCTTCTGTGTTTTAGAAGTGAGTTGTAAGTTGATAAGGGAGTTTGAATGGGGACTAAGATTAAGCATAAATTAGATGTAATAAGTAAAACTATAGTGCTTGTTTTTATTATTTACACTGGGATTTCTGCTGCTCTGTGTGCTGTAATTGTGGTATCATACTTTTCATGTCTTTATGACTGTGAGTCTGCTGGTATTGATTTGGTCTGTCTCCTCGTCCTCCAGCCACATCGTTCTTCTCTGTCTGTTGTGTACTCGTGGTTTCTGCTCGTTGTTAGGTTGTCTCAGCGTGGATCAGCTTCAGCAGTTGTGCATTTTTTCGTGTATTCACGTTTGTTCTGTTTCCTCAGACGAGCTGTCAGAAGCTTGCTTCATTACATGTCTGTGACTTCTCCTCCCTTGTTTTAAAATGCTAAAACCTTGTGAGCTACAGACCAGTGCCCAGTAAACACGGTGCACTGTCCTTCACGCTCCCCGTTTTAAGGCATGGTGAAGCCTTCAGGCTGTTATAAAACGCTGTTATAAAATTCTCAGTGGTTTCTCATGCTGTGCAAAGCCTATCTTAGCAGTTTGAATGGCTTTGTCAAGCTTAAACTTCCTGCTGCTGGTTTGCTTGGGTTATTTTAAGAAGCTGCTAGAATGGCTCCTTTATCAGCTCTTTCATATGCTACTTCTTTTATCTGTTTTAAGCCCTTATGGTTGTTGTAGTGTAATAGAGTTGGTAAGATACTGGGAGATGAAAGGACAACCTATATCTTTCAGCCACGCCCACACAGGAGGAGAACAGAGAAACAACATGGAGGACCCTGAGGTACATTAAAGCTTCTCTGAAATTATAGCCCAGCCTCACGTAAGCAACCTATAGAGGACTTTAAAGTGGGCCTGTGCCTGTGATTAAACACAGTTATTCCAAGAGAACACTTGCTTTCCTCACAAGTGTGCAGATCACCATTCACCTGCCACCATAACCACTGCTGCCCACCACATCCCTGCCTGTGTTCTGCAGATAAGAGCCTTAAAGCTGTACAATGTCGGCATCAGAATGGAAAGTCTGCCTTTCACCCCTCTCTCTGTCTGTGGCCGCTTTCCACCAGTCACAGCTAATCTCGTAGGGCCCTCTGCCCCAGTCCATCAACAGGAGAGCTTCCTCTCTGCCGGTTCAACCTGACAGGGCAGCATGCAGATGCCCTCACACAGGGGCGATTAGGTGGCACAGCGGGAGGGACGAGGTCAGAGGTGAAAAACACTCGTCTGATTTTCAGTCAGATTACAAACTGTAATTATATTGCTTAAAGGGATTACATGTGAATCCAAACATTATGAGGGTAACATATTCCACTGCAGCCAGGTTGTTTCCCTTTGATGTTGAGTGTTTTACATAAATACCCCTGAACTTCTGTCAGGTATACAGTTAACTAGCAGACAGAAGTCTGTATGAAAAGGTAAAACCAAACACACAGCTGGAACCAGATGTTTACATATGCTGTATACAGACACTGATTCTTATTTTTCTCTGTCTGACATTAATCAGACTAAACTTCCTGTTTTAGGTCAGTTAGGATCAACAATATTATGTCTGTTTGCTAAACGTTGATAGAATAAGATTTTTTATCACTCTCCAGATTCAGAAGTTTACATACACTAGGATTACTCTCCCATTAAAATCAGTTAAATTCCAGACAATGAAGTCATGGCTTTAAAAGCTTCTGATAGTTTAATTGACAACATCAGGTAATCAATAAAACCATTAATGTTCTTCTTCTAATGAAGAATTTCAAGTTGCCTCGTCTAGAACGAAGGCTGTGATGAAGCCACATTCTGGGTTCACAGGAGGACAGCTGGTTGTTATTCTGCGTGTGGGGCGATGTTGGAGCCACTGGATGCATGAGTGTGCCTCATGGCACCGTGTTGTTCACCCCATGTCCTGCATGTAATGACAACCCGGCCTCACACAAACCCACAATGTGACCCGCTCCACCATCCTCTGCGTCTGCTGACCCACGCTCACTGTTTTACCAAACTGTTGGGTGCTTTGGCAACTAACTGGCAACAATATCCCTTCACTCCTGATGGCTCTCTGGTGCAGGTTGTTGATGTGCCAGCTCTTTTCAGATTCAGACATTTCATTTACATGCCCATCACTGCTTCCAGTGTGTCTGTTTTAATGGAGATATTCATTATTTGGGTGGGATTCTTGAGAACTAAATAGACAACAATACATCACACTATACAAAACAATAGGTTGAAGAAATCTGACAGATATTTGAAATGAACACCTAAACACTTTAGATCTAGACACTACATTCGTTTTATTATTGAAAATACTTACATTTAGACGTTTTTTTTTCCTTTTAAAGGGGACGCTACCCCATCACATTCCCTTAGCATCACCAGGAGGAAGAACAGTGTGCAGGGAGACGGTTAGTAAAGGAGACTGGGCTTTAGAGCTGGCTTCAGGGCTCAAGCTTAGAAGAGGTCGGTCTGGGTCAGTCAGTTTTCATCGATGATGTCCCAGTTCAAAGCAGAACCCCTCATTTTAAACTGGTAAAAAGTACTGAGCTTGATGCTTCATTTTTTGTAGTTGCATATGGATATTAATTACATTTCAAAACATTCAACCTCCCCTAATTCATAAAAGCTTCTAAGGAATTAATTTTACTTATAAAACAGTAGAGTCAAATAAATTCAGTGTAATGCATTATAGAGATATTATTTATACATAAATCTTAAATTAAGATGATATGTTTACTGACAAAAATGCACAGATTTCACTAAATATGGGGAAACATTAAATGAAGTTAAACGTGGGTGAAAAGAGTCTTTATAAAGCACAAGCCAGAAATATGGTTTACCTTAAAGGTTACACTAAGGGGTTGAATTCAAGTAAACTTTTGTTCATCTTAATATCTTACTATGATGTAAATCCAACACAAACACTCATCTTTACATAATATTAGCATAAATGCCGTTTTAAAATATTTTACCAATTAAGTTTTGTTCAGGTTTTGTATTATTCTCTAACTTAATGTCCTACAGTGCCCCTAAAATTTATTTACCCCTAACAGACCAATTTTTTAAATCGGACAAAGATGATCTGAGTAAATAGAAAACACTTCATGTATTCAGACCTATGTTTAAATAGATAAATTATTTTTAAATCATGAATTGACTGTGATGAAACACATTTCTTCCAAAGCTGAGTGCAGTATCAGCTGCAACTCAGCCTCACTAATGCTGGACCTGTAGAATCAAGAAATCACTTAAGTAGAACCTGTCTGACAGCACGAAGTTGGCAAAAAGCAACACATGTCCTGATCTAAAGAAATTCAAGACCAGCAGAGAAACAATGTCACTGACATGTATCATTCTGTGGACTGAGGAAACCAGAGTGGATGTTTGTGGATGGTGTACATCCCGTTACTCAGCATTTCAAGAGCAGAACCTCATGCCTACAATGAAACATGGTGGTGGTGGTGTGATGGTCTGGGGTTGCTTTGCTGTTGCAGGACCACATGACTTGTTATAACTAATGGAACCATGAATTCTGCGCTCTAGCAGAAAACCCTGAAGTAAAAAGTCCGACAATCAGTTATTGACTTTAATTTCAAGCTTATTTGAGTTCTGCAACAGGACAATGATCCAAAGGACCCCGGAATGGATAAAAAAAAACAAAATGAAGGTTTTTGAAAGGTCTGGTTAAAGTCCAGGCTTAAATCTGATTGCCATGCTGTGGCGTGACCTTAAACAGGCTGTTCGTGCTGGAAGACAATTACTTTTCCCCATGACTCCAGGGAGATTTTTCCTTTAATAAATAAATTCATCAGTAGAAAACAGCTTTTTGGATTTGCTAAGGTTATCTTTTTCTGATTAAAACATTGGTTTAAGTGTCACAAAAAAGCAGACACAAATACTTTTTATAGCCCTGTATGTGGCCGTCCAGTCTCCTGATTGTCCTGTGATGCTAGCTATGGCTCATCCATGTGATCCTGTCCTTTCAGGACCGTTACTCTCCTGTTCTTAATCTAGATCTTTTTAACTAGCTTCTCCACACCTCTCTAGCAGGAGCTGGAAATAGCTCAGAACGACTTCCTCTGCCTTTTAATAAGGGTTAATACCCCCTTCTGCTCCCTCAAGGCAGCCCATAATAATTAATTCAGTGATTAATATGCCGGTCTCCAATGGTTACAGGAGAAGAAGGGAGCTCAATTGAAACGGTGACACGAAAGTCCTTTTAATTGACAACTGCCAGATGAATGGAAGTGAAGTTTGTCTTTTAAGGCTGCAGGATGCTGTATCAGAAACATGGCAGCAGCCTCATGCCTCTCCTCACAGATGTAACTGGTCCTAGCTGCTCCAGGTGGTTTCAGTTTCCTCCAACAGACAGATTATCTTTGTCCCTTCTGCCGAGTCATGCCGTCGTTCACCGCGCCTGGCTTGATTAGTGTCGATTAGCTCGGATTGTGAAGCAAATGTTCCTGACGACTACAGATGAGGCGAAACTTTTAATCTGAGCTGTGGGCTCAGGCCAGAAGAAGCTGCTGTGTTTGAAAAGGAAAATTACTTTGAAGTTCCTCTATCTGCTTCGTTCACACTGCTCCATCAATGCAATGCCAATTAGCTTTTGTTACCCGGCCCGCCACAGGGCTGTTCTGCTGCATGGCTTATTGCTCATGTCAGCAGTGCCTCTCTGCATGCTGGCTTGATTTGTCGCACTGTTCTTGCATATTATGGGCTGTGCTGGAGGCTCTCATTGCGCTGGGTTCACCACTGGCCTGAAGCTTCAAACTCAAGCACCAATTTAGAGTTTTCTGCTTTGATATTTTGATAGCCAGCGTTAATGATGCTGCTTCTATCAGAAACAAACACCTCTGCCTTTTAAACACTGCCTCAAGAAGATTTTAGAGCAATTTAAAACTTTTTTTCTCATTTAATCTTCATTCAGATAAAATTCATACTCATTTATTTACAACAGCTCTCAAAAATCCACACATCCCTGTTAAATGATACGTTTTTAAGACTTTGCTAAATCATTTTAAAACGATTTCAGCATATAATGTAACATACACACTTCTGATCAAAATCTTAGGACCAGAAAAAATGGCAAGAATTAGCTTTCATCTTAAGAAGGTTCTAAGTAGGGCTTCACGATGAAATTGGAGCAAGACACAATTGGCTGTTCATCAGATGATCAAAAGTTTAAGACCATAGCTTGAAAAACAGAAAACCCTCAAAACAGATGCAGTCACAAAGGAGTCCGTAATGAGAGGCTCCACCCTTCTTGTTGATCACTTCAGTCATTGAGGCGTGCTTGATGCAAGCGTTTACATTGAAGGAAAAAACCCTCCACTGTGCCACGTAGAAAACAATGCTACTAACGTTGGAAGCCTTGAGGACGGTCATGGATACATTATTTCTCATCAGAGAATAAAACTTTTTATGTCCCATGTTTGGTGCTCCATTACAAAGTCCAAACGGGCCTTTTTAAGGTGTTGAAGGAGACGAGGCCTTTGAAGATGTTGTATGCAAATAAAGAAATATTCTAGCTTAAAATATTTCCAAGCTTTTTTGTTTATTTTTTTCTTCATTGACATTTTTTCCTGAAAAGCGAGCGAAGATTATCTAGTAATGTACAAAATCTGACCATACCTAGGGGGCGCCGGTGCTGGCTCCTGTAAGAAAAAAAGAGCAAATCCAGCTGTAAAAATCTGATAGAGAAAGACTTGGAGCTCATCATCAAAGACCAAAACAAGCCAGCACCTCACCTACAGAACATCATACCCAAAGTGAAACATGGTGGTAGCAGCATCATGCTCTGGGTTTACATTTCTTCAGATACAAATTGGGTTTTTATGAAGGTTGATGAAATTACAAATAGTCCCAAATATCATTTAAACCCTAAATTGTCAGCTGTCAGCTAGAAAGGTGATAAAACAAATTTTGCCATCACATGGAGTCCAAGCATACATCTAAACCAACAAAAGAGAGAAATATTAAAGCTGGAGTTCAGAACTAAATCAGACAGAAAATCTAAAGACAGACAAGAGATGTTCTCCCAATCTGTGAGATCTGGAGAACTTCTGAAGGCAGAGTGACCAAATGTTACCTATGGAAATGTGAGTCTGATGGTTTTAATGCAGGCGTGTTCAGACTTATGCAGCCAGGTTATTGCAGCTTTTTTATTTTATCTTTCTAGCAGATTCATCAGTTTTTCCGGTGGATTGTTCAGGATAAACATCACATCTTCTCTTGGAAAAGTGTGGAAATAATTTCTCATAGTTTCATCCGGGGTGTGTAGACTTGTGAGAGCTGTTGTTCTTCACACACATGGTGACGTACCTCAAGGTTTTATTACAGTTTTCTGAGAAACAAGACAAAACCATCAAAATGAGCAGAAATACATGCTTCAAATAAACGATTTTCTATGGAATTAATCTATTTATCACTGTTTGAATTTATAAAATAGTTTTAAAAACCATTTTCTTCCTTTCATCATCTCTGTAAATAGTCTTGTCTTGTCGTCTTCCGCTTTGTCCGGGACCGGGTCGCAGGGGCAGCAGACTCAGCAGAGACGCCCAGACGTCCCTCTCCCCAGACACCTCCTCCAGCTCCTCAGGGGGGAGCCCAAGGCGTTCCCAGGCCAGCCGAGAGACATAGTCCCTCCAGCGTGTCCTGGGCCGTCCCCTGGGCCTCCTCCCGGTGGGACGTGCCTGGAACACCTCCCGAGGAAGGCGTCCAGGAGGCATGCGGTATAGATGCCCGAGACATCTCAACTGGCTCCTCTCGATGTGGAGGAGCAGCGGCTCTATTCCGAGCCCCTCCTGGATGGCCGAGCTCCTCACCCTATCTCTAAGGGAGTGCCCGGCCACCCTACGGAGGAAGCTCATTTCAGCTGCTTGTATCCAGGATCTCGTTCTGCTAACCGCCCCAGTGCATGATGTAGGTCTTGGCTAGAGGGGGCCAGCAGGACCACGTCATCTGAAAAAAGAAGAGACGAAATCCTCTGGTCCCCAAACCAGACCCCCTCCGGCCCTTGGCTGCGTCTAGAAATCCTGTCCATAAAAGTTATGAACAGGACCGGTGACAAAGGGCAGCCCTGCCGGAGTCCAACATGCATCGGGAACAGGTCCGACTTAGTGCCAGCAATGCGAACCAAACTTGTGCAGAGACCGGATGGCCCCTAGTAAAGGGCCCCCGATTCTGTACTCCTGGAGCACCCCCCACAGGGCATCACGAGGGACACAGTTGAATGCTTTCTCCAGGTCCACAAAACACATGTGAACCGGTTGGGCAAACTCCCATGAACCCTCGAGTACCCTGTAGAGGCTATAGAGCTGGTCCAGTGTTCCACGGCCGGGACGAAAACCACACTGCTCCTCCTGAAGCCGAGGTTCGACTATCGGCCGAACTCTCCTCTCCAATACCCTGGCGTAGGCCTTACCAGGGAGGCTGAGGAGTGTGATCCCCATTGTAGTTGGAACACACCCTCCGGTCCCCTTTCTTATGAATGGGGACCACCACCCCAGTCTGCCAATCCAGAGGCGCTGTCTCCCACCGCCACACAATGTTGAAGAGGCGTGTTAACCATGATTTGAATACATCCCTGGCCGAGAGCTCCGCCAGACGTTCCCAGCAGACCTTCACTATGCGCTTGGGCCTGCCAAGTCTGTCCGGCTTTCTCCTCCTCCAGCGGATCCAACTCACCACCAGATGGTGATCAGTGGACAGCTCAGCCCCTCTCTTCACCTGAGTGTCCAAGACATGTGGCCGAAGGTCTGATGATACGACAACAAAGTCGATCATCGACCTCCTGCCTAGGGTGTCCTGGTGCCAAGTGCACTGATGGACACCCTTATGTTTGAACATGGTGTTCATTATGGACAATCCGTGACTAGCACAGAAGTCCAATAACAAAACACCACTCGGATTCAGATTGGGGAGGCCATTCCTCCTGATCACGCCTCTCCAGGTGTCACTGTCGTTTCCCACGTGGGCATTGAAGTCCCCCAGCAGAATAATGGAGTACCAGGGAGGGGCACTATCCAGCACCCCCGACAGGGTCGCCAAGAAGCCCGGGTACTCCGCACTACCATTCAGCCCGTAGGCCGAAACGAGACCTGTCAGAGACCTGTGCCAAACTCGAAGGCGCAGGGATACGACTCATCCACCGGGGTAAACCCCAACGCGAGACGGCTGACCTGGGGGGCAACAAGCAAACCCACACCAGCCCGCCACCTCTGTAAATAGTCATTAATTATAAATTACTTGTGTCAATCTGAAATGGTGGTTGTGGTATTATGACCTCTGTTAGAGTCATTGTTGGTTAAATTAAAGGTGTGTCTTTATTCCTAGTTTCCACTGAGAAATCTCCGCTTGATGTTTTCCAGGTCATAATTTATTTATTTATTCTCACAGTGACTGAAATCCTGGTTTTATTCACAACTGGACATTTTTGCAGTTTATTCTTAAATTCAGATGTTTAAAGGCTCAACATGTCAGTAATCCATGTTTTTATAGCTTCAGAGCTGTAGTGGGACATGTTCCTGTTGCTTTGGATGTCCTTTGTGTTCGTCAGGTCAGAGTTTTCACCCTGAAGTCAATCTTTATTTTTATGCAGCGTTTAAATGGGAGAGAGCTTGACTGGAGAGCTAACGGTGCGATGGAGAGGTTTAAATTGGATCCTGCAGCCGACAAGACAGGACCCAGGAGCAGAGGTGCGGATCAGCAGCGATCTCCGGCTCTGCTCCCATAAATAAGTCACACAGCGAGGTCTCGCTCCAGGTATCATCCAGGGAAAAGAGCAGCAGCTCCTCAAGGACAAGCTTGTCCCTGTCTCTACTCTTGTCTTAATTATGTTTTCACAAGTCTTTCTGAAAACCTTCACAGACATCCTGAACTTTTCAGCGTCTTTCAATTTTGTGCGAATAAAAGAGGAGATCCTTCAAAGTTTTTCTGCCTTGCATCACACTGTGCTGCTAACTGGTCAGTGATAACAGTGCAAAGCCTGTTCTATTATTCATCTTGATGTGAGATTTGCTTTTATCCTGATTATTATCTCTGAATCTTCATCCAAGCGTCTCAATCTGATTTTCTCATAAGATGGCCTGTTTTTATGGCTGTAGATGGAAAGAAGAAAAACATCAATCCATACTGCATGACGAGATCATTTCATATGCCATATAATCTATATGCTAACTGTTCCAGGAGGGCTTTGAAGCTCTCAGAAAGATTTTAAAACTAAATAAGCCTGTTTGTGGCTCCACAGTCACTTTAATTGGAGGCTTTTCAAACAGATCGCTTCTATCAAAATGAAACAACAACTTCACTGTTTCTGCATTGAAATTTCAGCTATAATCAGGATTCTCACGCAGTCTAAAAAATCTGGAGAAATATTCTTTTTCCAGACTTTTCCAAATTCCATCCATCCATCCAAACCACTTTGTTAGGTCCACCTTGCTAGTACCAGGTCAGACTCCATCACACTGTGGCAGCAGATCATGATGAGAACCTCCTGCTCCACCACATTCCCAAGGTTCTCTGCTGGAGAATGTGGAGACCACTAGAGTTCAGGAAATCATTTGGAGGTGAGCTTTGTGACATGGAGCTTTATCCCGCTGGAAGCAGGCATCAGAAGATAGGTCCACTGTGGTCATAAAGAGATGGAGATGGTCAGCAACAATACTCAGGTAGGCTGTGGAGCTTCATTGATGCTCAGCTGGTACTGAGAGGCCCAGATTGAACCAAGAAAACCAGCTACAGTCTGAACCGTTACTAAAAGGCACGATGGATCCAAGCTTTCATGCCGTTTCCACCTATTTCTGACCCAACCATCAGAACATTGCAGCTGAAATCCGGACTCATTGGACCAGACAACATTTTGGCTAGTCTACATGAATTGTAGCTTCACTTTCTTGTTCTTAGCTGACAGGAATGGGACGTGGCCTGGTCATCTACTGCTATAGCCCATCTGCTTCCAGGTTCCACATGTTGTACATTCAGAGATGGTGTTCTACAGACCTTGTTTGGAACCAGTGATTATTTGAGCTGCTGCTGCCTTTCTATAATCTGGAACCAGTCTGCCCATTCTCCTCTAACCTCTGAGAGCAACAAGGCATCTTCATCCTCACAGCTGCTGCTCACTGGATGTTTCAACTCTTTCAGATTTCTCTCTGTAAACCTGAGGGAAGGTTCTTTGACATTCCCAGTAAAACACTCCGACCAGCCTGTCTGGCACCACCATCACCCTACGTTCTAAGTCATTTATACATAATCTCCATTCTTCGTCATTCTGTTGCTCAGTTTGATTTTCAGCAAGTCATCCTCACCATGTCTAGATGAATAAATGCATTGAGCCACTGCCATGTCTTTGGCTCCCCTTATTCACTGTTAGTCATTGAACAGGTGTACCGTATAGAGTGGCCTAAATTTTTAGAGGTTACACATTTAAAGCCTGACTACAGAAGAAACATCTGGAAAATTGGGAATTTTGAACTTGGAGAAGTTTGGAATTTGCAGATGAACAAGGTGCCGGACCCCGGTATAATGCAGTGCTTCTCTCCTATTTAAGGAATACAAATGAGTTTAACTTGCACTAATGGTGGAAAACCACCGACTAATTGCTGAAAGTGTTCTTTTTTCTGGTCAATATTGAGTTTTCTGTAGTCCCCAAGGCTCAGCAAGCTGCTGTGAAAAACCCGTTGCAGCAACACTGGAGCCAATTTCTGTTTTGTTTCCACTTTATTTCATCTAATACTCTCCCGTCTGGGCTTTCTTGTTTCCAGCGCTCAGGGGAAAACTGAGCTCATATATCCTGACATTCAAGTTCTCTCCAACAAGTTTCACCATAGCATCAGTGAGAAATTGAGCTTTCTTCTTCTTTTTATATGAATACATAGCTTCATGCAGCACAGAAGTCAGACCTGGATAGCTTGTTTCCTTAAATATGTTTGACAAACATTTTATTACATGGACCTGAAGGTACAAGGTAAACAGAAAATCACTAATATTATAATGAAGTAACTCTTATCTTACTAGAGGCTACTCTACCCACTGCAAGTAACTTCACTGAATGAGGAATAAGAATATGCACCAGATTCACACCTACAGTTGATGTAAAAGTGAGGTTTTTTGTTTTCACGCCAGCTTTCTTGTTCTAGTGTTGTTTTATATTTGCTGAGTCTGTTGAGTTATTTGGAGGTGAAGATACAGTAAACAGCAAATGTGGTTTTTAGCTACTCTACCCACCTCTGCTTTGCCTTAGCTTTTAGCTTCCTTCCCCCCTTCACACTTGTTCATTCATTTTTCTCACCTTTGTGAGCTACAAGCCTGAACACATTTGTAAATGAAAAGTATTTTGGGATATTATTAAAATTCTTCAGACCCAGTTTGAGTACCCACAAGCATTCGAATAATTAGTGCAGACAGAGTGTCTGCATAGTGTAGTTGTAGGATAAGTAACATTATTAACGGGTCATTCTTAAAGCATTTCAGTGGCATTTATGATGCAGCCAATATATGACATCCAAGGTTGAAAAGTGTATCCCATTAATTTTATCAACATGTCTGAAAAATCTGTGGCAGCTTGACTCAGCTTGGCTCAGCAGGAGATCGTGTTACATGAGCTTCAGCGTCAGAGTATTGAAAGGCGATGCTGGATCCTTATTCACTTGAAACTGGTAAACAGGCAAATTATCAATAACGTAACTGGAGGATATAAATAGCAGAAAGTGAACAAGTAGAGGACAAAAGGAGTGTAAGGCCTACAGCAAAGCATTTGATCAATAGGGGAGAACCGGTTGGTTGTCACACTTTTTACATTCATTTAAATTCCAAAACAATACTATACTTACGCATTACTATTTCAGTGTGTAATGAAAGCCTACAGTGTCTGGTTGGAATACCGCAACTTTATCCTCCTCAATGTATAAACCACCAATTACATCTTAGCAAAGATCTGAAGCAGGACCTGAGAGACGCATCCTCCTTCGGTTGATCATTGACTGTAGGTCCAGTTTCAGCTTAGAACACTCCTGGAATCATCCTTTTGAGACCAAAGGTACCGTTTCCTGTCTGTGGACAGTGGTATCTTTGGTAGTTTTCAAAGATTCAGCTAAAAACTTTTTTTTTTGTAGCAGGTGGCTTGTACCAAAGTTCCTAAAGATCCCATTTAAAATAGTTTGTGCTTAAAATTGTCAATTACTGACCTCTGTCCTGGAGAGTGTTAAAGCAACCAAAGTTCAAAGAAAATCTTTCCAGCTTAAAAGCTTAGAAGAAACTAGGGACTGCTCAAGACTTTAGTACAGTATTGCTTATCATAAGTTATTTTAAGACATTTCGATATATCTCATTAAAGTTGTTACAAAATAAAATATTTCTTCTTCATTATGGGAAAAATTATTTTTGCAATCCACAAAGTTTCAATTAAATCAAGAAGAAAAGCAGTGGAGACATAGATGTAGCCTGAAAATTACCCAGGGTCCCCGTGTTGAGTTTTCCTCCACCCACCCCCACCAACACTGTTTACTTCAGGCCCATCAAGGCTCAGCAGTGTGTCATTGTGGATCAAAGTCACAGCTATCAGCCTGCTAACACACAGCACAGCGTTATGGGAGCATGGCAAAGAGACTTTCCTCCTGTTCCAGCATCACACCTCCCAAATCCACTGCTGATTCGACCTGAATAAAGCAGGAAAGAGAAGGAAGGAGACAGCTGCAGACAGAACAACATGAGTTTAGTCAGAAGAAAGGAGAGAACATGATGACAGGACCTTCCCAAAAAATAAATAACAAACAATGAAATTACAGAAACAGGAAGAGCTGGAGCTCGCTGTTCTCTGTTCAGTTTTATTGTGCAAACTTAATGGAGACACATTCTGTTCATCAGAAATCTGAACCCTATCAGGGAGCTCCGGCGCTTTGCAAGTTACGTCCTTCAGCCATGCAGCGCCTGATTCAGCCACTGTTTGATGGAAGATGTGAAGATCTGTGGATGGATGGATGGATGGATGGATGGATGGATGGATGGATGGATGGATGGATGGATGGATGGATGGATGGATGGATGGATGTTTTTGGTTCAGATGTGTTAGCTTTAGAACCTCCAAATGCTCAACAATTTATCAATAAAGGTTTCCATAGCAACTATTATGTGAAAACATCAGAACCCCGACAAAATCCTGCATGTTCTGGACATTTGGATATTCAATATTATTAATTTTACCAATACTGAAAAAATAAATAATAGTACAAATAAACTACAAAAAAAACTCTAAAGTGGTATTAAGGAATACATTTTTGACGAATAAATTAGGACATGAGCTGCACGGTGGAGCAGTTGGTAGCAGGGCTGCCTTGCAGCAAGAACGTCCCAGGCGGGGATCTTTCTGCATGGACTTTGCATGTTCTCCCTGTGCATGCGTAGGTTCTCACCAGGTACTCCGGCTTCTTCCCACAGTCCAAAAAACATGACTGTTAGGTTGATTGGTCTCTCTAAATTGTTGCCCTTTGGTGTGAATGAGTGTGTTTGTCCTGTATGTCTCTGTGTTGCCCTGCGATGGACTGGTGACCTGTCCAGGGTGAACCCCACCTCTCTCCCATAGACTGCTGGAGATAAGCACCAGCTGCCCCGTGACCCACTATGGAATAGAAGGTATAGAAGATGAATAAAATTAGGACATTCTCACATTCGTACCCACGGAAACGGGCTAAAACTACACACAGGTGATTTACCTCAGCGGCATCATTATGACATTATCACTCAGCATTGTGAAGGAGGTTTCTCCTGTTTAACCCTCATATATTTAACTTGGTGCTCCTGACTGTTGAAGTCAGAGTGAAAACCATGGTGATGGAAAAGAGCATAAAATGTAATGAAATTAATAAATTATTTCCAGGATGTGAAGCCTGATCAGCAACACGTTATTAAATAAATCAGCTGTTTTGCATTTTAATTAGTTTAATATGTTTAAAGACATTGTTTTTTTTAAACATTACATTAAACATGACAGCCACATGTGCTCGAGATGAACTGGAAAACAATCATAGATTTATTTTCAATGAAATGTTTTTCAGCTCAGATAGAAGAAATCATTAAATTAGAACTGAAAAAGCCTGTAAATTGTGAAGGTTTTCTTTAGTAGAACTTGTGTTCAGCTATTGTATTTATTCATCTATCTTAGGGGCCCTCAGCAGTCACAAGGGTTGCTTATCTGTTGTTCCGGCCCTGCTAACATCCCAGACAGCAACTCGTCTCTTTGTCAGCTTGGATTGGAGGATTCTCAGAGATATACTGAAAATAACATGAGAAACTGAGCAGCATTACTGAATCAGCTTGGTTTAATTTTGATTTAATTTTAATCTGACCTTATGAGTAAATTCCAGTACAATCCAGTCAGGGGGTCCGAATCTGATTAAATGACTTCCAGTTCAATCCTTGTTATAACACAATGCAGCCAAAATCAGTCAGTCATTTAATGTAAAACGTTTTCATCAAGGGGGTTAAATGTGCAGCAATCCCACATCCTGAGTAAGCAAGTAGCGAGAGTGGAGAGGAACAGTAAAAAACCTCCAGCAAAACCAGGATCAACTGTCATCTGCTGCAACTAGCTGGGGTTGAGAGCAGAAGAAGGAGATGTATCCTGTTCCAGAAGAACTTCTTATGCGCAGAAAAACAAAGAGTGCAGAGTTAATGACAACAAAAGCTCCGTCAGTGACTTCATTCAGGAAAGAAAAACAAGGAGTTTTTATGCTCAACGTACCTGAGGACATAATGACCTGGGTTCCCTATTAACTGATTAGTCCTCAGTCGCTCAGTGACTGAGGGAACAGCTGTTTAATGATCAGATTAAACTTTCTAGGGCTTATTGAGAGTGTTTTTACTGCATTGTAGAAGACAGAGCAGAATATGATACGGTAAAGATGTAGCAACAGGGAGATTAATTATGGAACAGAACATTTTCTAAAATCCATCCATTCATCCACTATTTGTAGCTGTGTCATGAGGGGGTAGAGCTTATCTCCAGCTGTCATTGAGCGAGAGGCAGGTCTCCAGTCCATCACAGGACAACCATGCACACACTCATACCTAAGGACCAATTAACCTAACAGTGACGTTTTTGAATTGTGGGAGGAAGCTGAAGTACCCAGAGAGAACCCACGCATGCACAGGGAGGCCATGCAAGCTCCAAGCAGAAACTCTGCTGGCCAGGATTTAAACCCAGGACCTTCTTGCTGCAAAGCAACAGTGGTACCCACTGAACCACCGTGCAGCTAAAATGGTGAATTAATAAAAGAATTGTTCCTTAAACCCAGATAACTAGTAGAGTGGTAGATAAACACATTTTAGAGATTTCTGTGTATTCTAAAGCGTATTGTCATTATTTTTGCCTCCATAAAGATTTATTTCCTTTCTAATAAAGTTGTTTTTAATCTGAATTCGGAGCCTGCAGTGCACTCATCTTCCTCTGCTTATGTTTCAGTGAAACTCTGCTCTCACGAAAATCCACAGAAGTAGACTGTGGAGGAGAGGGGAAATGGGGCTGAGGCGAGAGCAGGAGTCATTTGTATTCAAATCCAGAGCTAATACATCAATAAGTCTATTTCATGGGCAAAGTTCCCCCTGCATGTGGAGGAGACATGCTCCACTGCAGCTCCTCTTCAGCTGCTGCAGGCAGAGACAAATGGAGCTTCCTCTCATTATTTGCTCGTCTTTATTTGTACTCATAACCAGATATCTTTAAGATGTTTGAGCGTGGAACCGGGCCGGCTGGCTTTTACCGGGTCACTCACTGTGTGCAGAGTGGGCCCAACAAAGGGATGTTCTCCCAAACTGTGTCCTGTGAGTGTTTGGACTGAGAGAATGTGACGGGTCAGCAATGAGACGGCCAGAAAGCACCGCCTGCTGCAGATGGCCGTCTCTTCCCCATCCCTCTCCGTCTGACAGGAGGCCTGAGGGGTTTGTATGCTCCGCCGTTTGATTTGCACCGAGGGGAGATCTTGTTTGTTCTCCTCAATGCAGCATTTATGGTTTAAGATTCTCCTCACGACCTTCCCCTGCTCCTAAGCAGCAAGCTATCCGTCTCCCCCAAGCAAGGAAAGAAAAAATAAAAAAACAAGAGAAAAGAACAAGAGGCTGATGTGGCGGACCAGGGGAGCTGCAGCTCTCTTCATCCCATCAGCAAACAGAAAGAAGGGTTTGGGATGATGGGACAGACGCTGTTGACACCTCTTCTTCATTAAACCAGCTCAATAAAAGCATGTGGAGGTTTTTATGAGGCAGTCTGCCCTAATGAGGGGTAAGCACAGCTCTGGCAGCTGGGAATAGTGGCACAGCTCCACCTTGTGGTTGTACAGCCCTCATGCTTCATGTCTTCATGCAGATGTTAATACATTTAAGGACTATACTAACTGATTCTTTTCGTTTTTATCTCACTTTCTTCTCTTCCTAATCCTAATTTTTCCGGTTTAAACATCCCAATTATCATTTTCCTGCTCTACCTTTTTGCATCTTCCTCCATTTTCCCCCATCTGGTCTTTATTTCCAATCCCTCCAAACCGTCCCTGTCCTCCCCCTCGTCCTTGGTTTCCCCTCCCAAAGATCATTATCTGGACGGATAGTTGGAGGGGTGTGGTGGTTCTTCACCCTCATCATCATCTCCTCCTACACGGCCAACCTGGCTGCCTTCCTCACTGTGGAGAGGATGGTCTCCCCCATCGAGAGCGCAGAGGATCTGGCCAAACAGACCGACATTGCCTATGGCACTTTGGACTCAGGCTCCACCAAAGAGTTCTTCAGGGTGAGTTGGTGTTGCTGGTGTTAATGGTCCACTCCAGAAAAGACAGGAGAACCAATCCAGGCATTTAATCAGAGAAAAACAGAACCAGCATGCAGTGATATCAGCATAAGGAAAACATCTCATGAAATTTTAAACTTTTGTTTGTTGTCAAGCTTTAAGAAACTGATTATTGCTTTTAAAAAATAAAACCAAAAAATGAGTATTTTTTGCACCTTGAAAGTATTCGCACCCCTTTAACCTTTTTCTCATTTTGTTACCTGAAAACCAAACAGAATGACGGACCAACACAAAGCAGAACATAATTATGATGCTGAAGGAATGGTTAGGAAACAAATCTGAAAAGTGTGGACTGCTTTTGTATTCAGCCCCCCTGAGTCAGAACTCTGTAGAACCGGTCTTTTGGGCTGTGTTTCTGCCAGCTTTGAGCATCTACAGAATGACTTGTCTTCCTGTTCTTTTTTATAAAACAGCTTAAGTTCAGATTTGGACGGAGACATCAGTAACAGATTCTCAGCTGTTAGGTCTGGACTTTGACTAGGCCATTCTACCACATGACTATCCAAACCATCCCATTGTATCTCTGGCTGTATGTTTAGGGTCGTTGTCCTGCTAAAAGATGAACCTCCACCCCAGTCTCAGTTTTTCTTCCAGGTTTGTCCTGGATCCATCCATCTTCCCATTAACTCTGACTGGCTTCCCTGTCCCACAGCATGATGCTGCCACCACCATGCTTCACAGTGGGGATGATGTGGCCAGGGTGTGTAATTTTTGTTTTGCATGTAGGCCAAACAGTTAAATTTTGGTCCCATCTGATCAGGGCACCTTCTTCCTCATGGTTGCTGTGTGTCCTGCGAGGCCTGTGGAAAATTGCAAACAGGACTTCTGAAGCTGTGGATCTCTACAGCTCCTCCAGAGTTACCATGAGCCTCTTGGCTGCTTCTCTGATTAATCCTCTCCTTGTCCAGGATGTCAGCTTAGGTGTCTTGGTAGATCTGCAGTTGGTCCATCCTTTCGCCATGTCCAGATGATGGATTGAACAGTGCTCTGGAAGATGTTCAAAGCTTGGGATATTGTTGTAGAACTTAACCCTGCTTTAAATTTCTCCAGAACTTTCTACTTGATTTGATTTAAGGGTAACAGAGTAAAGGTCATGGTTACTCCTTTGTGTTGGTCTGTCACGTAACATCCATGGTTGGTCCATGGTTGTAAAAGGACAGAATGGGCAATAAATACTGTGTGGCCGTCGTTTCCCATTTTTCACTCTGCAACTGCCTTTGAACCCTATTGATACCCTACAGCGGTCCAAGATTGCCGTCTACGAGAAGATGTGGGGCTACATGAAGTCTGCCGAGCCCACAGTCTTCACCAAGACCACGGCTGAAGGAGTGGCGCGGGTCCGCAAGTCCAAAGGGAAATACGCCTTCCTGTTGGAGTCCACCATGAACGAGTACACAGAGCAGAGAAAACCCTGCGACACAATGAAAGTGGGAGGCAACCTGGACTCCAAAGGCTACGGAGTAGCTACACCCAAGGGTTCACAGTTAAGGTGGGTGGAATAGTGTAACAATATGTTCTACGTGTTGTTATGGTATTCCACCTCCCCTGGTGTGCCGCCTTTCTATGTCTGTCTCCACTCACTGCTTGTGGTGGTGGGGGGGGTTATGTGTTTGTATGTGGGCAGCTTCCAGCCATCTGTATTTGTTGCCTGCATGAGGAGCTGCGTTGTGATGATGCAGGGGTGGTGGTTATTTCGTTTTCTATCTCTTACAGATCTCCAGCCCAGGTAAATCTCTGCTTGCTGTTTGGGGAAACATGTTTAAACTGCATGTCAGCTTCTCGTTTCTATAAATTTAGAAGATCTCCTGTAATTACTCTGAGAAGGTCCAGTTTACCTTCACAGTTAACTGTTTGGTTATTATTACAGCACTAGAGCTGAATCTCTGGGGTCATCTGAAGGTCCAGCCCTCACTCATCAATAACTGCCTCCAGCCAGGTTTCACTGATCCCAAATTACAAATAAAGTCCTGTGCAAAAGACTTAAACCACCCTTCATTGCATTCTGTTTTGTTCCAGGCAGCCAGATGTTCCTGTTCTCCAGGATTTCTGATGGTCCTTTTTGGACTTCAATTCAATTCTACTTTCAACTTTCCAGTGTTGTCATTCCATTCATCCATCCATCCCCCCATCTTCCCAACATCCATCCATCCATCCATCCATCCATCCACCCAGGTCGTTAGATGGGGTTGGACAATAAAACTGAAACACCTGTCATTTTAGTGTGGGAGGTTTCATGGCTAAATTGGACCAGCCTGGTAGCCAGTCTTCATTGATTGCACATTGCACCAGTAAGAGCAGAGTGGGAAGGTTCAATTAGCAGGGTAAGAGCACAGTTTTGCTCAAAATATTGAAATGCACACAACATTATGGGTGACATACCAGAGTTCAAAAGAGGACAAATTGTTGGTGCACGTCTTGCTGGTGCATCTGTGACCAAGACAGCAAGTCTTTGTGATGTATCAAGAGCCACGGTATCCAGGGTAATGTCAGCATACCACCAAGAAGGACGAACCACATCCAACAGGATTAACTGTGGACGCAAGAGGAAGCTGTCTGAAAGGGATGTTCGGGTGCTAACCACAGCTGCCCAAATCACGGCAGAATTAAATGTGCACCTCAACTCTCCTGTTTCCACCAGAACTGTCCGTCAGGAGCTCCACAGGGTCAATATACACGGCCGGGCTGCTATAACCAAACCTTTGGTCACTCATGCCAATGCCAAACGTTGGTTTCAATGGTGCAAGGAGCGCAAATCTTGGGCTGTGGACAATGTGAAACATGTATTGTTCTCTGATGAGTCCACCTTTACTGTTTTCCCCACATCCGGGAGAGTTACGGTGAGGAGAAGCCCCACAGAAGCGTACCACCCAGACTGTTGCATGCCCAGAGTGAAGCATGGGGGTGGATCAGTGATGGTTTGGGCTGCCATATCATGGCATTCCCTTGGCCCAATACTTGTGCTAGATGGGCGCGTCACTGCCAAGGACTACCGAACCATTCTTGAGGACCATGTGCATCCAATGGTTCAAACATTGTATCCTGAAGGTGGTGCCGTGTATCAGGATGACAATGCACCAATACACACAGCAAGACTGGTGAAAGATTGGTTTGATGAACATGAAAGTGAAGTTGAACATCTCCCATGGCCTGCACAGTCACCAGATCTAAATATTATTGAGCCACTTTGGGGTGTTTTGGAGGAGCGAGTCAGGAAACGTTTTCCTCCACCAGTATCACGTAGTGACCTGGCCACTATCCTGCAAGAAGAATGGCTTAAAATCCCTCTGACCACTGTGCAGGACTTGTATATGTCATTCCCAAGACGAATTGACGCTGTATTGGCCGCAAAAGGAGGCCCTACACCATACTAATAAATTATTGTGGTCTAAAACCAGGTGTTTCAGTTTCATTGTCCAACCCCTGTATGTTTGTGTGCAGAATAAAACATCTGATCTGAGGAACCTATTTGTTTTATTTTTGATGTTCTCGATGTAGACGGTGGGAAAACCAGGAATAAAGTCTGGAAGTACAAATCCTTATCCAGACCTGGAAAATCTTTCCCCTGACTGCTTCGGAGTTCTGACTTTGTCTGCTTGTCCACAGACTTTTGCACAGTCCTGAACACTAAAGGCAGATGTTTTGATGCAGTGTTGCTCTGGTTTACATGTTAATTCATTCCTGAGCATAAGGCTGTAGTGAAGTTTTATAATCTGCTCTCACATGAAAACACAGGAGCCTCATTTAATAAATATTTCCTGACAAAGTGGTTTGTTCCGGAGGGTCCGGTTAGTTGTGGGCAAGATGCTGTGGTTGGGGCTTTCTGCCAGGCTGCTGACAGTTTTCAGTAGCTGCTTTGACCAAAAGGAGTCTCTGACAGATCATGGTTGTCCTCTCCTCCAGGAATTCACTCTGTGGTTTTTTGGAGGGGATCATCATGTTTTGTCAGCCACTTCCTGACAAATCAGCAGCAGCATGCAGAGCCGACTGGACCGTTGCTCAGAGGCTGGACGTTCACATGACTCCGCCTGCAAACTAACCAGTAATGGAAAATATTCACTGTGTTGCTTTCTGTCTGTAATCTGCTCCCATCACTGAATGTTTTATTTTCTCAATGATTCAAAGAAATGAAAAGGATCTAAATGCACAAAAAGACAAACCTCTACATCTTCTTAGATCACCTTGGGACATTTCCACAGCAGCGGAAAACCCACAAAAAGCTTTTACAGGATATTTGACACCAGTCAGTCATGATGTTCCAGAAATCCTGTGAGCTCTGAATTGGTTCAGACACACTGCATACCTTTACTGAACAGGTCCAAACTAGGTGATACTTTGGGACAGACGGGGCTGGTTAAAATGTGATAATTTGCTTCTAGATTGCAGCAGCTGCCATCTAGGTCTGTCTGTGATGATTTATTGCAAAGTAAAGATCATGAAAGGTGCAGTGTCCTGCAAAAACAGAAACACCCCTTTAACTTGTTCCTGCTTTGTTTCAAAATAGCCAACCAACAGGAAACAGCTCATAATGGTGAAGTGGGAGGAAAAACGTGCATGCCCCCCCAGCTCTGATACCTCTAAATAAAATCCAGTCCAACCTTCAGAAGAAACCCCGCCCAGCCACCACTACACAGACCTACCGATCTGTGTAGTGGTGTATGAATGTGTGAGCATTAGTGAGTCCGTCTGGGTGAATTTGGATCTAGTGTAAAGCGCTTTGAGTGGTCAGTATGGCTGAAAAGGTGCTATATAAGTTCAGTCCTTTAACCTTTTACCAAATAATCTTAGTTTGTTGTTGCAAGATGGAGAAATATGAAGACGTTCAGGGTTGAATCAGTAACAGTTAGACAATACATTTGATCTGATTTATAAAATTGTGCTGGTGATAGATGTTTTCATTTGTCTTTTAAAACTCCGTCATCCTGTGAGCCTGGAGTTCCTCATGAAGTTTAAAGCCAGAGATAAATGAATGTTGTTTTTGTTAGCAGAATAAAAGCTTCTCTCAGCTCATTAAAACACACACTGGCTTCACTGACATTTAACCTCAACCTCTAAACTAATAGGTGATCTGTGTGTCTTTGTAATCACACTTTATCTATAATTGCTTTAATAATCTTATTTATAGTTATATAAACAAAACACCTTCAGCTTTTGGATCAAGAAAAGTAGGAAACTGAAAAATAAATATTTTCATTTCAGGTTGGAAATTTATTTCAGTTACAGAAAATCATTCAATCTCTTTGCTTATAGCATCCAGTCCAGTAGGTGGCGATACTGTTGACATAGGCGGGGGGGTTCAGCACTTTTTTTTTGTCCACACTTTATTTGATAAGAAATGTACAAACAAGTATGGCAATTAACAATTGTGCAATCTCACAATGGGCATAAAGAGGCAAGCTTCGGTGACACCGAACTTAAACACAGCCTAAAAGAATAAAAGTTAACAAAAATACATAAAATTAACTAAATTATAAACAACAATTAAATAAAAAGAGCAAAAATGTATAATTAGAAGGGGGAGTACATGTCCAGGTTATTGCATATTTGTATTAATTCCATTAACATTTCAAACAGGTCTTCATATTTTTCTATACATTTCAGAGATTTTGAATATAAGTGAAATTCAAATAGAAATATGTTGAAAACGGGGGGGATTTTTAGGACTCTTTGTTTATGAATAAATGATTTTGCCAAACAGAATATAAGATTAAAACAGTGTTCAATTTTTTTTTGTTCTTTAATAATATTCCAAATGTTATCATATGTCTAGAAATATATTCTGGAAGTATAATTGTTGGTTTGATCCAACTTTCTTAGTTATTCCAAAATGTTTTGGTTTTGTTGCAATAGTAAAAAATATGGTCTATTGTTTCTATATCATTTTCACAAAATGACCATTTATTATCCTTAGTATTAAATCTATTTCTTAGTAAGTCTTTAGAGGGGTAAATTGCATTTAAAATTTTTAAAGTGCGTTTCTTTAGCTTTTGGTTGTATTTATGTTTCAGATACAAAATTCTTAACTTTTCCACAGTTTTTTTTCTTTTTCAAATTTGTAAAGAATATTATTTCGATTTATTTTCTCAGGGAATAAAGATTCATTTAGATTGTTTCTAATTGTGTAGCTGTTGAGTTTTTTTTTTATTGGTGAGTGATATTCCATTAATATAAAGAGTAGATAGTTTTGGGGTTAAAGGTTGATGTTCTGTTACATTTTGAGTCTGATGAATAAATTGTTTTGGTAATGCTTTTATTAATCTGATAAATTAAATTTTAGGGGGTGGAAATGGGTTCCAAAAAGCTTCGTTAAACCATGTAATCAAGATGTTCATCATCTTTACTTGAAGAATTAAAGGAGAGGTTTGTGTTCAAAGTGCATTCAGGTCTTTTAACTGGGATTAACTGTTTTCCACCCTTGTCCTTCTCTGACTTCTCCCCTCTCCCCCTTTTCCTCCTTCCCTCCCAAATTGGACAGCATACTCACCCTCTCACCAAATATGCTTTATCGTTTTCAAGAAGTGCCGTTAACCTGGCCGTGTTAAAACTCAATGAACAAGGCCTGTTGGACAAATTGAAAAACAAGTGGTGGTACGACAAAGGAGAGTGTGGCAGCGGAGGCGGTGGCGAGAAGGTTAGCCGCTATGTCGCTATGCCCATGTGACCTTGATGCGGGTAGGAGAGAAATGTTTGTTGGAACAGGAGCATCTGCCGGGTCGATCCCTAAAGGAATGGAGAACGTTCGGAAACCTTTGAAGAGGAGGAGTACTGTTGAAGCAGAAATATTTGCTGTTCATAAACCGTGTTTTTGGATATTCAGCCTCCAAACAGAACCTTCTAGACAAGCTCTCTGGCCGCTTTGGGTGTTTCTGATGCAGAACAGAGCCAATAGTTCTGGTTCAGCAGTACAAGCCTCCATGGTTGTTCCTACAAAGGTCCCGGCAGTATGCGCCCGTTCCAGAAAAGCGATGCAGCCGGGGCCCCACACATATATGTCTGTTAGCTCTGCTCCCGTCTTCAAGCAAACCTGGGATCAGATGATCACTGAGCAAAGAGACATGTAGCCACCGTGGGGCCCCTCTCTGGCTTCGTCACTTTGTGAAGAGTACTAAGCTGCTCTTGTTGGGCTTCTTCTGACTGAATAACATAAAATAACATGTCCTATGATGTTATTTATGTTATTTCCCCACCCCGCAACCTTCCCTGTTCCCCTCGATTTGAAGAACGCCCGTAAACCTTGCCGTATTGAAACTGAGTGAAGCAGGAGTCTTAGACAAACTGAAAAACAAATGGTGGTACGATAAAGGGGAGTGTGGACCCAAGGACTCTGGAAGTAAGGTTAGTCTCCACCAGCCTGGGTGCCCCCCTCCTCTCTTTGTCTCTTTGCACTCTTTTGTCCTGCTGGCAGCACCGTTCTGTTCCTTCAGACAAACAGCCAATGACAGACATGCAGGTAGAAGCTTAACCTGGCGGAGACCGCATGACACACAGGAGGCATCAACACAACTTACAGCAGCCATGGCTACGAGTTTCTGCCGTGACACAAATGTGGTGTTTTTTTATAAAACTGATTTTTTGCAAAAAGCGTTAAAAAGCTTAAAAAGTTTAATTCAAAAACCTATTTCTGATGAGCCAGGGGGTGGCCACACATACACCTACAGTCTCAGTTTTGATATGACGTGCTGATAATTCAGCTCCTAACATATTTCATTATTGTTCCAGTTAATCATTTGCAGACAAAACGTACAGGAAACGTTTTTCTGCTGCTTCAAAAACTCACTGCTTTGTTTTTACCCTTAAAACATTTAGTGAGTTGTGTTTCAGCTGCTCTCTGTGCAGTTTTTTCTCCTTTAACATGTTGAGTTCACCAATCTGCACACAGCACCAATCACATGATGCAGATAGCCAACAAACTGCAGCAGCCAATCCAGTCCTTTCACTGTGAACATCGCTGGAAAGGCTGAAGAGCACTTAACCTCGCTTGTTAGATCATCAGTAGTAATGACCAACAACCCGTAGCAGGAGTTCAGTGCAGTCCAAGACAGTGTTTTAATTAGGACCCCAATCCAGTACTTGGGACTAGATCTGGACATCCCTATGTATTTTTACTATATTTTTGTACCTAGTCATAATCTAACTTTAAGTCAGTGGAGCCATGTCATGAGCAAAGGTGGAGTTGTGAAAGACTCCAACTGAAATCACTCTAGCAGCAGAATCATCAGAGTGGTTGCTTGGTGTCATCTTATGCAAATGGTTACTTCAAACCAAATAGAACCATGCAGCCATCATTGCTTTGCATCAAAATGGCCACCAATGCAGGAAACTACTGCTGAGAATACTAGAGCTGAAAGAACTCCAAGTTCAGAGGTTCAGTGTCACAGGCGAAGGCTTAAAGATGTCCAAGGACCAAATTGTCTAAGGGGTAGGGTGGTCATCACCACCAGTACAGAGCTTGCCCAAGACTGGCAGCTGGTGGATCAGAGTCTATCTGTGCGCATAGTAAGACAAAGACTTTTAGACAACTGGCCTTTGAGAAGAGCGGCAGCAAAATAAGACGCTGCCTGTCCAGGAAAACCATCAAGGACAGACTGAAAATATGCAGGAAGTAAGGATGGGCAGCAGCAGCAGACAAGGGGAAAAAATAAATGTATCTGAAGATTCCTCCTGATTATTTGGGTCAAGAAAAGGTCTCTAGTACCATGAGTCCAGTGCTGTGCCAACAGAGAGGCTTCCTGATGCAGTCCATGCATGGAGTTGCTTCAGTTAACAATAAAAACATTTGTGTCACGCTAAAAACCGTTGGCCACGACTAGATGTGTCACAGCTACAGATACGCTTTATTTACCACTGCAGATGATCCCAAGGCATGCTCCGACATCTCTGTATGTCACACAGTCCGAAACCTACAACTGATCCACACTGTTGATGTTCTGCAGCATGGAGCAAGCTTT
This sequence comes from Girardinichthys multiradiatus, assembly GCF_021462225.1. NCBI lineage: Eukaryota > Metazoa > Chordata > Actinopteri > Cyprinodontiformes > Goodeidae > Girardinichthys > Girardinichthys multiradiatus. The sequence goes on along the minus strand of NC_061804.1, from coordinate 11,885,504 downwards.
ATTTAAGCAAAGCTGCATGCAGCCTCCACATTCTAATCAGATCCATGCAGCGCGCACACACACACACACACACACACACCCACACACACACACACCCACACACACCTACACACACACACCCACACACACACCTACACACACACACCCACACACACACACACACCCACACACACCCACACACACACCCACACACCATCATCCACACAGAGAAAAAGCATGACAGGCAGCCGTTTGGTGCCAGAAGGTTGTGAGTTGAATGTGCCTGAAGGATGTGGGTGATTTATCAGGTAGGAACCAGAGTCAGAGGTCAGATCTGCTGCAGCTGTTTGAACAAAATAAAGGTTCAAAGGTGAACGTCTGAAATAAAAAACAGGCTCTGTTTAAAGGGGGAAAATTTAAACGAGCAGCTTATATTAAAGACTAAACCAGATTTTCTCACTTACCTCGGGGTACCAAGGAAGGTAACAACATGGTGGCATTGATGACATAACAGGAAGTCAGTGGCTTAACATTAGCTGCACTAAAGAAAATCACATCTTTTCATTACAGTGCTGTAAAAAATTTTTGCATCCTTACAGATTTCTCATATTTGGGTTTTTTCACACTTAAATTATTCAGATTATCAACCAAATGTTATCAGACACAGATAGGCTGAGAAAATACATTTTTTAAATGATTTAATTTATTAAAGCTACAAATGCATCCAAACCAACCTCAACCTATGTGAAAAGTAATCACTCCCTTAACGTAATAACTGAGTGTTGAACCTTGGCAGCAGCAGCTGCCAACAGGTGCTTGTGATAACTGGTAATGAGTCTTTAGCATCACCGTGGAGGAATTTGGACCCACTCAGCTGTCGGAGGGTCATGCCACAGCATCTCAATTAGATTTAAGTTCAGACTTTGACTAGGCCACTCTAAAAATGTGAGATGTGCCTTTGGTTCTTGTCTTGGAACTCTCCCATGGATGTGTATCTTTCTCATTATTCAATCATGACCTCTGATCTTAACTGAGGCAGTGAGGCCTGCAGAGCTTTAGATGTTGTTCTGGGTTCCTCTGGGACCTCCTGGATGAGTCATTGATGAGCTTTTGGAGTAATTCTGTTAGGTCCAACACTCCTGGGAAGGTTCTCCACCATTTTCTCTCCATGTGTGGATGATGGTTCTTACTCAGGTTCTCTGGAGTCACAGACGTAGAGATGGCTCTGAAACCTTTTCAGACTGAGAGATGTCATTTCCCGCACTCAGAGCTGTCCTTCGTCCTCATTCCTCTTTTTTTTCCGCAATTTGCAGCAGAGACCTTTCCACGACAGCAGTGAGGAAGGTCATCAAGATGTGTTCTTCAGCAGGTCCGTTGCTTCCATCTTGTGGTACCAGATGTGAATTACAACTAGGTTTCAGCCAGTTGGTGTGGGCTCTCACTATTGCAGATTTCTTTAATTTGGAAAAATAACCTTAAAAAGAAAACAGGCTGCAGACATTTAAATTCTGCTGGAAACTGTTACAGATTTCGCTGATCTCTCAAAGCATCTTTAATTTTATCGTTTACCACCTCACAGATGTCACACATGGCAAGTAAAGTTTCCCTAATCCACGAACCAGAAATCCTCTCCGACCTTGGTGCCTGATCAGCCACTTACGGGTCAAGCTGAGGATTGCCACCCTCTGAGCAAAATGTAAAACCCAAAGTAACAGAACAATAGAATACATTATATTTTAAATAGTTTTTAGGTTCTTCCTTGAATCATCAAAGAAAATTAACCTTTTAAAAAGTTTAGGTCTTTCCTCCAATTTGATTAATATTTAATAACATGAATGATGGGTCCATGAACCAGATATTTTCATACACTGTATAAAAAGACACAGAACCTTTTTATTCTGTCTGTCATTGATTTAAACTAAACCTTTCAGGGTTTTGGGTCCATTTGGGTTAACTACATTCATTTTATTTGCTAAATGCTAGAATTCTGAAGAGCCCAGATGATCATGTCACAGGTTCTGTGTCCCAGAAATAAACAGGTGTTGGTTTGAAATGTGTGGATCAACACCAGAACAAAAGCAACAGACTTTGTGAAGATGCTGCTGAAGCTGGTAAGAGTCATTATCCACAGCAACATGGACTGAACGGCCACTCAGGGAAGAAGAAGCCAGATTAGTTTGTAAATGTACTCAGGATCAAAGACCTTAATTAGCAGAGACATGTCCTGTAGTCCGACACTAAAACTGTGTTTCACCATAATGATCATCGTTACATTAGGAGGAAAAAGCCTGAAAACACCGCCCCAACTGTCAGGCATGAGGGCGGCAGCATCATGCTGTGGGGGTGTTTTGCTGAAAGGGAAACTGGTGAACTTTACAAAGTACCGTAAATTCCGGACTGCAGAGCGGACCTGATTAAAAGCAGCATGCTCTAATTTTAGAAAGAAAACCAATGTTGTACTTGTAGAGGCCGCAGCGGATGTTAAGCCGCGGGTGTCCCACGTTGTAATATGATTTACACAGAAAGATATTAAGATGTGAGCATTTTTAACTTTAATTTTAATCTGTAATATAAACACACATATTGCAAATGCTTTTTTACTGAACAGTGCAGAAACAACATCCAATATCTCCAAACTGATATCCACTGCAGCCTACCAGGTCAAAAGTCATTGATCGCCTTCTTCATCTTCTTCCTGCGCACTGAAACCATCAAAGTCCTGTTCTTCAGTGTCTGAATTGAAGAGCCTCAGGATCTCGTCTCTCACTTCAGCCTCTTTGTTGATGCTCTCACTTGAGCGCACCCGGTTCCTTTCATCACGCAGCAGTCCAGCCTTTCGAAACCCGTTGGTGATTTTCCATGTTGATGAGGGTGAATATTAATGTCTGATTTACAATACCGGTAATTGAATTGTGAAAGTGCTCTTGATTTATCGTACAAGTTCACTGGACCTCTTTGAACTACTCATCAATTTGATTGGTCTACTGTTACCAGGCAAAATGTTTTTGGCGGCATGAAAAAAAAACATGTATTAGCCGCACTGTTGAATAGGCCGCAGTGTTCAAAGTGTGGGAAAAAAGTAACGGCTTATAGTCCGAAATTTACGGTAGATGATATCATGAGAAAACATTATGTTTAGATATTAAAACTGCATCTCAAGCCATCAAACAGGAGGTTAAAGCTGGGACACAAAGGGGTCTTCCAAAAGGACAATGTCCCTCATCACACCACTGGTTTAGGACAACAAGGTTAATGTTCTGATCTCTGTCCCAGGGAAGAAGGTGTGTGTGAGCAAGGAGTCCTACAAACCAGACCCAGTTACACCAGTTCTGCCTGAGGAAAGGGCCAGAACCTCAGCAAACTGGTGAGGAGCTGGTGGAAGGAAACCCAAAACATCTGATCCAGTTTAAACGTGATTCTACCAAATACTGAGGAGATGGACGTCTCTTTCTCTCAATATTCTGACATGTAGCTAACAGAAATAATGTCTGTGATCCCAGCTGACCTAAAACAGGATCAGTTTAATATGATTTAATGTCACAGTGAGGAAAACAAGTTTATTTACAGTGTATACAGTAAAAACCAAATGCAGACCAAGGTTTACTGTGCGTAAAACTATTAAATACTGGTAGTTCTGGTAACCTGGGGGTAAGTGAGAAAATCTTTTTTTAATTTGGTTTAAATGATTCTGTAATATTTTGAAGTATTGTAGTTCTTCTAAATGTGAAAATGATTGACAGCCTGTTAAGTGACAGGCTCATTGTAGTTTGGTTTAAAGTATGATGAGTTCTGCGTGTTTGTGAGTGCATGATGTGGATTTAAAGAGATATTTTTATCCTGCCTGACGTATATTTATTGATGCTTTGACCTCTCTGTCAGAACTGGTCCTGATTTCAGTTTTTTCTCTCCTCACTGGAAACAGGACAAGTCGTCCCAGGCCCTGAGCCTGAGCAACGTGGCGGGGGTCTTCTACATCCTCGTCGGGGGCTTGGGTTTGGCAATGCTGGTGGCCCTCATTGAATTCTGCTACAAGTCACGCAACGAGGCCAAAAGAATGAAGGTGGAGGCCCAGTCCCCGTCCCAAACCCAGTCCCAACACCCTCATTACCACCACTCCCACCGCCGCTGCTACCCCTGCCCCTCCGGCAGCCCCCGCCATAGTCCAGGGCCTAGCCAAAACCAGAGCCCCATGCGTGGTGGCAGCATCCCCAACTTAGCCGAGTTTAGCGAGGTTTTCAATGGTTATGGCAGCGACGGGGAGGCTAAGATGTAGATGTGGTTTTCGTAGAAGGTCCACCCAATCCTTTGCTCTCCCTTCACTAGCTTCCAGCACAGAGACTGTAAGTGAAACCTGCCGCCTCACCTCCCTGTGCTCGCTCCGCCATGCTGAGTGACTGTGGTGACCAGTGGCAAAGTGCTTCCCACCTCCCTGTCCTAGCTGCTCACTTTGTGCTGATGTGACGTCCTGGTCTGCATTTGAGCTTTCCCTCAGTGTGACAGGAAGTGATGAGTCATCCACAGACTTGATGTCATCTCTAATACTTTGCAGTTTGAGTGGCTTCAAAGATTGGACCTCATTTATCACACAGAAACCTTTTTCCTGCCAAAACAGAACATGCATTTCTAATTCTCAACTTGAGTTTTCCAGAGAAACCACCGTAGATCATCATACAGAAACATTTCTCACCTACAGCGTCTTCCACCATTATTGGCACCCCATCAACCCGCAATCTGACTAAATCTATTCATTCTGCACTGTAGAGGCTGGTCTATTTATTGGCTAATCTTAATGTGTATAAAGACCTTTCGTATATAAAATAGTTGAAATGATTCAGCTCTTAGGGAAACCATGTTGAGATCTGAAACTAATTAACAGCTACAGTCCATCCATCGGGTTCTGAGTGTATTGGTCCTAGAAGGAAACCCCAGACATCAACCCCCCCCAGCGACACCCTCCATCTCCAGCTCATTCAGGCCTAGAGGGATATATATTATCTTCAGAGAGCTCTGGTTCTCCCAGTACTGCCATTATCAGAGACCCAGTTAGAGAATCTGGTACCTTGTTTGTCCTGGAAGAGTTAACCTCCAGGTTAACTTGGTCTGGTCTCATAAGGCCATCTGACCTGGAGCTCTGGCTGGTGTGGGAACGTCCTTCAGCAGATAGAAGCTCCTAAATGCTCTGATCAATTTAAAATGGTGAAAACTTGTTTTATGTTGGATGGGGGGTCCCAATAAGTTTAGTGTAAAACGTGGATTAAAGTTCATTTGAAGTTCTGAGCAGCTGGAACCAGTAACCCATGAATTAGAATTAGTGTCCCACCTGAGGTGATGCTGGCCTTTCCTCTCAACCTCTAGGAAGGACGAGATAAATGAGGACCAACGTCTCACTTTTATAGTTGTGGGGAAGTTACATCAAACTGCTGAGCATTTATCCATTTTACTCTCAGTGTCCTCCTAAAGAGATAAGAGACGTTTCTGTCTTAAATCTGTCCCTGGAGTGACCCAAGCACAAAGAAACACTTTATGATAAACGTTATGTTCAGAAACTGCATATGGTAACGTTAAAGTACTCAGGAACAGAACCCTCCAAGGTCCAAGAACATTATCCTTCTGCTTATGTCTCTCAGCTTTGAGTTTTTGACTTCCAGAGCTCTGTCCCCACCTTATATCTGTCCAATGTTGTGTCCCCCCATCAGCTCTTCATTAGCTTCACTGTTGCTAAGTCAGCTTCCCCGTCTTCCTGCACCGATCGCTGTGAAATCATCCTGTTTGTAATGGGTTTATCCAGCACACAGTTCTGTGCAGAACCACTTTAATGTTTTGTGTTTTTCTTCCAAGGAGTCAGACTTGTGGACTCCTTGATCAACTCTCCATGCTTTCTGAAGGTCTTCAAAGTTTTTCTTTGGACTTTGGCTGCTTTTTCCAAACCTTCTCAGTACCAAACCATGATGGCATGTTCTGTAGCGTGCAAAGAATGGGTACATGGACCAGTTTAGGGCAAAAAAGTAACAGATGCGGAAAATCTGAAAGTTAGAATTTGAAAAAGCAAAACATCCAGAAAAGACCTTGTTCGAACTAAAATGTCCAGATGCATTGGTCAGAATTTTGTCACATATTTGAGGTCTGGTTTTGTAAAGCTTTGACCTGTCAGTACCTGCTATAGGCAATTCAGATTTCTCTGAAAGAACTAGGATGTAAGAACAGCAGTAAAAATGATTTCTTCTGACCTTCCAGCCTTTTGTGACCATTAATTATTAGAAGCAAAGATGAAACTGTTTGAGGGAGAAATCTCTGCATCTTTCAGGATAAAACTGTAAGTTTGCTGCCCTCTGCTCATCCTTTGTTATCTGCTCAAAGTCTTGATCTCTCTTCCTTTGTCCTAGCATGTAGAAAATATACAGGGGTTGGACAATGAAAGTGAAACACCTGTCATTTTAGTGTGGGAGGTTTCATGGCTAAATTGAACCAGCCTGGTACCACCCAGACTGTTGCATGTCCAGAGTGAAGCATGGGGGTGGATCAGTGATGGTTTGGGCTGCCATATCATGGCATTCCCTTGGCCCAATACTTGTGCTAGATGGCCACGTCACTGCCAAGGACTACCGAACCATTCTTGAGGACCATGTTCATCCAATGGTTCAAACATTGTATCCTGAAGGCGGTGCCGTGTATCAGGATGACAATGCACCACTACACACAGCAAGACTAGTGAAAGATTGGTTTGATGAACATGAAAGTGAAGTTGAACATCTCCCATGGCCTGCACAGTAACCAGATCTAAATATTATTGAGCCACTTTGGGGTGTTTTGGAGGAGCGAGTCAGGAAATGTTTTCCTCCACCAGTATCACGTAGCGACCTGGCCACTATCCTGCAAGAAGAATGGCTGAAAATCCCTCTGACCACTGTGCAGGACTTGTATATGTCATTCCCTAGACGAATTGACGCTGTATTGGCCGCAAAAGGAGGCCCTACACCATACTAATAAATTATTGTGGTCTTAAACCAGGTGTTTCAGTTTCATTGTCCAACCCCTGTAGTTTCCTTCTAAGCAGTTTCTTAAATCTCTTTGCCAATGTTGCCAAGTCTTCCTCACACAGTAACAACATCTACAATGAAGAGGGTCATGGTCAAAGTGACCTGAAAAGGGTTTAGTATTCACTGTAGATTGTTTTTTATGCTTCTGGCCGACCAATCACCGTACAGGTATGATTGAGGTGATAATCGGCTTATTCCGGTCCACAGCCAGCTTCTCGGTGCATCTTGATTAGGATCTAAATATGTTATCTTTGGTACTTTGATGGATTCAGCTAAACAAGGTGTATCTATGCGACTGACTCCTGGTATGAAGGGCTCCAAGATGCTCTTTGATGTGTGGACAAAAACAGCTCTGGTTGATCCCTTGAGTTTTATGTCTAAATGGGTCAAAGGTCATGGATTAAAAAACAAATCAAATGGATCGATCCTGGGCTGAACCAGATCTGAAACACAGCCAAAGTCCAAAGAGAACTGATGATGAAGACACTTTATAAGAAACAAGAAGCTCTGGCTCTTTGGAGGCTGTACGGTTTGTCTTGTGCTTTTCTAGGTTTTGCAGATTGGAGTTTTCTGGACGTTTCTTGGTGAAAAGGTCCGCCATTAATTAACGTGCAAACATTGACCTTTTGGAAGCTGGCAGCTCTATGAAACCCTGCAGGAAGAGTTACAAACAAGTTAAAACTTCAAGCTTTCACCCCCAAAAGCACTAAAATCTTTTAGTGTTTTTTATGTTTCTCTAATTTTCTGCAAATCAACACGTTGTAACATGATTTAAACAAATGTACAAATGTTTCAGATTACAAAGAAATCTAAATGTAAATCTTTAATATCTGGTTTTTAGTACGTTTGCACCACAGACTGATATACAGACCATCCTCCAAATTTATTCCTTTTAATATTATTTGGTCTGATTATACTCGCCTGCTTATTGTTTCATTTTATTGGATAATTATGGTTTGTCTGCATTTAAATACAGAGCTGAGAAAAAGTTTTACCCTCTTAGAGATTTCTGGTTACTTTTTTGTTCCACTAAAATGTTTCAGATCAAATTTTAACCTCATATATGGCCCTGTATGAAAAAGTAATTACCCCCTAAAACCTGGTTGTTAAACCCGTGTGCTTGTGTTGACTGGTAATGAGTCTTTAGCATCACTGTGGAGGAATATGGACCCACTCAACTGTTGGAGGGTCATGCCACAACATCTCAATTAGATTTAAGTTCAGACTTTGACTAGGCCACTCTAAAAATGTGAGATGGGCCTTTGGTTCTGGTCTTGGAATTCTCCCATGGACGCCATGTTTGTATCTTTCTCATTATTCAATCATGACCTCTGATCTTAACTGAGGCAGTGAGGCCTCCAGAGCTTTAGATGTTGTTCTGGGTTCCTCTGGGTCTGCTAGAGATCATAATTCATGGTTCCATCAGTTATAACAAGTTGCCCGGGTCCTGAAACACCAAAGCCGCCCCACGGTACCACCACGCTTGACTGTAGGTACTGAATGATGTTCTGGTTCTGAAATGCTATGTTAGTTTTACACCAGATGTAACGGCACCCACACCTTCCAGAAAGGTCCACTTTTGTCTCCTCAGTCCACAGAATATTTTCTCAGTCTTGGAGATCATCAAGATGTTTCAGGTAAATGTGAGATGGGTCTTTGCGTTCCTTTTAGTCGGGAATGGTTCTGGCTTTGGAACTCTCTCGTAGAGGCCGTTTTTGTCTCTTTCTTATTGTTGAATCATGACCTCTGACCTTTACTGAGGCAATGAGGCCTGCAGACCTTTAGGTGTTGTTCTGGGTTCCTCTGGGACCTCCTGAATGAGTTCTCACTCTGGTTCTCTGAAGTCCCAAAGCCTCTCCAGACTGATAGATGTCGGTGACTTTGTTTCTCACCTGTTCTTGAATTTCTTCAGGTCAGGGCACCATTTGTTGCTGTTTAACCCTACTTTGTTAGACAGGTCCTACTTATGGGATTTCTTGATTCTACAGGTCCAGCAGTAGTAACGCCTGGTTGTTGCTGCTGAAACTGAACAACAGAATGTGATTAACCAGCTGATCCATGATTTAACACTGGCTTGGTTTGGTCATGAGGTTTTTATCTGAAACATTGATGTGAGACAAAGAAGCAAAAACTGAGTAAATCTGTAAGAGGGTAGATGCTTGGTACCGTTGCTGAGGTATTGACCCGTAACTCCAATCTGCAACAGTCCAGGTTTTCAGAACCTCAGCTGCTGTGTAGCACACATTCCCTCTTTGTGTTTCTCTTCAGCTAACCTTCACAGAAGCCATGAGGAACAAGGCTCGTCTATCCATCACAGGTAGCGTTGGGGAGAACGGCCGGGTTCTGACGCCCGACTGTCCCAAGGCCGTCCACACCGGGCCCCCCATCCGCCAGAGCTCGGGCCTGGCCCTGGTTTCCTCTGAGCTTCCTTGAAAACCAAAAACCTCTCAAGTGCCTTATTGCAATAATACCACCACCACCGACTGAGACAGGAACCACAAAGACACAGGATTCACACAGGCGACAGGTCTCTACTGGTCAGGAGGAGTGAAACCCACTGCGAGGTGGGCTCAGCGGACCTCCAAAATCTGACAAACCCAGAGACAGAACTTTCTTCTTTTCTTATTGGACCAGTGGCTGAGGAGGAATAGGAGTGGACAAAAAATATCATCAGAGACGACGACTAGAAAAAATTGCAAACTTGAAACTTGTTCGTCTTTTCTGAGCGTGTGGAAAAATCTGGACTGTTCTCAGACAGCAGCAGATATCAACGAGCGGCAGCAGGAAGGAAGACCTGCAGACGGATATTTATATTCAGAAAAGCAGAAATTTACATTTATTGATACTGATTATATGAGCAAATCTAGAATTCTGTGAACATTAGTAAATATGTATATTCTGAGGAAGAACTGATTACATCTAGCTGTACATAACCACTTCTGTGCTTGCTTTTTAAACACATGTACATAGCAGACGCTGTAGTGAAGAGACCTTCTCCTCCTTTTCTAAACTATCTTCGAAGATTTTATTCGTCGCAATAATGAAAAGGATGATGCCACCTGAACTTTGTGTTAATATATTAATCTAGGAGCATCCAAACTCTAAATGTGAAGGGTATCGACTGCCCAAATACTCTGATATCTGTTGCAGTAAAAGTTATGAAATATATTCCAGGATGAATGTTAAGTAGCTCCACCCTACGAGCCCAACCCATAGTCCTCACTGTGCAGACGTAGACCCAGAGAGCTGCTTTAGAAATCGATTTCTGCTCTCAGAACATTATTTTTTCCATTCTTTGATCTATTTTTTTATGCTGAAAAATAAAGAAAATGACTTATTTAAATGAGTACTATCAGGGTAGTACTTCAATGCCATCAATGGAACAATGCCATTTCTCCCACTATGTTGTGTTGAACTGGGATCAGGGCCGGTCCTAACTGAATCACTGTGGATCCTCTGGGGAGGCTCGACATGCTGTAGAGTGTCCTCTCTCCTGGAGACAGTTGGACAATCTGCAGGAGGACACGAGACGCCCGGAGCCTTCAGTGGCGTAATGAGACGCTTTCACTGAAGTCCAGCTTCTCATCCGGATCGTCCTCCAACAGGCCGATGCTTATGAAGGGGAAGAAACCAGCTACACAGAGTCCAGGTCTCATATTCTCGTCCTGCCATTTGTCTCTAGACCGGACACGTGACATAAGCGTCTTTACTTCTGATTTAATTGTACATCTTTATTTTGATCTTTTTTAAGTAAAGAAAAAAATTATTTCAAATGACAATGTGGTGTCATTTCTTGGGAGATACTGAGTCCAGCATTCTACAAGGTTTTAAAAAATCTAAAGCTCTTCTCTACTGAGAAGTCCAGTGTCTTATAAACTTCAGATCATCATGTCCTGGAATGGGTGAGAATCTATAATCTAAGAAAATGAGGTATTTTGCAGTAGAGGAGATGCTAAATGATAGTCAATCATTTTCTACCGCTTCTTCCATGGTGGGTCACGGGGGGAGCTGGTGCCTATCTCCAGCAGTCTATGGGCGAGAGGCGGGGTACACCCTGGACAGGTCACCAGTCCATCGCAGGGCAACACACAAACAACCATGCACACACTCATTCACACACCTAAGGGCAATTTAGATTTACCAATTAACCAAACAGGCATGTCTTTGGACTGTGGGAGGAAGCCGGAGTACCCAGAGAGAACCCATGTATGCACGGGGAGAACATGCAAACTCCATGCAGAAAGACCCCCGGCCGTGAGTCCAACCCAGAACCTTCTTGCTGCAAGGCAACAGTGCTACCAACTGCGCCACCGTGCAGCCTAAATGATACAGATTAATTTGAATTCTTCCCATAGAACAGATGAGCGATATCAGGCATACGTGGCCACATCTCGCCTCAGTGGGTTGATTATTTTAAAGATGAGGCTCTTTCTGAAAGAGAGCTTTGACACTGAATTAGAACAAAGATTTATGCACAATTCCTGCTGGTCAGAGGTGTAATGGTACTGTTAAAATATCCGATACAGCCCTGTTGGTTTGGTCCAACGTGTCCAAAATTAAGTTTGTTTTCTACCTGAACTCGAGTGCGGAACCAAGTGTTTAATGCAACGTTCTCCAGGACAACTTAAAAAAGTGACACCAGGACAAAACAGAGAGGATTCGCAGCTATCACCGAACTCTGCTACTTGGGAACATTAAGGTTTTTAATGCAGCTACAATGGAGAAAAGAAGGCGGAACCAGAACTGAATGGAAACATCTCTGGTTCTGGAGAAAAATCAGCTAAGGTCCAAATACTTTAGCTGCCTGCACCATGACAACACAGAGGACATCTCCCAACTGTTATGGTGCATTCAAGAACGACTCGTACACTGGACAGTCTAAATATCCAAACAACTCCAAGGTGATTTAAACCTTTTTTATTCTCAAATGTCTTGGGGGGGGGCATTTCGGCACGACACCTGCAGAAACACACTTGCATTTTCTTCCAATCAGCATCCATGCATGACTGCATAACGTATCTCCTACACATTCTGTACTCATAAAATCCATGATTTCAAAGGTTTGTCCAGCTGTTGCCTGATGTTTGTTAGGTTTAACGAAGAGAGAAAGAGACAAATTAAACCAATTCTCTAATTTCACTTAATTAGTTTCATGTTAAAGGCTGAAGAAAAGAAAAAGCATGGCCACAACCATTGTTCTGAATGTCTAGTAACTCCCAATAAAGTGTTGAAAATAGAAACAGTGTTTTATAATTACAGCACGCTAGCCTAAACTCTGTTCTGCGTAGCTAAAAGTCACTTTAACTCAAGGAGCTTTTTTCATACAGACATTTCTACTCCAACAGTTGAGGAATCATGTTGTTAACATTAAAGGCTAATATATGTCGATGGCTAAATATAATCCTCTAAATGATGAATAGAAAGATTTTACTTAGCTGTCTTTGATTTTATTAGCATAATAATAGAGCCAATGTTAACATTAACTACCTAAAGTTGGTTTGTGATTTGAAATGAAAGGCAGATCTTAAGCTGAGCTCCATGAAAGTGTGGTGAGTTATATTAATATTGATATATTGGTTTATTATTAGTGTAATATTTCAACTGGCAGAAAACAGTCAAATAATGTTTACTGTTTTTCTCACCTGATTCAGTCCCTATTAAGATGCAGAGCAGAACATTGATTTATTTCATTTACTAATATTTCTGCATAACCCCAAGAAAAGCAAGGCTTTAAAGCATAAACGTGTCCTGCTTTTTTAGTTTAATATTATAAATAAATTTGGCAATGGATGCCCTTTTTTAGCTTGAGCACCTGCCTCCAAAAATGTCTGTGCATGTTCAGACCAGTACCAGATCCAATTGGGATGTGGTGCTGGTCTGGTTTGAGCTTTCTGGATACCTTTTGAATTTTCCTCTTCAGCCTGATGCTGTCTCTCAACATCAAGTCAAAGCTTGACAAAGTAAAGGCCTCAGTGTCTATTAGATGAACCTTTTGGGATTTTAACATTTGACCAATTTAATTTCACAGTGACAGTTGATTAATCAATGACCATCACTGATTGATGAGGTCAAGTTCAACAGATTGTCTTTTCTAAAATAAATGAACTACTTATATGAGGAAAAAGACACACCATCTTTAGATTTTGAGATGTGCAGGTTTTTATTTTTCTGCCACACATTGACAACTATTTTGAGCGACTTTTCTCATGAATAATTTCTAAAAACCCTCCAAATGTTGTGAAAGCAGCGCACATTTTCACAACCCGCCCAAAGCTATTTTTCCAGCCCAACGTGTTCAAAAGAAGCCCAATTGGGGGAAAACCAGTGCAGTCTGGCAAATTGCACAGCACTCCACCGTTTACCCCAATCCCATAAAGAAAACACTAATCAACAACAAACATGTCGGAGCATAATGTGTACGCAAGATGATGCCCCCTTCACATTTCTGTGCATGCCTAGAAGCAGCCCTGCCCTCTAGTGACTTTCTTCAAGAAGCGACACATCAGCGACCTTTTCTGTCACTGGAGACTTTGGTATGAGAGGTCAAAGTTACAAACATTAACTTGAAATGAATTGAAGGTGTGAAATACTGAACATGATGACATTGACTGCCATAAAAACCAACATGTGATTAATTTTGTCTCTGTGAAAATTACAGTCTGTGAATTTGGAGGTCATTAAAATGTTAAAAAGGTCATGAAATTTAACGTTGCCTGTTTTAATTCACTGCTTTGATTTTAGCGCCTCCATTTTTACCACTTCAGTTTCATCATTCATCGCGTTCACTTTGTAATTTTTGTTACTTCCAGTAGATCGAAATACGGCAGCAGCCCCAGCGCAGATTTAACGCTGTACATTTTATTCCAGATCAAAACATTAATAATTATTAAATTTGTTGAAACAATTATTAGGCAGAATCAGCATTTATTCCTTTAAACTCCAGCATTTCCTGCATGAACAGAAAGATGCTTAAAGACTGAGCTTCCTGTAAATATATTTAGCTGTATAGCCACTGTTTCTGAGAGCTGCGTCACATCTGTGTTAGATGGAGTCGACCATCTTCAGGTAGTCCAGCCCAGGATGGTTGGACTTTATTCCACAGTTCTTCTGTATTTCTAGGTTCAACCTCAGAACCAGCAGAAGATCAACCTTCCTTCAGCAGTCCAGAAAATGTTGCTGTATTTCTCTGTAGGTCAACTTTAACCTCTTCAGCTCATGTTGTTGTTCACCATGTCATCATGGGACCTTCTTGCTGACAGCTTGGCTTCACATGGTTACCATCCTCTCAGGTTACTGTAGACCTTCTCTGATGACCATCCTGGAGCTGATCAGTGGCTGAGGTTTCTTCTTCCATCCTCTGGAATAATAGTTTCCGGTTTTCTTCAGATCTTTCTGGTTCTGGTTTCCATTTCAAAGCATCTGAGATCATTTCAGCTGAACAGCCTCACTTTCTGCTCTTCTTTACATGTTTTTGAAATTCTTTACACATACTGATCTTAGACTATTACATCAGACCAATAAAAAAGAAAAAGGTTCACCAGCAAGAGGGAGAACCGCAACCTTGAGACGATTTAAAATAAAATGCATTCAAGAGTTTGAGGGAGATTAACAAGGAGTGGACTGCAGCTGGAGTCAGAGCTTCAAGAGCTTCCACCACACAGATTTATCTCCTTATTACCGAACCCGAGGAGGAAAAGGACTGGACTGTTGCTCAGTTCTCTTTTCAGATGAAGGCAAAGTTTGCATTTCAGTTGAAAATCAAGATCCCAGAGTCAGGAGGAAGAGTGGAGAGGACCAGAATCCAAGCTGCCTGAGGTCCAGTGTGAAGTTTCCAGTCAGGGAAGGTGTGAGGAGTCATGTCAACTGCTGGTTCTGGTCCACTGCGTTTTCTGAAGTCTACATTCAACACAACCATCTGCTAGGACATTTTAGAGCACTTCATGCTTCCTTTTGCTGACAAGCTTTATGGAGATGCTGATTTCAATTTCCAGCATAACTTGGTACCGGCTCACTCAGCCAAAGGTACCAAACCTGCTTTAATCACCATAGTAACACCAGCAAACTGAGCTGATCTGACCCCCAGAGAATCTATGGGGTGTTGTCAAGAGGAAGGTGAGAGACCAGAACCAACAACGTAGATCAAGGCTCAGAACAACCTGAATACCTCAGCAGAACCAGAGGATGGTGGCCTCCATGCCAGCAAAATGTTTAAACGTTTTTTATTATCATTAACTGTGAGCCATAATCAGAATTTACAGAAATAAAGCCTTGAAATATTTCAGTGTGTATAATCTAGATTAATTCAGTAATCTAGATTTTATTAAAGCAATGAAATAAACGTCATTCAATGCATTGAAACACCTGGCTTAAGTCTTCGGTCTTTGTCAGGACATCACTGCCCTCTAGTGGTTGAATGTCAAAGTGAAACCAAAACAAAGTGGAAGGAAAGGAAACCATCATCTCACAGCTTGAAGTTTTCATTTTAAAGTTTAATGTTATTCCATGCTGTGTTTCAGAGAGATGGTACTTGTGGCTCCGGTGAGAATATCCAGTAGTACAAATCAGATTCATGTTACACATACCCAACAAGAGGAGGAGAAATGAGAGGAAAGGATGAGGTGAGGAAACCTGACGGACTCAAAGGGGGGAAGGAAAGATGCAGCATGCCTCTATTTCTTCTGCAAACTGCAGTAAATTGCAATCAAACGGTGCTGAGCGCTCCTCTCTCACTCTCACACACATTTCTATGTTAAAAAGCCATTACCTAAATATGTAACTTTAGCAAAAAGCACTACAGCCTCACAGCACAGCACTGCTCCGAGGGACAAGAGAAGAGGACAGAGATTCTCACATGGGGATATTCTGATGTTTGTCTTTAAAACAAATACAGATGTGTAAAAGGAACAAGTTTAGAGGGCACTTTGTTTAAACTAAAAGCTCTTTCCACCTTCCACCACAGCTGTATACTCTAATCCTGATGACTGAAGTCAAACTGACAGCATGGAAACGATGTACATCTCAAACATACATACACAGGAAAACAAACTGAGTTTCATCTTTAAATTAACCCTTGCATATGTGTGTTACAAACACAGGCAAGCAGACTTGGCAACAGATGATGCAGCAAAGTAAAGCGAAAATAAAACAGTCACAGAGGATGTGGATTTTAAAGGGTTTGGGGCTTGCAGAACGAGAGAGAAAAGGTAAAACCCCGGTGGACTGGAAACACGGGCCCGAGCGGGCCCTCAGGGAACAGATAGGTGGCATGCGTGTAAGGATAAGAGGTAAGAAAGGCAGGTAGAAGTTAGGAGAAAGCTTGAAGAAGATGGTGGGCTGAACACTGCTGGAAACTGTGGCATGGGACAGGAGCTAGTGCTGGGACAAGAACAGGAGAGAGGAGAGGAGGGTTTGTCTTGTGTTGTTCAGTCTCACTGGACTTCTTCCTCCGCATCTTGCTGCGCTTCTTTGTTCTGTTCTTCACCTGAAATGAAGAGGAAATCGGAGCGATTACTGAGGCTGCTGCAATCTCTACACAACCAGATTTGTTTCTGGGTGAGCGATCTTTAGAATCAGGATCAAGTCCGTACATGTAAAAGCTTCAAACTGCTGGAGTGGACTTACAGAGTTTAAAAAAAACATTCCCGAAACTGGTTTGTTGCCAGTTGAAGCTCAGCTTGTTCTCTCAGTCAAAATACTTGGATCTTTGTGAAGTTCTGTTAAAACCACTGAATGTTTTCCTCTTCAATAGAAAAGTCTCAGAACCTCTTCACTACAGTTCTAGAGCTAACAGTCAGTGCAGGACCAAGACAAGAGAAGACGTCTGCAATGCTACAATAAACATGGAGGTCTGGTCTGTAGCTGAACTGACATTTCATTGGAAACATTAACATGGCGTTACCCTAGCATAGCATCTGCTAGCGTAACATTAGATATGCTAATAGAACATCACAGCATTATGCCAACAGCATAACATGCTGACAACATAACAAAACATATGCTAACATAGCAAAGCATTTATGGTCATAATATAGATCAGCATAACGCTGATAGACATGCCATATGCTAGCATACCATAGCATAGCATTTACAGCCATAATAAAGCAGAGTATGCCGACATGGGACGCCATATGCAAACATTAAATGGCATATGCTAACAGAACATAGCATATGTTCATATTCATTAAGACTGAAAGCTATTGATATTTTTAACTGCATTATCCTTTCTACATAAGAAGGTGTTTCAAAGAAGTTATGGACCAGAACCAACCAATGATTCTAGTAAATAAATGTAGACTTCTAAATAAATAAATACTATGGAAGGTTAAAGGTTTTGAATAAACTTCAGAATAAAAGTTTTTATTTTTATCTGTGTTCCAATCAGACAAGTTATGAAGGGTCAAAGTAACAAAAATTAACTTGAAATGAATTGAAGGTCTGAAATACTTAACATGGTAATATTGATTGCCATAAAAACCAACATGTGATTAATATCGTGAAAATTAGGATCCTAGAATTTGGAGGTCAAATGGTAAATATTAATGTTATAAATATTAAAGTTATCAAGTTTAACATTGCCTGTTTTAATTCATTGCCTTGATTTTATCACCTCCATTTTTACCACTTCAGTTTTATCATTCATCGCGTTCACAACGTAATATTTGGTCCTTCCAGTAGATCTGAATACAGCAGCATGGGTTTGTGGTTTAGGCAGTAGCCTGTTATTCAAAAAAGTCCAATATACAAACAAAAGTATATCTTTTCAAAGGTTTATTTCCATGGAAACAAGGAAAAAGACAATGACAAATGTGGATCCCACTCTTCCATCCAGTAGTTTGTCTTTTTGACAAGGATTAAAATACAATATCTTGTAGAGGGTTAAGTAACATTGCAACAAGTTAAAAAAAAGAAAATACAAGAACCTGGGATTATAGTGAAAAGAACAACAGTAAAGCACATAAATGTAATGGAATAATTACTTAAAATAAAAGATGTCTAGATATGTTTGCAGACATTTTTTGAGAAAATACAAATTTGAGAAGTCTCAATGAGGAGTGATCCATTTTAAAGTTGTTTAAAAAAAAGGCAAAGCAAGGGGCAGAGCCTCTACACTTACAGCAGTGAATGTGGTACTTAGCCAGCAACAAAACAATATTTACAACGTCAGATGTTTGGCTATCTGGACTGTCGAAACAATGCATAATATGGTCAAAGGAAAACTTGGGGATATTCGGTATTTTCAGTGACAACCATTTACTTGAGATAAAGCAAGAAAAAAAGAGGTGTTCAAGGGTTTCAACAGGACAATTGCAGAAGTTACATCCAACTAGATCAAATTTAAAGCGTTTGTTTAAAAAAAAGCAACTAGGTATATTTTATGACAAATTTTAAAGTGAGTCTCTTTCACCTTAGGTGGAAATGGCCATTTAATGTATCTGGATAAAGCTTTTTCAGCTATATTCAAATCCACAGATGTTCTTCTGTTGTAATCATTGAATCGTTTTGATTTAAATGCAGACTTGAGTACAACATTACTGAGTTTGCCATCAGTTAAATCGATGTCGTTTACAACCAGTTTGGGTAGAGTTGGAGTGACTCTAAAATACCTTAAAGTTTTTAGTACAAGATGAAAAAGGCCGACCGGAATAGCTTTACAAACTTTCAGATATTCATAACTGGTACAGTTCAGATTAAACTTGTTAACAAATTCATCGTGGTCTAACAAAACTCCATTACCATCCATTAAGTCAGTTACAAACAAAATCCCTTTTCTATACCAATCAGACTTAAAAACGTTAGCCTTCAGCTGATTCAAAATGCTGCAGCAAGAGTTCTGATGAAAATTAAAAAGAGAGATCTCATATTTCTCCTATTTTAGCTTCCCTTCATTGGCTCCCTGTTAAATCCAGAATAGAATTTAAAATTCTCCTCCTCACATATAAAGCCCTTAATGATCTAGCTCCATCATACATCAGAGATCTGATTGGTCCATATGTTCCTAACAGAGCACTTCGTTCTCAGACTGCAGGTTTACTGGTGGTTCCTAGAGTCTCTAGAAGTAGAATGGGAGGCAGATCCTTTAGTTATCAGGCTCCTCTCCTGTGGAACCAGTTCCCAGTTTTGGTCCGTGAGGCAGACACCCTGTCTACTTTTAAGGCTAGGCTTAAAACTTTCCTTTTTGATTAAGCTTATAGTTAGAGTGGCTTAGTTTATCAGGGAGGGAGCCTTCTTCCCTCCCTGTTGGTTGGAGTAAGGGGGAGTCAGGTTTAGCCTAAACCGGCTCAGTTATGGTTGAGGTGGAAACACACCCTCCATTTCTGCTACCTGTATGACCCCTTCTCTTTTCCATTGGTTATAATCAGTCTGATGGAGAGAGGTATCCCAATCATTGTGGTTTTTAGTATAACAATGACCATCAATGGCCTCTAGATGGATAAACTTTATCAGTTTATTATTTTACTTAGTGCCACTACACGTGGCCCGTTCTGGGGTGGCCGGGTTCTGGCTCGGTGGTTTGGTCCGGCCTCCCCGGCGGCCCTGCGCCGTTCCAGACCCTTTGTGGGGTTCCTTGAGACGACATTGTTGTAAATAAGCGCCGTTCAACTAAATAATCTGAACTAAAACCTGGTCTAAAACCAGGTGTTTCAGTTTCATTGTCCAACCCCTGTAGTTAGAGTGTCTTAGGTCATCCTGAGCTATCTCTGTAGTTATGCTGCTATAGGCTTAGGCTGCTGGAGGGCATAACGACCACTTTCATCCTCTTCGCTACATTCTCACACTACTCTCCAATTTTGCATTATTTGCTGTTATTTCAGCTTTTAAGTTTGTTCTCTCTTTTCTTTTCCTAGAAGCTACACCTGGCCTGGCTCTGTGTCTACCTGTGACACCTTTCTGGAGAGGGGCATCGTCCGAGCTTCTGCTGGCAACAACTTAATGCTCACCTTCTACAGATGATCCACATGGCCCTATCTTTCAGTGTTTAACCCTTTCTCTCTCCTAGACATGGCTACTGACTGAGCTTAACTGTAACTAACTCTATGTGCTCTCTTTCAGACTCTAACCTTGACTAACTGGCTCAGAGTTTATCTGTTCTTTCTTTCTAGATGAAACGACTAAAGGAGCTACATCCATTAACATTTACTTTTCCTTCCCATAGAAAGGACTCCTGGATCAGTGCTTCTGTGTTCTTTTTGTGTCTGCTCTGTTCTCTCAAACCTCCAGTCGGTCGTGGCAGATGGCCGCTCACACTGAGCCTGGTTCTGGTTCTGCTGGAGGTTTCTTCCTGTTAAAAGG
Organism: Girardinichthys multiradiatus; assembly: GCF_021462225.1. Taxonomy (NCBI): domain Eukaryota; kingdom Metazoa; phylum Chordata; class Actinopteri; order Cyprinodontiformes; family Goodeidae; genus Girardinichthys; species Girardinichthys multiradiatus. The sequence continues at coordinate 11,865,198 of NC_061804.1, read as the reverse complement.
GAGTTTTTCCTCTCCACTGTCACTACATGCATGCTCAGTATGAGGGATTGCTGCAAAGTCAACGTCAGTGACTGTCCACTGTCTCTACATGCTCATCCGGGAGGAGTGAATGCTGCAAGTCACTGACTGGATGCAATCTGCTGGGTTTCCTTAGACAGAAAAACATTTTATCCAATTTGAATAAATAACTGAATCTGACTGCACTGTTCAATGGTTGGGATTAATTGGAATGTATGTACCTGACGTTTGTACATCCAAGTGGCGCTATATAAATAAACTGAATAGAATTGAAAACTGACTTCCTGTTGACAACTATTGTCCCATTATTCCACAATAAAGAGCTGTGTGAGACAAAAATGTGACTGAATATCATTTTCCAAAAAAGCTAAATTTGTTTGTGAAAGTTAGACAGTTGGACAGGAATCTTGGTTAAATTAAAGTCACATCTAAGCAAAAAAATCCAGGCCACCAAGTTTATCAAATAGGCCTCTAGGGATATGAAACCACACAGAGTTGGGGAGTGAAAAATAGGCTTTTAGCCAGTTTATTCTAAATGTACCTATTAAGGCTTCAAGGTCTACGGCTTTAATACCACCTGCATCATATGCTGTAATAAGTTGAGACCTTTTTAAATAATAAGTTTTGTTCCTCCTTCCAAATTGAGATGAACACAGATTGACATGGGTAAAACAATTTGGACGCACCCTCAGCCTTTGATAAAAGAACTCGCCCAAAAACTGTGAGATCTCGAACTAACCAGTGGTTTAAGGATTTTTTCATGTTATCTATACATTTACCAATATTCTCCTCCTCTCATTTAATACGATCTTTGGAAATTGTTATTCCCAGATATTTAACATCAGATTTAACTTTAATGGAGGAAACAGACTTTTCAGAGCTGGACTGGATCGAAAGAAGTTCACACTTATCAATATTTAGAGGCAGGCCAGATGCTTCAGAAAAGGTTAAAATGGATTTTAGTGCAATATCAATCACAGTTTTGTCCTTTAGAAAAATGGTTGTATCCTCAGCAAATTGACTTATTGTAAATTTGTTGTCAAAAATTGTAATTCCATCCAAGATTGGGTTTTGAGTTATTAATAAGGTAAGCATTTGGGTTGACAGTATGAAACGTTTAGGGGAAATTGGACATCCTTGCCAAATGCCTCTTGACATAGTAAAGCTGGGGGTCAAATTTGTGCCAAGGGAAACTGAACTACTTATTTCAGTATAAAGCAGTGTTATTACATTGCAAAATTTTCCCCCAAAGCCAAAACATTTTAAGGTTTACATAATAAAGTGATGCTCAAGTGAGTCAAACGCCTTGTAGAAGTCTAGGAATAAGATGAAACTGTCGCCGTTAATAAAGTGTCGATAATCCAGCATGTCAAGAATAAGTCTTGTATGATGATGAATATTCCTTCCCTTTATGAACGCAGACTGACATTCATTTATAACAGTCGCTAACCCACTATTTAAGCGATTGGCGTAAACAAGAATTAGTATTTTATAGTCTGTGCATAATAAAGTGATGGGTCTCCATTTTTCTAAGGACAAGAGGTCTTTGTTGACCTTGGGGATCAAAGTGATGAGACCTCATTTCATGGTAGGTGAGAGATTGTTATTAGAAATACGTTCTAGAAGGGCATAAAATAAGTTTTCTTAAATCATTCCAAAAAAACTGATAAAACTCAACAGTTAACAGTAGAACTCCCAGGCCCGTCAATTTGACGGCGGGCTTTCTGGACGCGTGGGCGGTGATGACGTCATCGCATTACATTGGCCAGAATACTAAAGGTCTTCTTGCACGCTATAAAATTATGGTTTTGACAAGGATTTATAATAGTATTTGATCAAAAACATATTATGTTTTATTATTATTTATAAATAGTATTAAAATATCACAGAGTAAATAAATTACATTACAGTAAATTTAATAAATATGTTTCAATCACTCATTTGAAACTGTACAATAACAAGAACTATAAACAGGTCTATAATAATAATATTAATAATAATAATAATAATGAGAGAATAGCGGAAAAGAAAGAACTATTAAAAACTATGTACAACATGAAAAAATTAAGATGAGAAACGGAAATCTATATACAGTTTTTGCATGTGACAGTCACACTTCCATTGCATTGTCCACACACTACTTTTTTGGAGGTGCTAAAATCAAAGCAGTGAATGAAAACGGGCAACGTTAAATGTTATAACCTTAATATTTATAAGATTAATATTTACCCTGTTTTCATTTTAATGACCTCCAAATTCATGGATCCTAATTTTGACAGAGGCGAAATTAATCATATGTTGGTTTTTATGGCACTCAGTTTTACCATGTTCAGTATTTCACACCTTCAATTCATTTCAAGTTAATTTTGGTTACTTTAACCCTTCATAACAAGCCACCACCTCTAAAACTAATTCGTTTCTTCAAACTGAAGATGCTCAGTTATCAACTGCAGAAGAACAAATTCTCCATAAGGTCTCAACAGAGCTGCACCTCAAAAACTCTGAACTATCCCTTTAAGAAAACACGAGCCCTCATTGTTCCCTGGAGTGTCAAGTAGACGGTGAATCTGAGGTCGCTATGCGCATCTCAAACATCATTTAGTAGTGTTGGAAGTGAAATACTTCATATCACAAAATAAAATAAAAGCACCCACCGCAGTTATCACAGAAACCTTCATGGTCAATATAGAGCAACATGTTAAAGTGCAAAGAGTCCTGCAGGTGTATCAGATCTACATGCACTACAGTGGAGGAGGCCATAAGAAACACAGCATGACTTCCTTAATTAGTTTCTGCTTATTTTTTAAAAGCCTGACCGATGCAAGTAGACCCCCCCCCCTCCTCCTCCTCCTCCTCCTCCCAGTGACGTCATGCAGGCCAGTGGGGAGGGAGGGGGGGGGGGGGGGGGGGGGGGTTGCTGGTTAGATCTTGTAAGGAAGTAAAATGCATGAAACAGAGCAAGTGGTTGCTTAGAAAGGTTACCATGGAGGCAGCACAGCCACCTGAGTAATGAGGACTTTGATAGGGGCTCCAATAACCAAAGGCTTCAATAGAAACCGTTAAAGGTGCCGGTTAGTACCTCAGACTGAGGAGCAGCAGACATCTTTCTGTATGAATCTAAACACAATGAGCTGGTTTCTGATTATATTGACTTCCAGGTAATACAACTAAAACTTACATTTCTCTGAAGATGGAATATTACCATTGAACTAATAAAAATGGTTTTTAATCCAGAAATAAATGAAAGTTGAAAAATAATTTAGTTATCAGGGTCAGAACCAAACTGACCCCAGCTGTCAGAACTCACTCAGATGTCAACAGTTTGAAAACACCTAATGAGTCTGAATCTAAAGAACAGCTCAGACCGACAAAAAGAGAAAAGCAGGTAAAGATCCTGAAGTCTGCAGCTTGAAAAGATGAAGTTCTGTTTCATTCCTCCATGACTGCCAGTGGCAGTAAACCAAGTGGATGTTTCTCCTCGCAGGTGGAGACTTGATGGAAACAAGGTCGTGACCTGTACTTTCGGTGTGTTTGATCTCATCACTGCCGACTCTGTGTTTTTGGGTGGTTGAAGCCATTGCGCTGGTGTATAGATCTGTGGGTGATGCCGCTCCCTCAGGTGTCGTATGCCAGGAGCATGACTACATCTTGGGTGACGATGAGAGGTGTGCTGCTGGGGAACATCTGGGTGGCACCATCCTGGGCAACTCCATGTACATTTTTATCGCCTTGACATGGGCCATGAATAAACGCTGGCTTCATTCAATAAACGCTGGCTTCTACCTCTTGAGCGATAGGTGGGTACCCTGTTCCTCGTGACACTGCTGGCGTAAGTCATCCACTTTGTTTACTGCCACTGGCAGTCAGGAAGGAATGAAACAGAACCGAAGTTAAGCTGTTAATTGTTGTTCTGTGAATCCCTGGATCACCGCCAGTCACACTGGTCACTTGGATCCCAAGAGACCAAACGTAGCCTCCCAGGTGCTATTAATAGTAGCGCCGCCCAGGTAGGCTACATTCGTGCCTTTGTTTCCATTAAATCTTGACCAGCGTGAAACGCGAGGAGACGTCAGCCAGGAATGAAACGGAACCAGAATACAGAATATCACGGATGGATGGATGGATGGAATAAAAAGTAAAGTTTGGAAATATAATTATTTTTCCAAACTTATCCAGACCTGGAAAATACTGAAACTTCCATACTGGGTAGGAAGCCTGGATGTTCAGAAGGAGAAAGGAGGTTTTAGAGTCGTGTAGATGCAGGTCTAGCTGCTGTGTGGAAGGTGGTGATGGAGGTATTAGGGTGGTTAGACAGCAGTGACAGAGGTGGAGCAGCCCAAAGGCAGGAGGAATGACTTACAAAATACACTTTTATAACGGAGAAGAGGGAAGGAAGAGAAGAGTCCTTAACAATCTGAAGAGGAATGAGGGGGAGATTAGGAGAAGGAAGGAGAACTCAGGAGATTTTAGAAGGAAAAAACTCAGTTTTCTTCATGATTTAACACAACAGAACGTTTTACTATCACTGAGCTTTACTCACCATCTCCCTGAACATCTGAGGTCCATAACGTCAAGTTGTCACGTAGCAACTGCATGATAAGTGTTGAGTCTTTATAGCTTTCTTCGCTCAGAGTGTCCAGTTCTGCAATAGCGTTGTCAAAGGCTTCCTTCGCCAACCTGCCAGAGTTAAGGTGACATGAAGGAAACTGCTGAAAACACTCAACTACAGGCCTGGAAATAGTTTGACATTATTGGATGAAGAAGTTTCTAGAATAGAAAAGATGAGTGGCTGATAAAAGGTGTTTAGGCTAAAGATAGTTTTTCTTGGTGAGGTTAATCTAAATTCTGCGAAGGTTAACTTTATCTAACCGCTCCCATGCTGTACCTGCACGCACGGTCCGGCGAGTTGAGGATTTCATAATAGAAAACTGAAAAGTTAAGGGCCAGTCCCAGACGAATCGGGTGCGTTGGAGGGAGTTCGATCATGGCGATGTCGCTCGCAGCTTTGTAAGCTACCAAACTGTTCTCTGCCGCCTCCTTCCTGTCGTTGCCAGTGGCGAACTCTGCCAGGTACCTGTGGTAATCTCCCTTCCTGAGCAGGAAACAAACAGCAAGGATCAACACGTGCCGGCCCAGGAGGTAAAGTCACTCTGAAAAACAACAGGAGACTGAATATGATTCGACATGGAATAAAGTTCAGTTTATATGAAAATCATCATTAATGCTCATATTGTAAAAGCTCTTCAACATGTCCACAGAGTCAACATCAGATCCAGTACTCCAATACCGAGACACCAGGAGGTAGGGATGGAGGATATAGACTAAGTTTCATCACGATATTTTGTGCCATTTATTGTGATAATGACAAAAGTTACATTTAAGTATTTAGTATTTACTTGTTTCTAAGTAACTGTATGGAAGTGACTGCAGTCACCACTATTAGAAAATGCTCGTTCTGAAACGGAAATCCAGAGAAAAACTGTGATTCTCATCACTGAACTGCACACAGCAGCAAATAAGCGATACGATGAACGTCCATCCCTACAAGGAGCTTTATTGTCTTCCAGATAAAACCTCCATGAATGAGTCCCTTCAGTAAACTAGCTTTTACTATTTTAAACAGTCTCTCTTTACTGCAGATTATCAGGGTCCAGATTTATTTTCCAAACTTTTCTCCGCTCACATCTACAGATTTCTGTTATTTAGGATGTTTAACGAAGCAAAGCCTTAAACACTCCAGTCTTCAGCATCACCAGGGAGAGCTGGTGATGTTCATGATGACTGGAGAGGGAAGCTATCCTGCCACAAATAAACATGTACAGATCTGTGTGTGTGTGTGTGTGTGAGTGTGTGTGTTTCCTGGATACATACATTTTGTAGTAGAAAACCTTTGATTCGCCGGTGGTTGCAGCTAAGATGAGATGTTTGTCCAGAACATCCAGAATGTCGTTGCAGATTGATTTCAGTTCTTTCTCAACCTGCAGATAAAAACACACAAAACCACTGCAGGAAGCTGCTACAGCCACTGAAGAAACCTTAGCACCAATCTGACTTCGCTATGACCGAATGCTCCAATGAAGCTTGTTCTTTAGATTGGCTCTTTTTAAATCTTCAGGCACAACAGCTAATGTCAGGCCTCTCTACAGTCAGTCAGGTAGGAGTCATGGAACGCCGCCTTACCACAACCAGTGACTCACCTCTGAACCCTCGACTTCAACTAGAGTTCTCAGTTGTTTTACTGTAGGTTGCAGTAGCATAGCTTTCAGCCTTTTTATGACCTTTTAAAAACCTTTTTGTAGGGATGAGTGATGTGGACCTAGACGTTCATCGCTATACTTTGTGGTATTTATGGCAAAAATGATAAAAGTATTGTTTGGCGATAGATTGTCTGGCCTCCCAGACCCACAAACACAAATACTGCTCACATAAGACAAACACCAGATATATTCATTAATACATTTAAGTCACTAAACAGCACCTAATATTCTGCAATTAATTTGTCTTTTAAAAGATATTATTTTCAGAGAAAACCAACAGTGAGAAAAAAAACAATAAAAGTAACAATTAGGGATGCACCGATCTGAACATCTGGGCTGGTATCAATATCCGATATTAATATTGCTGTTATGACCAATAACTGATATTTACTGATATTATACTGTATGTATTTCCCAAACATTTAGACACTGAAAAAAAAAAACACCCACATTGCCTCTCTGCTTCAGTTAAAGATCCCACAATCCTGCGCTGCATCACCATCACATGACCAAACAGATGCCAGATGGCCGATCCCCTCCCCTCCAGCCCCAAGATAGAAATAATCATCAGTCGTTAATATCGGCCTTGTTTCACTTATCGGACCAATACCGATGTTAATGCAGATATGTCGTGCACCCCTAGTATCAATGCCAGCAAACATCGTACTGTAGAGTTTATGACTGTCCCGATAAATTGAAATTCTGACAGAAAAACAATTCAAGATAAAGCTAACCGCAACAGTGATAGCCCATTCCTAGCAACAACAATAACTACTTCAGCCAGAACTGCAACACAGGATTCATGATGGAAAAGCTATATTTGAGACATTTGAGGTATTTTTAAAGACCTCAAATCCAAATGTTCTGGTTTATTGGAGATGTTTCTGGGTGGATACACGGATGTTTCTTTGGTCTGGACAAAGAAAACAACAATTTGCAGCTTGAATTTCCAGCAGAATAATTTGAAAAACACACAATGCTGTCATTGTTCTGTGGATAAATCTGACGCCTAATTTTGGTTTCCGGTCCAAGAATGACAACCCTGATACTGGACTGGCCCCATCTCACATCAGGTCCAGCTCCCAATGAAGGCACCAGGAACTTAACCACCTAACCGCAATAAGGTTCATTTATAAAGCTTATTTGGTTCTACTGCTGTGGTAAAGATTATCAGACCCTCTGGACCTGGGAGTATCTCTGAAGTTCTCTTTACAGAAGAAAGAAAACGCAGCTGAGGACCAGGACTAACCGTTTTCCTGTATTCCCGGATCATCTTTAGTTTATCCTCGCCTCCTTTATTTTCCTCTTTCTGTTCGAGGCTGCTGATTATCCTCCATGAGGCTCTCCTGGCTCCAATCACGTTCTTATACGCTACGGAGAGCAGGTTCCTCTCCTCCACGGTCAGCTCCACATCCATGCTGGCCACCTTCTTCATCGACTCGACCATTTCTGAGAGACAACAGAAAGAACAGCAGGAACCATTTAATATCTGGTACATACAGGACTCTGCAGGATTCTGATCCTGCAGTTTTCTAGTTTAATTATATTCTTAAATTTTGCTTTAAACTCTAAACATTCTACTGAAGCTCTTCACTGGTTCTTCTACTACATCTGCAAGGCAAATATAGGTCCAACATCACCTATTGTTGTGATAAAACTCACTACATGAAGACTTTAGGCTTTTTATATGAAAATATCTAATATGGACTAATGTCTCCTTGTCTGTTATTGTGGCAACATCTAAATAATCTCATGAAGAACATCTCCTCTGATGACCCATGTCTGAATGATATGAGACATGTTATGAAGGAACCACCATGCTTTTGGCACCTCTAGTCCCTGGTGATGGAGCTCTTGCTAAACATCTTTAAAAGCAGATTTTGAGCCACTAAATATGATATGAAAATAATCTTCTCAGCATCTACCACAGGGTTCCTGTTCATTTTCCATTCAAAAACTTCTACCTTTGAGTTGGCTGCATGAAAGATCAAACCACAACCATCATTACAATACCACTGCATGTAAAATCACAGCTGGAAAGGTCTGCCTGGAAGAAGTTCAGGTACGACACGATAAAACTCTGCTTGTCAAGAACATAATTGACCACTTGGATGGACTTCCTCTGACCTTTACGACCCCACCTGGTACAGATCTTAGTCAACATCAGAAAGCAATGGGGAGAGTGTTGAGACACTTTGGCGGTGGGAAAGAAATTATAATCAGTATCGTCCAACAATAACAGCGTTTAGAAGCAGTCCTCAGCCTCAGAGGAGCTGGTTGATGGTTCTACGCTGGAAAAAGATGGCCGTATGGTAGCTTCATGCTGTGGTTGTGCTGAGCCAAATAGCAAAGCTCTGGATTTACGTTCCAACTCTCACCTGTGGTCAGATATGCAGCTCTGGAGGGGGTGGAGTAGAGCCGCTGCTCCTTCACACCAGAAGGTAGTTTGGGCATCTGATCAGAATGACTCCTAGGTTCCTCCCTCCTCAGGGTTTTTCACAGGGAGGAGACCCCTGTTCTGACCCAATACCTGTTGCTGTTTTGATTAAGTTTTGGAATGTCCTGGGATCTCCCAGAATAAGCTAGAGAGTAGAGCTGAGAAGAATGTCTGGGTTTCCCTTGTGGACCTGTTATACCTGTAAATAAGCGCCGCTTAACTAAATAATCTGAACTGAAACTATCTGTGTAGTTATGCTGCTATAGGCTTAGGCTGCTGGGGGACATAATGACCACTTTCATCCTCTTCGCTACATTCTCACACTACTCTCCAATTTTGCATTGTTTGCTGTTATTTCAGCTTTTAACTTTGTTCTCTCTTTTCTCTTCCTAGAAGCTACACCTGGCCTGGCTCTGTGTCTACCTGTGACACCTTTCTGGAGAGGGGAATCGTCCGAGCTTCTGCTGGCAACAACTTAATACTCACCCTCTACCAATGATCCACATGGTCCTGTCTTTTAGTGTTTAACCCTTTCTCTCTCCTAGACATGGCTACTGACTGAGCTTAACTGTAACTAAATCTATGTGCTCTCTTTCAGACTCTAACCTTGAAAACTGGCTCAGAGTTTATCTGTTCTTTCTTTCTAGAGGAAACGACTAAAGGAGCTACATCCATTAACATTTACTTTTCCTTCCCATAGAAAGTACTCCTGGATCAGTGCTTCTGTGTTCTTTTTGTGTCTCTGTTCTGTTCTCTCAAACCTCCAGTCGGTCGTGGCAGATGGCCGCTCACACTGAGCCTGGTTCTGCTGGAGGTTTCTTCCTGTTAAAAGGGAGTTTTTCCTCTCCACTGTCGCTACATGCATGCTCAGTATGAGGGATTGCTGCAAAGTCAACGCCAGTGACTGTCCACTGTCTCTACATGCTCATCCAGGAGGAGTGAATGCTGCAAGTCACTGACTGGATGCAATCTGCTGGGTTTCCTTAGACAGAAAAACTTTTTATCCAATTTGAATAAATAACTGAATCTGACTGAACTGTTCAATGGTTAGGATTAATTGGAATGTATGTACCTGACTGTTGTGAAGAGCCTTGAGACAACATGTGTTGTGAATTGGCGCTATATAAATAAAACTGAATTGAATTGAGCCCGATTGGACAAGTGGAAAACACCGGATGAATAAACATTAAATTATTATAAATTTTCCACAAAACAAAAAAACAGCAACAGGCTCAGTTGGCTTCGGATTCAGAACCCTGTTAAAGGGGTTTTTCATATATCTGCATTAATCGATATGGGCTAATGTTTTAACGTATAGGTATGGTCCGATAATTAAATATCGGTTATCGTCCATAACAGTAATATTAACATTGGACATATTGGCCCAAATGTTCATATTGGTGCATCTCTACTTTTAAACTTGGATCAGATCCTTTTTATAATTTTTTAACCGTTTGACTAATCAACTCAGGACTGACTACAGATTCTTTATCTTTGACCTTTAAACCCAGGTCAGAACAAGTCCATTTGTTTAGAGCCCCACCAAAGGTCCTTTTTTAATTTTTGAATGAGTGTGCATTTCTCTGTGGGTTCCTAGTGATGCAGCAAATTATTGATCAATGATTTAGTCATTTAAATGTTTCCAGTCATACCGACCACTCAAAGCAGCAATCTCACTAACGCACAGCAGTCATACACCAATACGGAGATTGGTATGCAACCTGAGCTTAGGTGCCTTGCCCAAAAGCACAGACGTGTGACAGGAGGAAGCTGGAACCGAACCCACAACTTTCCGAATGAAAGAGGACTACTCGGTTAAAAGCTGGTTTTGTAAAAATGGAAAGTGCCAACAGCAAATACCACAGGTTTCCAGACTGAACAGGAACATCCTGCAGCCAGATTCTTCTCCGTTCTTCTCATCTCCAGATCAATGCTGATGAGATAAATCCCTGGAAACAAGACTACATCGTTCCTGTTCTGACAACACAGAAGAAGTGTGAGACGGCCTCAATGAAGGTTGGGACAAAACACAATTCCACTTCAGAAGATTGCTGTCCTAAAAGACCATATGGGGACAATAATTTATGATCAGAACCAGGGAGGTTAGAGTTATGTCAAAGAACATGGATTCTGGCCCAGAACACATTCACCTATAGGCAAAAATAAATTAATTTAATTAATTTAATTTAATTACTGATCTCGTTGCCTACAGTTTATCTTCATTCTATATAGAAATTTGCTTTCATACACACTTTAACACCACCTTTTCCTGAGAAAAAGCTGCATCAGACCCGCTAACAGGAAAGCCTCCAATAAGCAGCTGCAGTTACACTGAAAAATGTGGAAAATGCAAACCTGCCGGCTTCTTGTTGTGGGAACAGGTCATTTTATGCATTCTTTGGCCTGTGAGGACTTCACTGTAGTCTGAGGGGTAGACAGATTATTACCGCTGGTGTTTTTAATAGCTGCATGAACAGGAGGCCAACAGCAAAAGGAGGAAATCAATCAGGAGCCTGAAATGGTCTGACCATCTCCCGGCTGCAGGCTTCACTCAGGACTTTGAGCGGCCATTTTTCATTCAGCTTAGCTGGGAAATATCGGAAAATCAGCAGCTGAGTCAGTGCAGCAGTGAGCATATCCTGCTGACCTCTGAGGTCATCTAAAACACCTCATGCTGAGGGACAACTCCTCGACTCTTTCCCTCGATGTAAAACATACCGCCTTCTTGTTACTGAGATTTTTTTCATCATTAATAATTATCTAACGGTCATTTGATTTTAAAAGGTAAACTCATTATTGTTATTGCTAGGTTAATATTGAGATTATAGTTTAAAAAAAATTAAAGTGACTAATCAGTCAGTTAACTGTAAATTCTGTGTAATTAATAACTGTTTATGTGCCCATTTCATTAAACAATGGCAAATCAGTTTATTGTTTTATTGTAGTTAAGTGTTCAGGAGATAAACTAATAAAAATCACATGTTTATTTACAATAAATTAAAGTTCTTATCCTAAAACTAAATCTGTTATGGTTCTGATCCCTCTTTGGACCAGCCGAATCATATTTAATATGACAAACCAAATTACCTGAGCAAGCTCCTGCAGATTGATTTAATTATTGATTTTAATAATTCATTCTAGAATTGCGCCGCTCAAGGTGGCAGCAGGTTGGAGTAGATCTGTTACTTTTGATTCTGATTTATTCTTTTTTGGGAACTATTCCTCTTGTGGTGGATACAGTTGATTTTTTTTTGGATGACTGTCCTCTCCGGTGTCGGTGCTGTGCAGCTTGGAGGATTTTTCCTAATACTTTCTATTTTTGGACATTTGTTATGATGCATTGCCATGGCAATAGGGTTGTTTCTTAAAAACGGGAGCAGCTGATTAATATCTCAAAAGCTCAAATAATACTTCAACTACATCCCCAAATCCCCGATGAGTTGAAAAGGAGACGCCGTGGATGCGGACCAGGAGCTAAGAGAAAAGAGAGAAGGAGGAAGTTCAAACCATCTCTTCCGTCGGTAATGATGGGCAATGTGAGATCGTTGGGAAACAAGTTGGATGAACTCCAAGCCCTACAAAGGACCCAGCCAGAGTACCGGGCATGCAGTATCATGTGTTTTACTGAGACATGGCTGCAGGATCATATCCCCGACTCTCTGCCGGGCTTTTTAACCATACAAGCAGACAGAGATTTAAAGAGGAGCGGCAGTTTATGTTCCACCTTCCGCTGTTGCCGACACTGCATGCGATGCCATCAGCTCAGTTGTTGCTAAGCTACAGACACAAAACCCCAATGCTTTTGTGGCAATATCTGGTGATTTTAACCATGCTTCACTCTCTGCTACACTTCCAACGTTTCAACAGTTTGTCAGCTGCTCTACCAGAGAAAACAAAACATTGGATTTGTTTTATGTAAATGTCAAGGACTCATACATCTCTACAGCAAGACCTCCTCTAGGCAAATCACATCACAATCTTGTTTTTCTCTGCTCGAAATATAAGCCCCTTGTTCAGAGGCAACCTGTAATAAAGAGGACTGTGAGAAAATGGTCACAGGAAGCTGGAGAAGCTCTGCAAGGTTGCCTTGAGGCTACAGACTGGCACGCACTGTGCCAGCCACATGGAAAGGACATCAATGCCATGACTGAGTGTGTAACCGACTATATAAACTTCTGTGTGGATAACATCATCCCCACCAGAACCGTGAGATGCTTCCCCAATAACAAACCTTGGATCACCAGTGACCTGAAGGACCTGCTTAACAAGAGGGAGACAGATTATTGAGGAGTTTACAGAAGCAACTTAAAGTCAAGATAAGAGACAGCAAGGAGGTGTACAAGAAGAAGCTGGAGAGAAAGCTCCAGCAAAACAACATCAAAGATGTGTGGTCAGGGATGAAGAAGATCACAGGCTTCAAGCAGAAGGATTATCAGACCAATGGAGGTCTGGACAGAACCAATGAACTTAACACATTCTTCAATAGGTTCAGTTCAGAAACAAGCTTTGCATCCTCTTCTCCTGCTCACAGCCAAACAGACATTCCATCCTCCTTTGACCCACAGGACCCACAGCTGTCAGGTAACACCTCACATTTTTTATCTTCCACCTCAGCCCTAGACCCTTCTGCTTCTACATGTTTGCCTTCAACCATATCAGAAGATGCTGATACTTCCTTTGCTTCCCCCTTCCACCTGTGTGTCTCAAGAAGTCAAGTGAAGAGACAACTGGAGAGATTGAATAGGAATAAGGCTGCAGGTCCAGATCATGTCAGCTCTAGAGTCCTGAAGGCCTGTGCAGAGCAGCTCTGTGGGATTCTGCAGCACCTCTTCAACCTTAGCCTGTCCCAGAAGAAGGTTCCGGTGTTGTGGAAGACCTCCTGTCTTGTTCCGGTACCAAAGAAAATTCACCCATCAGTCCTCAATGACTATAGACCTGTTGCCCTGACATCTCACATCATGCAGGTCCTAGAGAGACTCCTGTTGGCTCACCTGAGTAAGCAAACAGTAAACCATCAGGACCCCCTTCAGTTTGCTTATCGCTGTGGAGTTGGAGTTGAAGATGCCATCATACACCTGCTTCAACAAACCCAATGTCATCTGGACAAAGCCAGCAGCACTGAGGATCATGTTCTTTGATTTCTCCAGTGCATTTAATACAATCCAACCTGATTTTCTTTGTCAGAAACTCCAGAAGACTCAGGTGGAGGCCTCAACAATCTCCTGGATCAAAGACTACCTGACAAACAGACCACAGTTTGTGAGACTGAAGGGTTGTGAGTCTAACCAGGTAGTCAGCAGCACAGGAGAACCACAGGGGACTGTACTCTCACCATTCCTTTTCACTCTGTACACCTCAGACTTCCAGTACAAGACAGACTCCTGTCATCTGCAGAAAAACTCAGATGATTCTGCAGTCGTGGGGTGGATCAGAGATGGACAAGAAGATGAGTACAGGAAGGTGGTGGACCGCTTTGTGGCATGGTGTGGAAACAATCATCTCATTTTGAACGTGACTAAAACAAAGGAGATGATTGTAGATTTTAAGAGAAACAGGAATAAGTCAAAAACTATTTCCATCATGGGAGAAGAAGTGGAGGTGGTGGAGGAGTATAAATACCTCAGTGTTCACCTGGACAACAGACTAGAGTGGAGATGCAACTGTGAAGCCATCTACAAGAAGGGACAGAGCAGACTGTACTTCTTGAGGAAGCTTAGGTCCTTTGGTGTTTGCAGCAAGATGCTGCATATCTTCTTTAAGTCTGTTGTGGAGAGTGTGATCTCTTCTACCATCATCTGCTGGGGAAGCAGCATCAGAGCCAGGGACTTAAAAAAGCTCAACAAGCTGATAAAGAAGTCTGGCTCTGTTCTGGGTACTCCTCTAGAACCTCTGGAGATCATTGTGGAAAGACGGATTCTTCATAAAATGAAGAACATTATGGAGAACCCTGATCATCCTCTTCATGAGACTGTCCTACAACAACAGAGTGTCTTCAGTCAGAGGCTTCTTCAGATCTGCTGTAAGACGGAGCGCTACAGGAGATCCTTCCTGCCCACAGCCATCAGCATCTACAACGTCTCTGAGGAAACCTTCATAATATGAGCTATAACAACATTTAATTTCCCTTTGGGATCAATGAAGTATTTTTGAATTTGAATTGAATTAAGAGTCAGAACATTTCCTTCCAGCAATTCATGAGTTAAAAAACAAATACTTCAAACCATCAGCACCAAACGTCTGAAAGGTCTGAAACGGCGACCAACAGAACATCATGTATGGTTCCTGCTCAATCTTCGTGTAAAACCTCCAGGGTTTATCAGGCTCAACCTTCCAGGTTTCACCAAGTTCACCATGAACTTGGATGGAGACTTAAGCCTGAAAATACCAATTTTCCCATTCTTATTCATGCCTGGAAAAAACTGAAATCCAAACTCCAGAGCCTTTAACAATATGTATGAACCCTGCTTATGTAACCTATCATGCATAGATGATTAGATTGGTAGAGCTGTCATGTAAGGTGGGGAGGTTTGGAATAGAGTTGCTCTTCCTCTCCAGGACTCTTCCCTTTGGGATTGTTCTTGTCACATTCTACTGGGGGGAGACCCAGAGATACATCTCACAACTCGCTTGTAGGATTCTGCATCCATTAATTCTGGGAACTCCTTGAGACCAAACAGAATGAGCTGGAGAATGGTGCTGGAAACAGGGATGCCTGGGACTCCCCTCCTGAACCTGTTACCTCTGAGGATGGATGGATGGTTGGTTTAGAAAAATGGGACAGATATAAACAGTATAAATGTTTTTCCAATACTCTTGTCTTTTTCATACTTCTTGTGTCTAGAAAACAATCCAAAATCGACAAAAACATAAAAGCCAAATGAATGACAAGACTTCCTGTCTGCAGTAAAGAACAGAAGAGGCTGTTTAAGGTCATTTAAGTGACATTTATTCTTACCCCTAAAAATTAAGATGTGAGACATGGCAATGTCTAAAACAAAATTAAATGAAGCATTGTTGGTGATTTTGGAGCACAACTTTTCGCAGGTATTAATACAAACTGATGGACATAAATCAGACCAGAATGTCAGCTTTTAAAGCACTGTACCTGTTATTCACTCTACACACACAATCTGGGAATCATTTAAAAAGTGTTTCATCAACCTTCAGATGAAATAGTTTGATTTGGGAGGGTACTGTTTGCTAACATACCTAGTCCCAGTTTCCACCTGCTGTAAAGAGAACATGAACACTTTCATTAAAGGGCTGGTCATGTTTTTTATTCATTTTGGTGTTTCTGGGCTTTAACTGGGCCGGTTTAAGAAGAATTTGCTGCTGCTTATTGTATTACAATAAACCGTTACAGTATTTGGACATTCAACGTTTTTATGTGAGTCATGGTTGGTGGAAGGTGTACTGAAGATGGAGTGTCTGGACTGAAAAAAGGCTAACCAGCTATTTAGCTGCTCTGATAGCTAGCCCACTAGCGAACAAGGGGCTAGCTTAGCTCCGCGGCATTAACATAAATGTTCGCCGGTTATT
This sequence comes from Girardinichthys multiradiatus, assembly GCF_021462225.1. Lineage (NCBI taxonomy): Eukaryota > Metazoa > Chordata > Actinopteri > Cyprinodontiformes > Goodeidae > Girardinichthys > Girardinichthys multiradiatus. The sequence continues at coordinate 11,848,947 of NC_061804.1, read as the reverse complement.
GTCGCACAAACTGGGCAACGCTTTCAGCAAACAGACCCTGCTTTCTGTCGAGACTGAGACCGATTACTATGAACTGAAGACTTGGCTTTATCAGGTAAACCCTCCGCCATTTTGTGCCTTCTTAGCCAAGACATCCATGTGAACGTTGTACCTGCGGCTCCAAGCCCCCTGCGCTGCACAGGGAGACAGGCAGGCGGCGGAGCGGGGGCCGGAGCACTCCGCAATGACCGTTGCTGTCTGTGTGTGTCCCCAGCCTTACCGTCGTATCTCTCCGCCTGCTCGGCGAGTTTCGCCTGGTACACTAGGTTGTCTCTGTCCGCCATGGTGCTCGGGTAGCCGGTGGGCTTGTTTCAGCGTCCCGGGGAGAAACAGGGGAGGATTTTCGGGCTGTTCGGAGAGATCTGGTGGTGGATCAGCAACCGCTCTGTCGCTCCGCTGAGCCGAAGACCCACCGGTGAGCAAAGGCGTAAAGATGGCGTCGCTGCTCCATCCGGGAAATCCACGCAGCAGTATCATTCACGCCTCCCGCAAAGCTCCAAATGCACCAAGATCAGACCCAAATTACACTTTAAAATGCACAAAACAAGATTATTCCCCAAAAAATATTTAAACGGTTTAACTTTATTCTAAAATTGCGCAACAGTGCATGTTGGGAGTTGCTAAGTTATGTTCATTTTGATTTTATCTTTTGATAAAGGTAATCCTTTTTCTGGTTGAAACATTGTTTTTTTAGAATAATTTCCTCTGGTTTTGGATGCGGTCCAGCTGGAAGGATTTTTGCTTTTTTTTAAACTTTTGGACAGCTGTTATAATGCGTAACTATAGCAACAGGTTTTTGTTTAAAACCAAGAGCAGCTGGATAACATCTCAAAAGCTCAACATGGCCTGAACTATGACTCCAATTCCCAGAAAAGAGATGGAGGAAGTTGAAATAATCTCTTCTATTGATTATAATAAGCATGTGAGATCTTTGACAAACGAATTGTATGAACTTCAAACGCTAACTAGAAAAATTAGCATTTCCTGCGAAAATACAGTGTGAATGCTGTAAGCTGATTTTTTTAGCTGAAAGCTGGCAGAAACAAGCTGAAATTGACTGCAGAAAATCTGCTGAAATGTAACGAATTACAAGAAAACAGAAATGCTAAACTCATGTTGAAAGCTGGCAGAAAGTGGCTAAGGTTGACAGCAGAAAATTAGCTGAAATCTGATAAATTAGTAGAAATAGCAGAAACATTAGCAAAGAAAAACTCTTCTAATCTGTTTTAGCAGGAAGACTATTAGCTATAAAACTGTAAAAGGTGAAGTTACCTCAAAACTACTTGTTGAAACAGTTGTTGAAATGCAAGAACTGATAAAACCTTTTAAAAAAAAGCAGGAAAGAGATGAGCTGAAAAAACACAGACTGAAGCAAAAATATAGCCTAAGTTGAAGTCAGTGCTAAAATATATAAAGAATTGCAGAAAATTCAGAAAAAGAGTGAACTAACAACAAATACCTGAAGAAACACAAAAACAAACAGGTAATGTCCTAAAAAAGGCAATGTGTTCATCAGCTAAGAGAGAAGAGAGGAGAAAGAGAAGCTAAAATGCTAACATTAGCATATTGGCTATCACTAGCATGAAGGCTGATATTAATTCACCCCATCTACCATGCAAAAAGCAATGTATAAGCTAAAATTTGCTAAAATGCTAATGCTTACTACAACCTATATTAAAAAGTCTATGAAATTGCCCTTTAAAAGTATTCACTCTTGTTCAGGTGTTGCCTTTTTATCATGGAGTAGCATGCTCCCGAGCTACTCCTAATATCTCGGAAACCGTAAGAGCTATCAATGTCATCCTTTGACCGTTTTAATCAGAATGGACAGGGGAACGATAATGTCACTCTTTTTTTGTTGACAAAATATTATTAAAGGCACGACAATAGGTGAAAAGAAAGGGAAAAATGGAGAAAAAGACAAAAATGCCTAAACATGCTCTTGAACAACTTTGAATAACTCGGAAACTATAAGGGCTTTCGATTTGATTCATGTACTGTATGAATCTGCACGCTTTGCAGAACAACCATGAAGCTTTTCAAGTTTCTACAAAAATCTGAGTAGGAGGTGTGACCCTGTAAAAAAGTGGATCATTTTGAACATTTTAACCTAAGTGAAGGCAGATTTTTTACTCTGAAACAAACCTATCTCACGGGAAAACGGTAAAAGGTATAAAAATTATTCCTTTACTGTGAGTGAGAGGACCCATTGAAGCAAAAAACTGCCAAGGCTCATGTCTCTACATACCGCCATTTAGGAGATAGGGCAATTTGAAAACGACCCTTTTCACTGAAATTCGCAGTCCTCCCTTTTCTTAGATTTTGTATTGATCCCAATGAGTCAGGAGGTGACATGCCTGCGCTGAGGGAGGGTTTTAAAGAAAACCATAAAACCTACGGCAATGACACTTATATTTCCTGAAAGCAGAAAGACAGAACTACGTTTTGATGCATAAATTACTTCTGTAGAGTGAAATCTGTAAGAACAATAGTAATTTGTTTGTGAAAATTCAGTCAAGTTTAAAAACTGAGAAAGGCTAGACTGTGCACTGTGACAGTTGGAGAATTCTGTCAATGGATTACATTGTAAAATTTAAATCTTGTGAAAAGTTGCATAGAACTTTAGCAATTTTAGAGAATATGTAAGAGATATCAAAAAGCTGAATAATTTTAAGATAGCTTAATGTCTTGTGACCCGTTTAAACTTTGAATGGAGCTTCTAGCTGAAAGTATGTGAAAGTAGTTAGCTGTGTTGTCAGTGTATCAACCACCCAGACCTCTCAGGCCTTCTGGCTCAAATCTACAGGTCCTTCTCAAAAAATTAGCATATTGTGATAAAGTTCATTATTTTCCATAATGTCATGATGAAAATTTAACATTCATATATTTTAGATTCATTGCACACTAACTGAAATATTTCAGGTCTTTTATTGTCTTAATACGGATGATTTTGGCAAACAACTCATGAAAACCCAAAATTCCTATCTCACAAAATTAGCATATCATTAAAAGGGTCTCTAAACGAGCTATTAACCTAATCATCTGAATCAACGAGTTAACTCTAAACACCTGCAAAAGATTCCTGAGGCCTTTAAAACTCCCAGGTTGGTTCATCACTCAAAACCCCAATCATGGGTAAGACTGCCGACCTGACTGCTGTCCAGAAGGCCACTATTGACACCCTCAAGCAAGAGGGTAAGACACAGAAAGACATTTCTGAACGAATAGGCTGTTCCCAGAGTGCTGTATCAAGGCACCTCAGTGGGAAGTCTGTGGGAAGGAAAAAGTGTGGCAGAAAACGCTGCACAACGAGAAGAGTTGACCGGACCCTGAGGAAGATTGTGGAGAAGGGCCGATTCCAGACCTTGGGGGACCTGCGGAACCAGTGGACGGTGTCTGGAGTAGAAACATCCAGAGCCACCGTGCACAGGCGTGTGCAGGAAATGGGCTACAGGTGCCACATTCCCCAGTCCTGGGCTACAGAGAAGCAGCACTGGACTGTTGCTCAGTGGTCCAAAGTACTTTTTTCGGATGAAAGCAAATTCTGCATGTCATTCAGAAATCAAGGTGCCAGAGTCTGGAGGAAGACTGGAGAGAAGGAAATGCCAAAATGCCAGAAGTCCAGTGTCAAGTACCCACAGTCAGTGATGGTCTGGGGTGCTGTGTCAGCTGCTAGTGTTGGTCCACTGTATTTTATCAAGGGCAGGGTCAATGCAGCTAGCTATCAGGAGATTTTGGAGCACTTCTTGCTTCCATCTGCTGAAAAGCTTTATGGAGATGAAGATTTCATTTTTCAGCACGACCTGGCACCTGCTCACAGTGCCAAAACCACTGGTAAATGGTTTACTGACCATGGTATCACTGTGCTCAATTGGCCTGCCAACTCTCCTGACCTGAACCCCATAGAGAATCTGTGGGATATTGTGAAGAGAACGTTGAGAGACTCAAGACCCAACACTCTGGATGAGCTAAAGGCCGCTATCGAAGCATCCTGGGCCTCCATAAGACCTCAGCAGTGCCACAGGCTGATTGCCTCCATGCCACGCCGCATTGAAGCAGTAATTTCTGCAAAGGATTCCCGACCAAGTATTGAGTGCATAACTGTACATGATTATTTGAAGGTTGACGTTTTTTGTATTAAAAACACTTTTCTTTTATTGGTCGGATGAAATATGCTAATTTTTTGAGATAGGAATTTTGGGTTTTCATGAGCTGTATGCCAAAATCATCCATATTAAGACAATAAAAGACTTGAAATATTTCAGTTAGTGTGCAATGAATCTAAAATATATGAATGTTAAATTTTCATCATTACATTATAGAAAATAATGAACTTTATCACAATATGCTAATTTTTTGAGAAGGACCTGTACTCTGCAGAACCAGAATCAAACATGGAGGGGCAGCTTTTAGTTCTTATGCTCCACTAGTCTGGAATAAACTCCCAGAAAACTGATTAAAAACATATTTGTTTAGAGTGGCCTTTGAATGTGTTACCTAAACATTATTAGTTAAGTTTTCAGTACAATTTTCCTTTCGTTTTCTTATCCATCATTCTATTTTCTTTATTTTTTAATTACCTCTGTTTGATTTTCTGTATCATTGTAATGTTTTTCCTTATGTACAGTGCCTTGAGTGCCTTGTTGCTGAAAAGCGCTATATAAATAAACTTGACTTGACTTGTGAAAGAGCGCAAACGTTTTGCTGAATTTTGCAGAATTTTTGAGATTTTCCATTCATTTCAAAGGGCTAAAAATTGACACAAAAACCTGAATATTTTAAAAAGTATAAAAAATATTACTAAAAAAAGTAATTGCCAGAATGTCCTAAATGAGCTGAACATTTTAAAAGTTGAATGGCACAAAGTATGAAGGAGGCAATAGGTGCCAAAAAAAAGTGTTAGAAATATGGAATAATAATAATAAAGAGAAACAGGAACACTATTGTGTGAATGCTTTACAGCTTTCACACAACAAGGACCCAACTTGAGCAACAGAAATGCAGTATTATGTGTTTCACTGAGGCATTGCTGCAGGATCATATCCCTGACTCCAGTCTCTCTCCCCAGCTTTCTGACCATAGAAGCAGACAGAGATTTAAAGAGGAGCAGCTAAAGCAAAGGAGGTAGATTAACAGTGCTTGTGAAAAATAGATGGTGTAATTCGGGACATATTGTGAAATATTGTCTTTGCAGTCCAGATATTGAACCTTTAGCAGCAAGTTGTCATCCATATTATTTAGAGAGTTCACCAGTATTTTTTGGCAACCACATATATTCCACCATCAGCTCTTGCTGGCACTGAATGTGATGCTATCAGCCATGTTGTTGCTAAAGGACAGACAACACCCCAATGCGTTTGTGGCGATATCAGGAGATTTTAATCACGCCCTACTCTCTGCTACACTTCAAATGATTCAGTTTGTCAGCTGCTTTGAGGCTACAGACTGGAATACATTGTGCCAACCACAAGGAGAGGACATCAATGCCATGACTGAGTGTGTAACCAACTATATAAACTTCTTTGTGGATAACACCATCCCCACCAGAACGGTGAGGTGGCTCCCCAATAACAAACCATGGATCACCAGTGACCTGAAGGACCTGCTTAACAAGAAAAAAAAAGAAAAAAGAGCGTTCAGAGAGGGAGACAGGGAATTATTGAGTATATTTAAGCAACTTAAAGTCAAGATAAAAGACAGCAAGGAGGTGTACAAGCTGGAAAGCAACCTTCAGCAACACAATATCAGGGATGTGTGGTCAAGCAGGCTTCAAGCAGGGGAGGATCAGACTAATACAGGTCTGGAGAGAGACAGTCAACATGAACACATTCTTCAATTGGTTCAGTTCAGGAACAAGTCCAGCATCCTCCTCTCCTACCCCCAGCCAAACAGACATCCCACTCTTCTTTGGCTCTCCTGTCAGACCACAAAAGTTTTATTTTCTACCTTGGCCATGGATCCTTCTGCTTTTGTTTGTCTTCAATCCAGTCAGGAGATGCTGATGCCTCCCTTGTTTCCCCATTCCATCTGTCTCTAAAAGTCAGACCTTCAGCACAAGACAAAGTTCTGTCATCTGCAGAAATACACGGCTGATTCTGCAGTCATCGTGTGGAACAGAGATGGACAAGAGGCTGAGGACAGGGAGCTGGTGGACCGCTTTGTGGCATGGTGTGAAAACAATAATCTAATCTTGAATGTGAACAAAGGAGATTGTAGATTTCAGTAGAAACAAGAATAGTTCAAACACTATTTTCATCATGGGAGAAGATGTGGAGGTGGTAGATGAGTATAGATACCTCAGTGTTCACCTGGACTGGAGATGTAACAGGGAAGCTGTCTACAAGAAGGGAAGCCTGGTCCTTCAGCGTTAGCAGCAAGATGCTGCAGATGTTCTACAAGTCTGTTGTGGCAAGAGCAATCTCTTCTGCCATCATCTATTGGGGTAGCAGCATCAGAGCCAGGAACTTAAAGAAGCTCAACAAACTAAGCTGATAAAGAAAGCTGGTTCTGTTCTGTTAGGGACTCCTCTAGAATCCCTGGAAATGTTTCTGAAAAGAAGGATTATTCATAAAATGACAAACATTACAGACAACCCTGATCATCTGCATCAGACTGTGATTCAACAACAAAGTGTCTTCAATCAGAAGCTTCTCCAGATCCTTCCTGCCCACATCCATCAGTATCTACAAGAAACCTTTCACGAAACGTGGATAATATGAATTACAACATTTAATTTTTCTTTGGGATTAATAAAGTATTTCTGAATTGAGTTTTATGCATCAAACCCAGAGAAAAAAAAAACAGGGATATTTTCCTAAATGTATTTAAACTATTAAAATTATCTTCTTCTTGTGTTTGATTAAGGTTGTCAAGCAAAGAAAAAGACGAAGGAAAGAATGTGAGGAAGTAACAGATGGAAGGACACATGGAAAGCACGACAAAAGGACAGAAGAGAGGAATGGAGGCAGGAAGACAGGTAGACATGACAGAGATGGGAGGTAGGATACAAGTATACAGGAAAGGACACAAGGAAGAAAGGTAGAGCACAATAAAGGAAAGTGCACATGAAAAGATGGAAGGACACGAGAAAGGAAAGACAAATAGAGAGCAAACAGAAGGAAAGAGTTATTTTCTTTTTCCTGATCTGGACGTAAAAAATACTAAACCTAAATTCCAGACTCCCATTCCAGACTGTGTAGGAACACTGTATAGAACCATATGAGCTCAACAGAAGAACAGACAGATGATTGGACCATGGGGAGTCAGAAATAATGCATATATTTATTCATTAATTCAGTATATGCAGTGTTGTACAGACTGCCTGTGGCTCAAAGTCCTTAATGAGCATTTCATTGTAATAAAACATGGCATTGTTGTAGTGTAGAAAAATAGCTTCCTTACATTTTTCTCTTAACAGACTTAATAACAAAAGAAACAAACATGTAAACTCAGACAGGGGGAAGGAAATTCATCCATAGTGTTAAAATGTTTTATTTTTTCCTAAAATGCAATAAAAACGGGTTTAAGTTGTTCATTTAAAGCTGAGAGGTCAGAAAAGTCTTCTGGGGATATTTTTAAAGCAGACAAAGAATCCCAAAGAATGTTTCTGGTTGCATTTGCAGCACAGATGAATCCAGTTAATCTGGCGTCACAGCAACCAGGCGAGTGTTTCTGAGGCGGGAGAGCAAGAAGTACAACTAACAAGTACTACAAACACAAGAGATCTCTGTCTTTTCCCCAGTAAAACGTGGAGTTTAGTTACAAAAGCTTTTCAAGTCATACAATTATTTGTTCTCCTGGTTCAAGAAAGAAACGTTCGTCATATGATTTTAACCCAAAGAAAAGATCCAAATTCCAACTTTAAAAGGAGCAGTTTGTATTGATTATTAGGGTTTACTAATATAATTATATTATTTAACATCAATAGGACAAATCTACATAAAGAAAAATCAGTTAGTTCAAGTTTTGTAATAGTTTGAAGACAAATGTTAGTTTGTGGTGAATGTTTTATTCGTGTAAAGAAAATCTTGATGTCAACAGGGACCGTTTCAACAGCAGCAGCATGTTAAGTGTTTTCTGCATTTCTTTCTGTATTTTATAGAAAGCCCAAAAGTTATTGGGACCCAAAAGTTAAAGAAAATCAAACAAAAATTGTTTTTACCATAAATCTCTTTCAGAGAATAGGAAAATCTCACTGTGAGCTCATCCCCATCCTGCAGGAGAAGCGGTTTTGTCTCCTGAGCGTGATAGATTACTCCCCTCCTGTGGGTAAGGAGTCATGGGTGGGGCTACGTCAGTACTGCAGGACCAGCAGTGCTGTGTTTGTGCAGTTTGGACTTCAATACGGCTCAAAAACCCACTGTTATAAACTAGCGCTTCCTAAAACAATCCAACAATTTTGATTCAGTTCATAACTATGAGCGCCACTTCAGTCAGTTTCTACCCTCATCTACCAACTGAACATGGAGGAGGTCCCATCCTTTCTGAGCTGAGCTCAGTCTGAGGCTGCAGAGGGACCAGCGGAACCAAGACACACAGAAACGTCTTCCTGATTACAGCTGTGTTCAGAATGACAGCGGTCCAACTACCACCAACAAGATCAGTCACTGGTTTTAGTAAACATATTTTTCCTGCATGTTAAATAATTCACCAGTCGGTGTAGTAGAGAAATAGAAAACCAACAGAACCAACAGTCATAACATCTGTGCAGCTAATTATGTGTAACTGAATCATTAATTGGGGAAGTGTTTAAAATTACATTAATATGAAGTTCAGTCAGTGAGGTCTTTCCTTCTGTACAACAGGTGCCTTTATTTAGGGAGGAAGTCAGCAGATGTTCTACCTGCAGGTTATAGAGAGCTCCTCTCTGAGTAAAATGGGTCGGTCCAGACATTCAGAGGAACAGCGTACTTTGATGAAAAAGTTGATTGAAGAGGAGAAAACTTGTAAAGAAGAGCAGAAAGTGAGGCTGTTCAGCTGAAATGATCTCAGATGCTTTGAAAGGGAGACCAGAACCAGAAAGATCTGAAGAAAACCAAAAACTATCATTCAAGAGGATGGAAGAAAACTCAGCCACTGATCAGCTCCAGGATGGTCATCAGAGAAGGTCTACAGTAACGTGAGAGGATGGTAACCATGTGAAGCCAAGCTGTCAGCAAGAAGGTCCAAACCAAGCTGGATCTGGATGACCTCCAAACACTGAATTCAAGCCACAGCACACTAAGGCATGGTGGCACGAGCATCATGATATTGAGATTTTTCTCTTACTGTGGTGTTGGGCCTATTTATTACATACCAGGGGTCATGGATCAGTTTTAACTCGCTCTGAAGGTGTGTTTCCACTACAGGAACCAGTACCGGAGTAGAAACCCTAATGCCTGACCTTCAACCCCTTGTGTTAAATGTGATTTCATTTAGTCAACCTTAAACCTTTTTCCATCTTTCCATCGTCAAAAAGAACAGAAAAATGTTGAAAACAAGACATAGACGAAAATATTTCTTACACTAAAGGAACGTTCCAACATGGCAGCCATGCTCTCTACTCGCAGACAGTAAATGCTTTCACAATTAACAATAATTTAAGTAAGAAACAGACTTAGAAGTGTTTTTAAGTTAATTTTAAAGTGTAACCGCTGTAGAATAATCACAGATTAAGGCTGCAGAACACCAGCTGATCCTGACAGGGGCGCTTTCTCTTTTCCTATCACTCCAAAATGAGAACAGACAGAAGTCATTTCAAGTCTGTGGTAGCTAGAACTTTCCAAAAGGTTCAGAGTGACTCCACAGCAGTAATAGAGTGTGATCGCTGTGACAAAATAATCAGTCACAGCTTTTATTTTCAAGACCTGAACCTCTCTTTTCCTCACTCTGCAGAGGAACAAGGAGTCGCTCAGTGTCTACTGACGTGATTTACATAGATGGCCTGGTTTGGAACCCCACAGGGAAAACCAACAGAACTGATGGCCAGGCTGGACAGAAGGTTCTTTGGGAAATATGTCCCAGGTGGCATAGTAAAAGCACAAAAATACAAACTGCAAACATCAACTCTAAAGTTTTGAGTTATGTCCTTGTTTTCTTAAAATCTTTTAAAGTGGTCTTGATCCAAGGTTCTCTAGGCTTTCTGAAGGTCAGAGAGGATGTGATCCAGTTAACGCCTTTCTTTTAAAAATGTTTGTACCTGGAACTGGTTGTTGTCGTCCTCAGCTCATCCTCTCTAACTTGTTCACATACAGTGCAGGAAATGACATCAATGATGGGTAGAGGAAAAGCAGCCAAACAACCTTCAGAAAGCCAGGGGAACTGTGGATCAGGACCAACTTAGAAGGTTGCAAGAACTTCTGGCTGCTTGGAAGGAAAATATGCAGAAATGAAGGATACGGATCTGGACGTGAACATTAAACAATGCAAACTCGGGTCTTGGTCTCCGAGGACAATCCAGCCCTTTTGTTGATGAAGGTTAATTCATTTTTTTATGAAGTCCTGGAAATGACTCCAGAACTAACTTGTTAACTGCTCCAGGTTATACAACCTAATGCCCTGAGCTTTAACCCTTTTTATTAAATGCAAATTAATTCGGTCAAAACATTTAAGACTTTTTTCCCCCTTCTGTCCATGGTCAGAAAACTGAAACAATTTTGCAAAACAAGACTAAAACATTTCTTACAGTAAAGGAACGTTCCAACATGGCAGCCATAGAAGACTGAAGACCACACCTCCTCCTGTGTGTGGCACTGGTTTAAATGGGTTTAAAATTCAACCAGTTTCTGAAACCTGACTTCTGGAAGCTTCTGTGCAGAAAAATCAGATTACAAAAACACCACAGATAATATTAATCATTTTTGTGCTTTACAAATACTGCCCTTAAAAAAAGATTATATGAACTACTTTGAAGCGACAGGACGATGTTCTGTTCAGTAAGCGATCAGGAAAACTGGGAATTATTTGCATCATGGTAATAAATATTAAACCCACCATCAATCCAATAAAACAAAGATTTCTTTTCATTTGTCTGAAACTGGTTTTCAACACACCAGCAGCTATAACTGGTTAAATGGGAATGAGGCTAAAACTGACCCACCAACACCAGCCTGACCTCAGTGTAAACTCTGTCCATTAAAATGACAACAGGAGGTCCATCCAACACGTCTCATGCTGGCAGACCCAGCAGATCCAGATCCAGATCAGCGTGTGGGCTCGGATTCGGCGAGCTTCCTCCTTTCCTCCTGAGCGTGACAGAACGGTTGGGAAAGACTGGAGGCGCCGGCTCGGTTCTCCTCAGCTCTCGTCATCAGGATGCTGCTGCTCCAGCAGTCGGACGTGAGTGAAGGGGAAGTGGCCTTGTTTCCCCTTGCACTCGCCCTCCCACTGGCCGTTCACGTTGATCTTGGTCACTTTTACCATGTCCCCCACCTGTTGGTGACAAAAGCCAAGCATGTGTGTCAGACTGTGGGAATACTGGCCTCTGCAGTGGCAGGGAGACACAAGCAGAAACCATAGATACAACGTCCACGTGTGACTCTGTCTCTATGCGACCTGCAGAGATCAGACCGAGCCTGCAACACAACACAGTTTTACAGACAATATGCAAAACAACTGCTTTTATGTAGCAGAAAGTGTTGCTGCTGTTATCAATCATTAAGTCTTAAATTCAAATTTTATTCCAGTTTGTTTTCAGTGTCAGAAGAGAAGCAGAGACGTGTGGGAAGCCGTCCAATAGGAGTCGTGTCTATATTTTCAACTGAGGCATGTGGAAAACAGCAGATAACAGGAAGGCTCGTCCTACTGCAACAAAGTTGTAAAGAAAATAATAATTTGAGATAATCAACAGACTTCCAGCTTTTTATGGAAAGGTGGTGTGTAAAATGAATGTAGAGCAAAAACATAAATAGTCTCCAATAAGTAAATAATTTGGGGCTCAACTGGTTTCCATCTTATCAGCCTAGTTTGGTTTTTTTTTATTTCCATGAGATTCTGATCATGGTATTAAGTTTGGGAACCAGAGGCCCAGTTAAACCTGAATCCCCCCGTTCCCCCGCACTGCCCCCTCTCCCTCACATCAGACCAGGTCAGGAAAGAGCGGAGGCGGCTGAAGCAGAGGAAAGCTGCAGGACCAGACGGCATCAGTCCCAGGCTGCTGAAGACCTGTGCAGACCAGCTCTGTGAGGTCCTCAGCCACATGTACAACCTGAGCCTCAGTCTGGAGAAGGTCCCTGTCCTGTGGAAGACCTCCTGTATGGTTCTGGTTCCTAAAACAATGCATGCCAAAGAACCGGCCCACTACAGACCAGTAGCATTGACCTCCCACCTGATGAAGATCCTGGAGATGCTCACCCTCACCCACCTCTGCACTGTGGTGAGCCCCACCTTGGACCCGCTGCGGTTTGCCTACAGGCCAAACATCAGAGTAGAGGACGCTGTCATCTACGTGCTGCAGCTGGCGCTCACCCACCTAGAGACCGCTTTCAACACCATCAGATTGGCGCTGCTTCTGGGAAAGCTGGAGGACGTTGATGGATACCGTGCTGCCTGGACCATTGATTACCTCACTGACCTGCCACAGTACGTGAGGCTGGCAGCTGTGAGTCAGAGGCGGTAGTCTGCAGCACTGTGGCCCTGCAGGGCACTGTCCTGTCACCATTTCTTTTCACCCTTTACATCGTGGACTTCACCTACAACAAGGACAGCTGTCATCTCCAGAAGCTTTCTGGCGACTCAGCCATCGTGGGCTGTGTGTTTGAGGGGAACGAGCTAGATCTTTAACATGAGGTCGCACATGGCTGTTCCTTGCAGAAACAAATGAAATATCTCGTTATAAAGTTTAGCTTTTTAAAGGTAGGAAATTAAAACAGGAGCTATAATTGTTATATAAAGGATATACGCGGATTTATAAGGGTTTAATTTAGAGACACCTCTGCTCCATAACCTGGAGGATTTTACTGTGTCCAGCAGATTTCCACTGATGCAGAGGAATCTGTAGCTTTAGGCTGATTTGAATAAAAATTGTAGTTTTATTTAGTTTTACCAGTTAGTTTTATTTAACTGGAAATCTGTGTACTTTCAGTTCACTCAAAAAAATATTCTGCATGCCAACCAGAATCAGCTAAAATCTGGATCAGCAGATCACAGCACAGAAATAAATCAGAGATGGAAACAGAAACTCAGATCTGTGAAACTGTGGAATAACTGTAATGACTTTATTATTTGTGCTCTTTAGATCAAGCAGGACTCATCGTAAATGACCTTTTCTGGACTCTCTCAGTGTTTTTATATTATACAGCTATCGTACAAACAAGGATTAATATTAAACCTTAAACTCTATGGAGGTAACCTTAGTGACGTCTATATGGTGCGGTTATGGAGATAACTGCCACATTTAAGTTGGTCTGGGTTTTATTTCAGGGCAACAGTCGCCTCTGTTTCACTAAACCCATTCAGTAATAAACAATCTACCACTGACACATGAACCAATGGCCTACAGTGTGCTCATAATGTCAGAGCATTGTAAAGGCTCTGAGGGAACCTCTGTACAGAACCGTCTCTGTGAATGGACTTGTGTGCAAAGCTGGTAAAGAGAGACTGTGTCTGCTGTCATGCATGAGTGAAGGACATTAGACCCATCAGGACAATCTACGCTGCCTTGAACAAGGAAAGTTGAGGCAGCTCTCAGAGAACATCAGGCCAGGAGGAGAGTTCCTACCTCCAGCGCCAGCGCCGTCTTGTCATAGGCGTTGGGCACCCTCTTCTGAATGGCTCGTGCGTACACCGGCCCATGCTGCAGGTTGGGGAGCTGAGTGTTTACCACAGGTTGAGCGTACTGACCGGGGTCCCCTGGAGGGTTACCCTGTGTGGTCCCTGTCCCATCTGGGATGGCCCCTACCCCTCCAACGACAGGGGGACTTGAATTGGCTGCGGTGGGTGAGGCGGGCCGGTACTTTTCCACATAGGGAACTGGGATCATCCCAATTCGGCCCTCCTGGTTGGCTGCGCTCCACCATTGCTCCTCAGGCTTCTCTAGCACACGTAGGAGGTCTCCTGCTCGAAAGGGCAGGTCTTCCTCATCATTCCCAGGGAAGTCAAAGAGCGCCCGGACAAACTCTGCCTCCTTCGGCTGTTGGGGGGCGCCAGGAGAGGGGGAGCCAACGGACCCGGTGTTCCTGGCCTTACCAACGGGCTCGATGAGCGTGGTGGTGTCCAGATAGTGGATCTTGTAGAACTCTAACAAAGCTGGCAATGCCTCAAACTCCTGATCCCCGATCTGAAACCGAGGAGCCGCCAAACCTGAGAGACAGAAAAGGGACACCTTCCATCAATGTATAATCTGGATCTTCTGCAAAAACATTAATATAAACCAGGAATAATATGCATTGTGAACAATAAAAGTTAAGAAAAGGTATTTAAATCTTAAATCTTTTCAGTGGTTTCTGGTAACTGTATGGCCGTGACTTCAGTCACTGCTCTTAAAAAACACCCGTTCTGAAACGGGTTTCTCAGGACTTCAGTGTGATTCTCATCACTAAATTGCACACAGTAGCTGCAATTAAACATGGTTTTGAATTTAATGCTATTTATTGAAGCTCTCATGGAGCAGTGGAGAAAAAATAACAATCCAGACAATACAGCCAGTTTTTTTCAGACATCATTAGTTTGAATTTAAGTCATTACGGTATATCTAAGTTCTCATCATGATACGAAATTTTTCTCGATAACTATAAACGCTCATGCCTACTGGGTTGATCCCAGAGTTGCAACCAAAGCAGATTTGGTTAATTGACTAAACTTTTAGAGCCACATTCCCCCAGTCACACATTCATACATAGATCGGGAGGAAACATCGGGCATGCTGCCCTCCCTTAGAACGGCAGCAGGCCAACGTGTGGCAGGAAGAAGCAGGAATCGAACCCTCAACTTTCTGGTTGCAAGATGACTACTTTGTCCACGGAGCCTCAGTTGTTCATGTTGGTTGAAACCTAGCAATAGTTCCCTGGACTCCTGTAACTGGTTGATGGAAAGGTTAGCTCCGACCTTCAGTCAGCATTCCCCAACCTTTGGTTAGAGGTTGTTGGTAGGTTAGCTAGGACCTTCAGATGATGTTCCCTGAACTTCAACTTACTGGAACCTGCTAAAGTTTGCCGGAAAGTTAACCTCTAGTGAACTTTACCAACCAGTGGCTAAAGTTGGCTAAGAAGTCAGCTGAAGACTTTAAGGAACGTTCCCCAACCATTTGATTAAAGCAGATATAAGGCGGCCCGTAGCGTAGTGGTGGAGCAGGCGCCTCACGTTGCCAAGTCTTTGTGTCTGTTGGACGTTCAAATCCCAACCTTACAGCAATCCCTTGATGTGCCTCTGCTATAAAGTTTTTTGTACATGTGCCTTATTACATAAATAAATTGTTATACAGTCATATTTAATAAATTAGAATCTGTGGTCCAATGAGGCCCATTTGTCATATTAAAATGCTTTTTATTGGTTTGATGTAATATTGTAATCTTAAGTGTGGTGTTTTTACTGGCTGGAAGCAGAAAATCATCATAATTAACAGAAATAACGGCTTGAAAACATCAGACTGTGTGGAATTAATCTAACGAATGTGTTTTACTTAAATAAACGTTTCAGTGATATTCTCATTTATTAAATGGGTCTTTATATACTGTTGCTATAGAAAGTTGCACCTCCGCAAAACCTGAAGGAGCGGATTTTGGAAACTGCGGGTCTGAGATTTAAAAGATCCAAGCCAGGACTAAAACAGCCATGAAGGGGATGGATCAGAGACATTCCTGAAACACCAATCTGTCCAGTCATGTCCCAGTTGTGACATCAGAATCTACACATTTCTAATGGACTCCTCCCTGCTGGTTTCCTCACCTTAAAACTAAATCCCTGCTGTAAAAAACCCACCTGGATGAGAATTAATCGAGTCTTACCTGAGCCAGACTGTCTGTTGTTGCTCATGTTGTTGATAATGTAGTGGGACACTTTGGAGTTCTCGGAGACGGAGAGGACATAGTCTCCGGGGATGGTGCTCGAGTCCCGGACCAGGAAGACTCCGTGCCTCTGACCCTGTAGCAGAGAGACCGCTTCCGGGCGGCTCAGGCGGCCCCAGTACCAGCTAGCTCGGTCCTCGGCGTCGAAATTACCGGCCATGGCAGCGGAGTCCGGTCCGAGGCTTCAGGCCAGGCCCCCCTTCTCCCGAAACTCATACAAGAACTTCTGTTTCCCGACACTGCCTCAGGGAACCAAACGCAACAAAGCCACGACTTTAGAACTTCCAACGCTGCGGAACCAAACAGAACCACCGATTCCTTCTACCCCAGAAACACAAAACTGTTCAAAACTAACGAGACACAAGCGCCTCCGGGACTGAAATGGCGGAGCGAGGAAAAAAGTCGTCCTCGTCTACCGGAAAGGGATACCCGGTCAATGGGAAGCGGTGCGTTCACGCACCCTGAAAAACATGGGAATACTGCAAGATCATCCATCTGCAGTTCTGCTCCGAACTTCACATCCACTCAGCTTAAATATTAAAACCGACTGGACCGATTGATGCTTTATTTTCACATTCATTTCCAGGCTAGGATGATAAGAAACCAAACAACGGCTCTGATTCATAAAAAACAAGAATCTGTTACAGAAATCTAAGGAAGCGTAGAGCTGCTAAAAAAGAGCGACAGTTACTACGTGAAAACTTTATAGTTTAAAAAATATCCTTTACATGTTTGGACAGTATAATATCATATTAGTGCAATATTATATCATCTTACTATAATATGCATATTTATATACTACTAACATGATGATATATTGTTCAAACATGAAAATAATATTGTTGGAACAATAAAGATGTCTTGTGAAAACATGGAACCAGTGGCGGTTCTAGACCAAATTTACCAGGGGGGCCAGTTTTTTTTCACATGGGGGCACAGAACAAAAGAATGAAAAAAAAAAAACACAAGGCAATATTTCGTTGTGGGACACAGATAGGGTTCCCAACTCCTTGATAAATAAATAAGGGACACCTCCTGGTAGGGCCGTCCAACTCCACTGTCTGCACCTCTACCGGCCTGGTGATTTTTGTCACCCTTTTTCTTTGTGTGAAATGACTTTGGAAACATTGGACTCAAACCCAAATTTAATTCGATGCATGTTTTTGACTGATACAAATATCCATGGAAAAACAATTATTCAGCAATTTATAAAATAATTTATTCTTTTTGCAAAATAAAATTACTAGACAAAAACAAATATCCTTCTAAAATAAATAAACCACTATTGAAAAGACCTCCGTCCTGCTTAACTTAAAACAATATAAAAAAGCATAACAGTATAATGCAAAACATTTTCGTAATAGTGCATTTAGTGCAAACAAAAAGTCTGTAGAAAAGTTGTAAACATAAACACTTGTGCCTTAAAGGCCATGACTGTACAGGTGTAGTGGAAAAAATATTGAACTAGTGAACTAAAAAATGCAGTACTGAATTATTTAGAAACAACTTATTTTTTCCATTTATATTTCATTTGAGCTCTTGCTGCTGCAAGGAGTTGTTTGCTTTTCAGGACTACCGAGTAAAACTCTGAGCAGGACATTTCATTAATTAGACTGACAATTAGCTCACTTCTCATTAATTCTGTAGAACATTTGTTCCTCACATCAGTCCACTTATTTTTCATGATGGAGAAAATATTTTCCACAAACCCACTAGAAGAAGGGATGCTGAGGACAAAGGGTACAATAACCTGGATGTTGGGGATGTCAGCTGCTGAAGAACTTGCATCCACCTCTCTGCTGTTCCTATCTATCTATCTATCTATCTATCTATCTATCTATCTATCTATCTATCTATCTATCTATCTATCTCGATCAATCTGGAGCTGCAGGTTGCAGACCCCTGATCAAGCAGACGACAACTGTAATCCTATCTCAATATGGCTGAAGCTAAGGTGCAACACCTTAATTTTTTATTCACTGTTAAAGTGAAACTGTAAAGGTAAAAAATAAAATTGGTCCAAGGGACCAATCAGTTACGGTTCTGTGCCAGCATATATATCGATTTAGTATTATGTCTTCAGTACAGGGGCCATAACAGGGGCCAGGACCAGTTCTACAGGGACACTGGCCCCTGTTGACCCCTGTTTAGAATCGCCCATTCATGGAACATTTTATTGTAGGAACATAATAGATGTTAAGCTTATAACATAATAAAGTTGATGATGGCGCAGATAAATGGTTGAGGAGCCGATTAAGTTCTAGTTCATGCTTGGATTGAACCATGGAGAGATTTTGCTGTTATTCAGCCCCTTGAACAGTGTTGTGGTAATCATGCTTACACTAAGATGGAACTTATGGTTCCACATGGTTCTGAACAGGAGGATAAATGAGTCCGATCTGACTGAGGGGTCAGCATTTCCCATTGATCAACTGGATGGCAGTAGAGGCTCCATGGATAAAAACTGGACCACCTGAACATTCAGGCAGGTTGTTTTCACACCCCGAGTACTGGGAGACATTCACTGAAATATCTGGACCCAAACAGGGTTGAGCAAAGACAAATTGGCCCAAACTGATGTGGCATCTTAACTGCATTCAGTTAATATTAACTGGTTAATTAGTCTGGCTATCTGATCAGGTAGCCAGAAAGGTGTAGAATGCTTCTTCCAGCCAGCTGAAAGGCAGTGCACTGCAATATGTGGAGGTGCGTATGGAGTCACCACTTCTCTTTAACAAACTGTAGGAGCAGTATGACAGTAAAAATTTTACCTGTATTTAAACAATGAGGCGTACCTTTATATTGGTAACTAGAAGAAGGAAAGATTTGGTGAATTTGCCAAATAATGACTTTTAAACCAATAAATTGTTTTCTATAGTCATTCAGAATCCCTGAAACATTTATGCATCTAAAATTGTTAAAGTCGCAAATTGCAAACTTTGGGGAATATTTACAGGGGATGAAGAGCAGAACAAAAAAATTATTCAAGATTGAAGATCGTTCTGTTTATTTGTGGTTTGTTTCTAGGGTAGATAAATAAAATCAATACAAAAATTAACCCAACAATTTAATGTAAAATAAAGACAAAACAAGTATGATTTCATGTATTTCTTTATTTTATTTCATTGCAAAGTACATGTGATTAAAATTCTAATATGTAGTTGGTAACCCAGGGTTCCTACACATTATCATGTAAAAGTTCCAGACTTTTCAAGAGTCAACGCTGCAGAGGTCTCAGTCCTTTACGTTCATTCAAAAATATTAAATAATCAACTTCACTGAATTTTTGGCAGAAATTTTTAGAGAAGGCAGGGTTTATATTTGGATGCTAGAAAGAGCAGAGACTAGAAGGAAAGACACAAGGAAGGAAAGGAGATGGAAAAAAGTCAGGAAGGGAAGGCACAAGCAAGGACTAGGTTGAAGACTAGAAGAAAACAAGGTTACGAAGGAAGTAATGGAGGACAAAGGGGAGGAACCAAGGAAGGACACAAGAGAGAAGGAAGGAAGGGGGATATGGAAAGACAACATTTAGACAGTGGGACAGGGAATAAACTCTTATTTATTTATCCAGACCTGGAAAATACCAAAATCAGCACTTTTCCGGCCCGGGTAGGAACCATTGTAACCAGTCTAACTTTTAACGACTCAGTAAACCACCTCCAATCAGCTTGTTAAATGGGTTAAATAATTTTAACAATACTTCAAGTGAGCAACGTTCACTCTACCTATGTTCTACCAGCAGATGGCAACACCCATTCTCTCATCCAGTTCATTCTCCATTTTTGGACCATGCGAACCCCCTTCCATATATAGATCCAGAACCAATCTGGGTGCTTTCTGAAGGCGTGCTCTGACAGAAATGAAACCCAACCAGGTATCTTGTGTAGTTCAGGTGGGTGTCATGCAACACAATGAAACTGCTAATGAACTTTATCTTGATCCAATCAAGCTCCTGATGGTCTCTCATGTGCCCGGACACTGACAGATCAACATTTCTCAATATTCTGTGCCTATAAAACCACACACCTAAAACCACTCAATCAGCTGGTGAAACTGGTGAACAAACTCACTCTGTATGAACCCGACATGTAAGCTACTCTGATGCAGAGCTATTCAAACTTCTTCAGGTGGTTGTAGAGGGACTGGACATAGGTGAACACACACATGGGGTCTGGTTTGTCACCCATCTCCAGCATGTCGTCCACCTCAATCAGTCGCAGACAGTCGGCCTGCTCCCTGAAACATAGAGACGTGAGTAAAAAATACTGACATACACTGAAAATAATGAATACACCACAGCTATGACCTAAAGGACAAATTAAATCTATAACTGCTAAACAGCTAGCTTAATGTTGTTGTGTTTGTGAGAATGATACATCTTCTTTAAGCACTACAGTTACTTATGGAGTTCTACAAGGTTCTATACTTGGACTACTACTCTTTACTTTAAAGGAAAAATTAGGAACACCCCATGGTTCGGTAGCTTGTAGCACTTTTAGCAAAATTAACTCAGCAGGGATTTACTCTCTGACTTTATCAGTCTGTCTCACTGACAAGAAATTTTGGTCCACTCTTCTTTTCAGCATTGCTTCAGTTCATTAAGGTTTGCAGACAGTTGTTTCTGCACAGCTCCCTGAAGGTCCCACCAAAGCATTTCAATTAGGTTAAGATCTGAACTTTGACTGGACCGTCGCAACATCTGATTGTTTTCTTTTTCTGCCCTTCTGTTATAGATATGCTGCTAGGTTCATTGTCTTGTTGATGACCCAGTTTGGGCTATGACTCACATTTGACCCTAAAATATTGTGGTAAACAGAGGGGTTTGTGGTTTATGCAAATGACTGCACAACATCCATGTCCTGCGGGTGCAAAACAAGCACAAATCATCATTAATCCACCATTGTGCTTAACAGTTGGTATGATGAGTTTGTGCTGATCTGCTGTGTTTGGTTTCCTCCAAACATGGAGCTGTCCATTATTGTCAAACGTCCCTAGTTTTGTGTCATCTGTCCAGAGGACATTGTCCCAGAAATCTTGTATGGGGGAAATTTACTGCCAAAAATCAAGAGCACATATTTTCAATTTGCGAGCAGGATTTCATTCTGCTTGCACTCAAAACCTCTGCTTTCTTTCAAATATACTCTGTTCTCTCTCAGATCTTTGTTTCTGCGCTCTGATCTGATGCTTCTTGCATAGATAATTTCTCCACCTGCTTGCTTCATCCTCCATCCGCACAAACTTGCTCTCAAGTTTCTTCGCTGCTCACAAATTCTTTTTGCTCCCTCTCAGATTAAAGTCGTATCATCTCCTAGCAACCATTTCAGCCAATAGAACAGTGTGCAACTGCTAGGTGACAGGCTAAGTTGGGGTGCGCTTGTTTCCTTCTACTGACTGGGCCAGTGTTGCTACAATTGATGACTGAGAACATATTGCATTTGGCTCAGCAATTGCTCCAGAATTTGACGCCTCAACAGAGTCTGTAACAATGGTAGAAAGTATAACATTATAGTTATTTTATTGTGAAGCACTTCAATTATAGAAAATGAAGAATAAGCATTTATTTATAAAATATATGATTCAGATATTATAAATAGCTATTCCAAAAAAGAAAGTGTTTAATTTAACCCAACAAGGACCAAACCTTAAAATGTAAGGTTAGCTTTGTCACCATTTTGCAGAAAACATAACAGCAATATTGTAAATCCTTATCTGTATCTTTGATATACTAGATAAATCAGCAAATTTACAATGCAATTCTTAAACATGTCTTCCACTGAAAAGATGTGTGTGATTGTCATATTTTATTTGAATGTTGCTTATATTGATAGAAACAGACGTACATATTAAACTACTGAATGTTTAAAATCACTTACTTCAGGATAGTTTGTATTATCCATTGTCATTGTCTTTGCTGAGTTGAGCTATCCATCGAAGTAGATTGACCTATTTCATGAAATTGCGACGCACACCGGATGCATAGAAACACTTACTTCCAGATTTTGCTCCGGATGACCTGTGTCAGGGAAGTAGCAACAGAGGCACGCTCAGTAGAAGGAAACAAGCGCACCACAACTTAGCCTGTGACCTAGCAGTTGCACACTGTCATTCTATTGGCTGATATGATTGCTAGGACATGATATGACTTTAATCTGAGACAGAGGAAAAATAATTTGTGAGCAGGGAAGAAACTTGAGAGCGCAGTTTTGATCCGAGCAGAGAGCAAGTTTGCACACATGGAGGATGAAGCAAGCAGGAGGAGAAATTTATCTATGCAAGAAGCATCAGATCTGAGTGCAGAAACAAAGATCTGAGAGAGAACAGAGTATATTTGAAAGAAAGCTGAAGTTTTGAGTGAAAGCAGAATAAAATCCTGCTCTCAAATTGAAAATATGTCCTCTTGATTTTTGGCAGTAAATTCCAATTCAGTTTTATAACTTAAATCCTGCTGCCATGTAGTTTTAGAGAGATGAGTTTTTCTCCTTCAACCCTGCCAGCTGAGGCCTGTAGAGCCTGAGATGGAGCTCTTGGGTTTTTGGTCATTTCTCTGAGCTTCACGCACTGACCTTGGACTGAATCTGCTGGGATGTTCACTCCTGGGAAGATTGGCAGCTCTCTAAGATGTTTTCCTCTTGGGAATAATGTTTCTCTCTGTAGGATGATGGACTTCAGATGATTTGAAAATGACCTTTGAACCCTTCCCAGAATGATGAGCAGCAACTGTCTTTCTGCCCTGCTGTTGTGTCAACGCACACCTGTATGATCCTTAACACCAAACTGCCAAAACCTCTGCCTTCATAGAGGAGCTCCCACTGGTGGATGAGCAGTTAATCAACCACATTTAATTAAATAACTCCTCTAACTCTTAATCCGATGGAAGCAGAAGGATGAGAACATGGAACTTCTGCCTATAACATTTGTTTTTCTACATCACAAAATGAGGTAAAACCATCTAACCAAATCTCAGCCAAGTATTCAAGCCTGAACTGCCTAATAAGTTGGATATCTGATGAAGAGACGAAGCCTAATGGAGTAAAGTTGTAGGTTTATAGTTACTTGTAATCCAGTTTTCATTGCTAGCTAGCCAAAAGTGGTAATTGCACAAATCTCCGACATAAAAGCAGATATCTGTAGGAAATTCTTATCCCAAACCGAAAACATGATACCAAGGTAGCAAATCAAGTTTCATAAACATCAAACTCTAGGGGGCGCTACAATGTGGAGAGGTTTACTGACAACCGAATGAATATGAACAAAACGTTGTACATGCTGTATATTCTAAATAATGAGGTAAGCACTCATCTTGGATAAAGTGTTAAAGCTCTGAACTTGGCATAGTTTATAAAAGAAAGTATAAATTAGACGAATAAACTTTGAATAATGAATAGCATACAAATCACAACTTTTGGTCTGTTTTGAAGTTCGTGACGTTTTCAGACTTTCATACTTTAAACTGACACGTGCATTTCCAGATTTCTTTGGACTACAGCAACAATGCTCGCTTCCTCAGTATAACTTATAAAAACTGGTAAATGTACAGTACTATGTTACATACTGGTGCAAGGTCGTAATGATGATTTACAATTGTTCTTTAAAAAAAAAATAATCAAGAACATACCAGACACTCACTCGGCTATCTAAGAATATTTAAGGAACTTTACAACAATTTCTGTGTTTTAAGTGAATCTTTAGAAACGAATAAGTCAGTGCTGCCAATACAGATCGCCATGGGTATTGGTAGACAGTCCTATCAGCTCCTAATGATAGTACATTTATCATTAGGAGGTTAATGGAAAACTGTTTAAAAAGCTCAGTGCAGGCTTAGTGCTGGTTGCAACTTAATGCAAGCAGAGAACAGGTCTTAGAACCGGCTTTTCAAGGCAATATGAAACATCTAAGGATCTAACATGCAACCAGAAAAAACCCATTTCGTTTCCTCTACTACAATCATCATTTGTGTCGCTGAGTCTATAAAGCTTACTGTATAGGTAGGATGACCTGCTTTAATAACATCAGTGATTTTGTTAAAGCAGCTGGTGGGTTTTTATTTTGGCTAATGACCCAATAAGTGGACCTGGGGGAGGGAGGTGAGCAGGGAGGGTCTTACTAAGGAGGGCTTGGACCCCTTGCATTTTTATCCATCCATCCATCCATCCATCCATCCATCATCTGTCCCTGCAGACAGGTCACCACAGGACAACCATGCACACACACTCATACCCAATGATATTATAGAGAGACCAGTTCCCTTGCAGTTCTAGCTGGATTTAAGATACTGGTCAAGCTTACTTTACTTACTCTGCTTTAGTGAAGGCCAGCTCCAGATTCTGTTTGCGGTTTGTAGGATTCAGAGCGTTGTACTCAAACTCCAGTGGGAAGAAAGAGTGGACCAGAGCGCAGAAGGCCATCCCGTCGCTCCAGCTGGAGGAGAAGTTCTGGATGTCTATGTTCTACAAGAAAAATGACAAGAAATGGCTGAGGAAAACATTTATCCGTGCACATTGGCTTTCTTTTCTCCAGGCTGTTTAAAAACTGTGAGATGTAGCTACATGAAGTTGGACCTTATAGCCGATGGTTTTAGAGCGACACCACTCCAGAAGGATCTGCTTTATCCCACTGGCGCTGGACACTCCAAAACTCTGGGAGCGCTTCAGTTTGGGCTTGGAATCCTTCAGCCTGTTTGAGTGAAAATTTCAACAGATTTTACGACAAGATCCATATTGTGGCACAAAGAAGCTGATCTGGATTGACTTACTTTATGGGTTCTGAGTTCATCCTCTCAAACAGGGCCCGTTTGGCTTGGGCCCCATTGGAGCGTGGAAGTGTTTGGGATTTCATTGCTTCTTGCTTAAACTCAACCAACCCAGACTTGTTAAATCTGCTGAAGGATTTACAAACATAGTTGAAGTATTGTCCTAAAATGTCGGTTTATGTTAACTAAGAGAACGACTTGATTTATCACAACATACTTGTCCAGTTTGGGTGAGAGTCCAGATTTTATGAAGGATTTGGAGGGAAGGAGTTTTTCTGTAAAGAAATGATTAAAATGCTCAGGATGGCGAACAAGAGCAAAGAGAAGAATGTCCATAAAATGAAACCTAGTCGTACCTGCAGGTTGAGGAAAACTCACACTCCTCTTTAAACTCGGACTGGGTATCTTCAGAACTGGTGCTGAAGTGATTAAATGCAACAGAACCAACAATCATGGCGAAGACAACAGAGAAGCAAATATTTTTAAGGTCTTCGCTGAAACTCACCGCGCTTAAAGGGATATTCCCCTGGTTTTACTGTGAGATCCAGTGATGCTGAAAGAGACTGAGACTGGGCTGAAACAGCCAACTCTGCATTTGGCTTGGTCACGACCGACAGAGGCAGGTGGGGTTTGGGTTCATTAATTTCTAAAGGAAGGAAGATTTAAACGGATTTAAAACAAACTTCATGCACGAAGCCTTAAAGTAGAAACTGGATCTGACTGTCCTCACCGCGTCTGATTGGATGATCGGTTTGTTTTGTTGTTGGTGATTCTTGGACTGAATGATTCAGGTGTGAAGCAGCAGTCAGATCAGATTTAGATGCTGCAGAAACATCTGAGCTGCTTTTGGTTGCAGCAGTGATAGGAAAACAGGACAAAGCCCGAGAGTCCGACTGATCCTGCGGATTCTGGGAGCTTGGATCCTTTGCTCCAGGTGTTCCTACAGAAACACACGTCTCACCTAAATGTTTCACAACATCAAAGATAACCGGAGCAAACCCAAAAAAGCGGTTTTCAAACAGGGTGTACTTTCTTTTTACTGTGGCTGTATATTAAGTGTTGATTTCTACGACAAACTTCCAAGAAGTTGAGGTTAACTGACGTAAATTAATCAGTTTTGGTTTGATGAAAACAGGAACACTGAAACAAACCTCCCTGCTGCAGATCTCCAATAAATAAATGATCTCCTGCAGCTTTCCGCCCTGATGCTGGAGAATAAACTGGTTTGGCAGCGAGGAAGCCCTCCAGACTGGGTTTTGTGGTCATGGCAGTGACAGGCAGATGGGGCTGTGGGTCATCAGCATCTAAAAGAGGAAGAATCGGAGCAGATTTTCCTTTCAGTAAAACAAGTTCATACTGATTTTAATAAGCAGAAGCCATGTTTCCACTCACCACCTATAACAGTCAACTCTACTGGTTTAGATTGGGATTCCATGCTGGTTTTGGCCACAGAAGTGGGAGACGGAGTGCTCACAGTATCCAAGTTGGTTTTAGTCATTGCAGTTAGAGGAAAATGGGGTTTGATCAACGGACCGGATTCTTCCTGGTCTGGAGTAACAAACACAGAGTTAACCGCATCCTATCAGGGTTCAGCATTTAATATTCCTGATTTTCCCAGGTTTAATTCCCAGTCCAGATGCAAGGATGACTCAATAATAGGGGTGGAAAGGTACTCAAAACTGACGGTTTGGTACCTAGCTCGGTCTTAAAGTCACGTTTCTGTACCAATCATAGAAAGAAACAAAGAAAGGTAAAATACTCTGGCAGTAATTTGATTTGATCAGCATGTTCTAGAATTCAAAAAGCAGCCGGTACAGAACTGACTGGAGATTAGGTTCACAGATGTACCTAAATGCACCTTTGAAAACCCTTGTGGTTGGGTGGACTTGTGGTCCGTTTGGGGCTGGTTGAATGCTTGTTGCATTCAGGTTTTGGATTTTAGCCTCAGTACCAGTGAAGTTTAAATTCTGCTTGTTATTGTTGGAGATGCCTAATTAGAAGCTACCTCCCTTATCACTGTTGAAAAATTCTGACATGAAGCTTTGGTTCAGTCCACCTTTCTTTCTCCATCATCCCTGAAGCTGAACATTAAACCATGATGTTTCCTAATAGCAGACCCTGGTGATAGCTGGCAGGTCTGTCTGGGTCCGCTTTTGTTGCAAGGCGGAGTATAAATGTGCTTTTTAGTTCTTTTCTCATCATTCCTTAATTTTTTCACCTGCAGTGGGACCCATACTGCCGTTTTACCGTAATGAACCATGTATACAGGAAGCAAATCAAACAAAGAGCTAACATCGGCCAGCGGGACGGCAGTCGCTCCACATGTGCACCAATTTAAAACAATGCTGGAAGCGTACTGAACCGGGCTGTACCGAAAGGTTTCGGTATGAATACGTGTTTCGTTACAACCCTACTCAAAAAGCTACTTGCAAGTTGAAAAGTAACATGTTTCATACTGAATGGTGGCTTCATAAAGAATTTTAAATTCCAGCAGTTTCCTGCATTAAAAAACGACTTATTATGGTCTGGAGACAGGTGAGGTGGACATGAACTGACCAGGTGAGGTGTGGGACTGGGGGGTGGCTTCTTCACAGTGTTCCGATGTGATCCAAACACACAACAAGGAGAGTTTAGCATCAGTTACGGTGTTGGATTTAAAGGTTATTCTGCTACATTTACCAACTCTAAACAACCTTCGATCCTTTCTACACATTTAGAACCTTCAAACTTAAACCAAACTATGAAACTAAACTAAACTCTGTGTAATAGAGTAGAATGTATAATCAATGTAAAACAATCCAGTTCAAGTTTGAGCATTCTATGTGTGTTAGGTTTTAACTAGAATGGATCAAAGGTCGTCTAGCATTGGTAAATGCAGCAGAATAGCTCTTTATTCCTGCGCAGAATGTGAATCAGATGCCAACTTCAGCCTGGTAGAGTTAGTGAGGATGGTAAAGGCTTTGTATGGAGCAGCTGCCTACCTTGCTGTTTGTGGCTCTCCTGGGCTGCTCTGGCTTCATCAGAGTTATTTTTGCCTTCTTTTGCATTGGTGCCCTGAACAATAAAAACAAACTGGGAATGAATCGGAGTTTTCAGAGGAATAAAACTCTGAAAGTTGCACCGTTTCATAGTCAGTCCTGTCTTCAAGATAACCTAACAAGAATCATCGGATGAAACCAGGTCACTAATGTACAGAGAGAATAAACCCGGCTCTGTATTGACACATTTCACACTCATTCTGCACATCAATATTACAGCAATATTTCATTCGATGACTTTGAACTGTTTTCAAAGTGACGGTCTGACTATCAAATTGTATATGATGGACAGGGTTCCTTCATGTTTCTGTTTTCCATATTTCACTCAAATTTCATTGTGTCTTTATTTAATTTTGGTAATTTTCTTTAATAAATAAAAAAGTTTAAAATTATTTTCTGATGATATTTCAAAGGTTCCATTTGATGGACGGACAGATGGCTGGATGGATAGATTGATGGATGGATGGATGGATGGATGAAACGTGTAGACAGTGAGTTACTGAATCTGGTAAAAACAAACATGTATCCATATTACCCGACATCTAGAAAATGGTTGTAGTTCCAGTTTTCCAGACAGGGAACCTTTAGGATGGATCCGTTATTAAAGGTGAATGCCAACCTGTGGAGGCTTTTCAGTGACTTGTTGTTTAGTGTAGAAGCTGTCAAAATGTTCTTTGGATGTTAGAAATTGAGCCTTTTAATTTTGTAACAAACATATTATTTGTTCCAGTCAGAAATAGTTTGACAGGAAGAGATTTAAACAGAAATCCCAGGAACAGATGCAGCGCTCCTCCCTTATGGCTCACAGATAAGAGGGATGGCACTTTTGTTGCTCTGGGAGCTGCATGCTGGTGTTTAGCTCAAGCTACTTTTAGACCTTTAATTTTAGTAGTAAATCTGTTTCTCTGTGAGTTTAAGCACACCTCTCTGCTTGTGGGATGGTCAGCTGTTAACAGCTTCTCCTTTTATGACAGCTGTGGCCAACAAACCCAGGATCCCACTGAGAGCTATTTTAGATTTGTAAGAGTTTCCGCTGGACTCTTCTTACGTCCCAATATAGACCCAAATGGATGCTTTGGAAATCAGGGAGACACGCTGAGCGCTCCTCTGTGGGTATAAACTTCCTATGATGCCTCCTGCTTCCTCGAGGCATGCAATCGTCAGTCCACTTTGCGATCCAGCTACTGCATCAGTCCGTCATGGGTGGGAGATTATTGCTCTGCTGATCTCAAAGCGCTGCTGGAGGAAATCACAGTCTGACGCTTCAACTAAAGCCTGACCTCCACGTCACTCTGGGTTCATCTCATCTGGCTTCATCCAAGATCTTTACGGTGGGATGAGTGACATTTAGAAGGTCCGATGCTTTCAGTTGTTTTTTGGTCATTTCCGTTAAGTAAGATTAGTTCCTAGACACGGTGGGTGGTGTGGTGACGTGGCACGGGACCCATGTGTGGAGGCTTCGGTCCTCGACACAGCTGTCCCTGGTCCAGGTCTTGACCCCAGAGACCGGTGCTGCATGTCTTCCCCCTCTCTCTGCCCCGTTTCCTGTCTGCCTACTTTCAAGAAAATAACAAAAAAAAAGAGAAGTTTAGTTCCTAGAAAGTCAAGCAAGCATTGAAGGGGTTGCCTTATTTTAAGATGAATTTGTGACTCATCTGCATTGTGGACTAAAATGTGATAAGAAGGATGGAAAGGAACATGTGCGTCCATCCATTTTCTTTACAAGTCAGGTCCTTGCAGGGCCGAGACGGGGTTGGGACTAGTGCCTTTCTCCAGCAATCAATGGGTGAGAGACGGGGTCCAGGTCACCACTCCATCACAGGACCAAACCGAGAGGAACAGGACAAACAACCATGCCCATTAAAACCCTAAGAACAACGTGGACTGCTCAATTAACCAAACGGGCATATTTTGCATTGTGGAAGAAAGTAAGAATACTGTGAGAGAGCCTACACATGCTACAGAAGAACATGGCAACTCCACGCAGAAAGACTGGGAGCAGGCGCAAGTGCAGAGAAAAAAGAAGTGGACCAAGAAGAGAACCCTGGGGGACTATTCTCATGATCAGAGGTGAAGACTGGAACATCAGGAAAATTGTCAACTAAGAGATTAATCTTGGATATTAGCTCATTCAGTACAACCAACTGGAACCATAGGGTCCAGCGACCCATTACTGCAGATGAAGCCCTCATCCTTCTATCCATGTCTTGCTTCATCAAGCTACAGGTCCTTCTCAAAATATTAGCATATTGTGATAAAGTTAATTATTTTCCATAATGTCATGATGAAAATTTAACATTCATATATTTTAGATTCATTGCACACTAACTGAAATATTTCAGGTCTTTTATTGTCTTAATACGGATGATTTTGGCATACAGCTCATGAAAACCTAAAATTCCTATCTCACAAAATTAGCATATTTCATCCGACCAATAAAAGAAAAGTGTTTTTAATACAAAAAACGTCAACCTTCAAATAATCATGTACAGTTATGCATGAAGTGCTCCAAAATCTCCTGATAGCTAGCTGCATTGACCCTGCCCTTGATAAAACACAGTGGACCAACACCAGCAGCTGACACGGCACCCCAGACCATCACTGACTGTGGGTACTTGACACTGGACTTCTGGCATTTTGGCATTTCCTTCTCCCCAGTCTTCCTCCAGACTCTGGCACCTTGATTTCTGAATGACATGCAGAATTTGCTTTCATCCGAAAAAAGTACTTTGGACCACTGAGCAACAGTCCAGTGCTGCTTCTCTGTAGCCCAGGTCAGGCGCTTCTGCCGCTGTTTCTGGTTCAAAAGTGGCTTGACCTGGGGAATGCGGCACCTGTAGCCCATTTCCTGCACACACCTGTGCACGGTGGCTCTGGATGTTTCTACTCCAGACTCAGTCCACTGCTTCCGCAGGTCCCCCAAGGTCTGGAATCGGCCCTTCTCCACAATCTTCCTCAGGGTCCGGTCACCTCTTCTCGTTGTGCAGCGTTTTCTGCCACACTTTTTCCTTCCCACAGACTTCCCACTGAGGTGCCTTGATACAGCACTCTGGGAACAGCCTATTTGCTCAGAAATTTCTTTCTGTGTCTTACCCTCTTGCTTGAGGGTGTCAATAGTGGCCTTCTGGACAGCAGTCAGGTCGGCAGTCTTACCCATGATTGGGGTTTTGAGTGATGAACCAGACTGGGAGTTTTAAAGGCCTCAGGAATCTTTTGCAGGTGTTTAGAGTTAACTCGTTGATTCAGATGATTAGGTTCATAGCTCGTTTAATGATATGCTAATTTTGTGAGATAGGAATTTTGGGTTTTCATGAGTTGTATGCCAAAATCATCCGTATTAAGACAATAAAAGACCTGAAATATTTCAGTTAGTGTGCCATGAATCTAAAATATATGAATGTTAAATTTTCATCATTACATTATGGAAAATAATGAACTTTATCACAATATGCTAATATTTTGAGAAGGACCTGTATACAGAAAACCCCCACCATATTCTCTCTACTTCAGGCAGAAGTTCATACCCAACCTGGAGGGGGCATTTCACCATTTTCTGGTTGAGGATCTTAGACTCAGATTTAGAGAAGGTCACTCTTCCGGCATATACACCCTTAGGATGTTGAGAGTTAGAAAAGATTAAGCACCACTTGGGGACGGTTCTTCTTGAAACGATTGACTGAGTCATTCCTGTTTGTTGAAAACAGATTAAAATGGTGGAGGTTTTACCTGCTAAATGACGGGCCATGGGATGGCTCCCTCTGGATGAAGGTTTAATCGGTCAGATGTCTGAGTCTGGGATGGGTGGCCCGGTGGGGGTTGATTAAAGACCAGGTGACTTCAGCAGAGAGGAATGTTGGCAGGGTGTGTGTTTCCAGAGGACAGCTGCTTGTCTCTCTGAAGTATGTGTGCTCACGGTTTGAATTGACAGCGACGTAGACGCATTTCAACTTTCCATCAGGAGACTTGAGACTGGGATTGGCAAGAAGGCTAAATTGCGGAGTGATTAGGGGGTGGGTTTATTTATACATGTGAGTGACGTATTGCAGCGCCACACAGTAGATGCAATGACGTTAGCGGGATCTTGGAGTTTATTGTTTTAAACATATAATCCACAGCTTTCCTGGTTGTGGTTTATCATTAATAGACGAAGCCCCTGTTTCTGCCTCCACTCCGGTCTGCAGAACAACGTGTGTCTCAGATAAGGGAGGAAGCTTCAGAGCTGCTGCAGCCCCTTCCCAAATCACAAACCCAAAAATACTCGTGCCCTTTGGAGGACCTGCTGGTTTAAATAAAAGTGGCTTATGAGCAGCAGAGAGCTAAGGAAGGGGGCGTTTTATTTTTATTTCATTTGTAGTTTTAAAGGGATATTTGTGGTTACAATTAAAAACCTTTACATTGGAGGGGTACCATTTAAATCAACAATAATGATTTAATCACATCTGCTCCCATAAGGCTGCACTGATCTGTGAATCCAGGTATGAATGTGTGTGTTTTTGAGTGCAGCCGAACCAATCAGACTCTAGTGTAAAGTGATTTAAGTGCTTATCAAGATTAGAACGGTTCAGTCCATTTACCATCATTGATTTAAAAATCATGGACGGGATGTCCATAGTGGTTCTGATCATTAGTTCCCCAGGCTTTCTGAAGGTCTTTCCTGGTTTTTGCTGCTTTTCCACTTGTTTTCAGTCTGGTACCTGACAACTCTGTACGAGTGGAAACTCTAAACTTGACTCTGACCTGTAAATAATTCACCCATAAGAAGACCCACAAACTTGTGTCCAGTGGACCATTTAGCCAGAACCAAAGTTCCCAAAGAGACCAAGCCTGGCTGACAGGAAGTAGGATTTTAGCTCTAACACGGTCATTCCCAAACAGCTACAAGCTGGAAATTTACCATTCAGTGGTCCGTCCATCCATCAGGAATGGTTCTGTTGCTAATGGTACGAAGACCGCTTTAATGTCTGGTTCTGATATATCATGTTTTGAATAATTAATACACAAAAAAAAGTAAAACATCATATTTCTCCATTTAAAAACTATATTACTTAATATCGCTGCTAGTTCGCCTCAACAAGCAAAAACCTTTAAAGGACCAGAGTTTTAGTTTTCCATTTAAAAGTAGAAAGACACTATTCAATTGGCCAGGGATTGGACTAGGCCAGTTTTCCCTTGATCGGTTGTGGTTGGTGCATGGCTGGCCAAATATATTTTTAAAATATATAAAATGCATAAAAACAAAGAACTCCCAGTATTTCTGACATATCAAAGTATTGATCACCAACATGTACTGCTGCAGATATATGATTTTAAAAAGCTTTGGTGATGGATTCTTCTTTGACGCAGAAATGGGGATGATCCTGTAATCCTTTTATTGTCTTTATGATTTAAAACAAAACCTGAATTAACTGATCAGACCTTGTAGAAGGTCGCCAGTCCATCACAGTCTGAGAGGAAGTCTCAGAAATATTATGAACTTCTGCAGAGT
This sequence comes from Girardinichthys multiradiatus, assembly GCF_021462225.1. Classification (NCBI taxonomy): domain Eukaryota; kingdom Metazoa; phylum Chordata; class Actinopteri; order Cyprinodontiformes; family Goodeidae; genus Girardinichthys; species Girardinichthys multiradiatus. Next base: position 11,815,656 of record NC_061804.1, on the reverse strand, counting down.
CTATACTGATCTATCTATGATCAATTAGTCTGATTTAATGTCAGACAGTGAGAGTATAAAAGGTTATATGTGTTTTTACATGTGGTGTACGTAAATATCTGGTTCCAGCTGTGGTCCGCTGCAGGATTGCTCACCATCTGTATGACCCATATGGGCCCATATGGTTCATGCACAGGAACGCAGCGAGAGGATGGGTAACAGGTGTTAGTAGGTGGAGGGGAAGGTGTGTGGGTAACCTGACAAGACATTTGGCCTTTTATATAATGCTCATCTACTGTAGATACGTCTTTGGGCTGGAAACCTCATTTTACACAACCTGCTGTTATAATCAAGTACAAGAACCGGACCGTAAATGAGTTCAAAGCAGCCAAAGTCCAAGGAAAGACTTGAACATGGTTTCATGAAGGCTGGGGAACTACTAATGAAGACCTCATTACCGCTCGGCTCTGTAGATTATCTTTAATCTTATAGCAGGAAGAATTTACGTTAGTAACTGTGAGTTGGACCTTTATAAAAAGGGTGCAGCTACTTTACATGTTTCTGCAATCAACAGGCAGACTTTAGCTGTGCATGCAGCAGAAAGAATACTCACATTAGGTTCTGAATGTCTCTTCAGTCTCCATGGAGGAGGAGCAGGGATGCTGCCTGCAGCAGCAGCAGACCCTGATGCTCCAGAATGTGCAGAAACACACCAACTGGTCTCTGATCCAACACAGTTAAGAAGCCCAGTCTCCTCATGGCCATTATCCCTGCTTTCCTCCTCGTTCCTCCTCTTCACCTTGCCGAGACCCCCTACCAGGCGGCTCAGGGCGTCCAGCTTGGCCCTGAGCTGGAGGTTCTCCTCCTGCAGCCGGGACACTGCCTCAGTCAGGGGCTGGTTGGAAACCCACAGCTCGTCCATCCGCTGCTCTATGCGGTGCTTGAAGGCACTCACATCCACGTAAACTTCCCTCACAGCAGCTTCCAGTGTGGCCTTGAACTCAACAAGAGCCTGGCTCACCAAGGCCTCCTGGGCTCCAACTTCAGCTTCATCCATGGCTTCTGTGGGGACCTTTAGGGCCTCTTTGAATAAACACCTCCCTCACTTATGTTCTCCTCAGATCCTTTAAAATAAAGTTCTCCACCAATTCTAACAAATTAAGGAAAGCTATCTGCTGATTTTTTCCGTAAAGTTGACAGATGCTTTCAGAGGATTATTGCTGTTGCTGGAAGTCCCACTGAGCTCCATGGAGAACGTCTATCAGCAAGGGCATTCCCTTCCTGCTAATCTGAAGAGAAGTGAGAGCGCTTGTTATTTTTAAGTCATGGAAAGTGTCCGAGAATGACGCGTTGGAAAACAGATCAGTTTCTAAATGCATGTGAGAGCAATCAAACCAACCTTTCCAGAGTCATTTTCTCCCACCTGCTGCTGCTGCAGGACGCTCACCTGCGGCCCGGTCTGATGTCTGAGCTATGTATGGCTGCTGAGCTGGTGTGCAGCAAGTTCACTTCTGTATTTTGGGACATAAAGGGGTGGGAAGAGATAAAGCAGGAAGGAGGGGCCAGGATAATTCAGATGTTTGCGTGTCCCTCAGCTGCTATTTGAGCTGCAGGCGGGGAGAAATCCATCAGTCAGGGATCGGTTTCATTCTGGGCCTTCAAAGCAGAGATTATTTCTACACAACCAAAAAGATGCAGAGATTATTGAAGGTACCTGAAAGTGCCAACAGATTTAGTTTAAAGTGAAAGTTTTAGTGCTGTTTTTTATTGATTTACACTCCTGTTATTAATTATTCTGTGATGAAAAATCCATGTTAAGAAACCAATTTTTACCACAATAACTGGGAACTTTGTCTAACCTCCACCTGTCAGCAGGACATCAGTCTCCTCTAACATTTCAGGAGGCTGGAACCAACAGAGACATGGATCTTTGATCATTTCTCTTTGGACAATCTCCAGGTTTCATGTGCAGTCAGGAAAGATTTTACAGGTCTGGATAAATTTGGAAAAAGAAACGAGTTTTGAAAATGCATATTGTCAGACCTTGTTCGCTATCCTATTCTTTCTGGCCTGCTTTCTTTCCTTTCTTCCTCTGAAGCCCTTCCTATTTTCTTTCTGTCCTCCTTTCATCTTCTCTTGCTTTATTCCTTCTGCTCTTACTTCTTTTCCACTTTTTCTTTTTGTTTGCTTCCTTGTGTTGTTTCCTTTCTTCTTTCCTCATTTCCCCCCTTACATGCTTTCTTTCTTGTGAATCTGTTGTTTCCTTCCATTCTTCCTTTTTTCAGTCCTTTCTTCATGGTGCCCTTACTTCCTTCCCACCTCGTGTCTTTGTTTCCTTCTGTTCTTTCATCCTGTTGCCCTGCATGTTTTTATTCCTTCCTTCCTTACTGCAAAAGACTGGGAACTCTGGGAAGTCTGTAGCTGGTCCAGACAGTCCTCCCTGATTCCTCCTTCAGGCCCGGTGGACGACCCATTTTCAGTTTTCTGGCAGAAGCCCCCAGATATCTCTGTTTGTGCTGTCATGTGCTCCAACAAAAAAACAAACCCACATCATGACAGATCCTCTACTGTACTTAACACACGTCAACGGTTGTGACTGGAAGACAGTTGATTGTTCCGCCCCTTATATTACTACGTCTATTGGTTGTCATGGAGACCTGGTAACTCCAAGAAGTTAGACTTTAGCCCCCGCCCTTACATCTTCCTCGGTGTGAGGTGGCTGTATAAACCTGGGTTCTGCTCCAACTTGTTTCTCACACTTCAAGCTGATTATTTCTCTGCGCGAGTTCAGGTGAGGAGCAACCTTCTAGTTATTTCTTCATTTCAGAATCAGAATCAGCTTTATTGCCAAGTTCGTACACACAAACAAGGAATTTGCCTCCAGTACACTTTGCTCTTTTGTTCTGTTTTTGTATTACAGAATAAACATATTTACAATGTACAATATACACATATCTAATAGAAAAGGTGCATTTGCAACATCTGTATGCTGTTGTTTTGTACTCTATTAAATGTTCAACAGAGAAACAGCCTGGGGGAAGAAACTGTCTCTGTGGCGGCTGGTTTTAGTGAACAGTGCTCTGTAGCGCCACCTGAAGGTTAAACTCTAAACAGTTTATGTGCAGGGTGCGTGGGGTCTGCAGAGATTTTAGCAGCTCTTTTCTTGACACTAGACCTGTATAAGTCCTGGATGGAGGGAAGGTCAGCTCTGATTATTCTCTATGCAGTCCTGATTATTCGTTGCAGTCTGGACCTGTCCTATTCTTTGGATGATCCAAACCACACTGAGATGGATGAAGACAGGACAGATTAATTGATGGCAGCGTAGAAGATGACCAGCAGCTCCTGTGGAAGGTTGAACTTCTTGAGTTGCCTCAGGAAGTACAGTCTCTGACGGACCTTCTTTCGAACAGTGTCTATGTTTGAAGACCATCTCGGGTCCTCAGAGATGGTGGTTCCTAAGAACCGGAAGTGGTCCACGGCCGATACAGTGTTGTTGAGGATGGTGAGGGGGGTGTATGGGGGTGGTGTTCTCCGAAGGTTCACCACCATTTCCACAGTCTTGAGTGGGTTCAGTTCAAGGCAGTTCTGACCACACCAGTGGACCAGCCGATCCACCTGCTGTCTGTATGCAGACTCATCACCGTCCTGGATCAGTCCAATGACAGTGGTGTCGTCTGCAAACTTAAGGAGTTTCACGGACGAGTCCGATGAGGTGCAGTCATTTGTGTACAGAGAGAAGAGGAGTGGGGATAGAACACATCCCTGGGGGGCACCAGTACTTATTGATCTGGATCGGGAGAAGATGCTCCCCAGTCTCACCTGCTGCTGTCGGTCCGTCAGGAAGCTGTTGATCCACTGACAGGTGGAGGCTGGGACGTTGAGCTGGGTGAGCTTCTGGTGGAGGATGTCTGGTATGATGGTGTTGAAGGCCGAGTTGAAGTCTACAAACAGGATCCTGGCGTACGTCCCTGGGTGGTCGAGGTGTTGCAGGATGAAGTGTAGACCTAAGTTAACAGCATCGTCTGCCGACCTGTTTGCTCAGTAAGCAAACTGCAGGGGGTCCAGCAGGGGGCCTGTGGTGTCTTTCAGGTGCTTCAACACCAGCTGCTCATTTCATGAAGATAAATGCACGTCTGCCTTACTTGAGTGGTGTGCTCTCTTGTCTTTCCCATTTTGAAGAGCGGCTGAGAGAAATGGGCCTTTGTGTCACGGAATATTTTAACCCCAGATAAATAAAAAATCATGGAAAGTCTCTAAACACTCGGATAAACTTAAAAACTATAAATGAATTAAGAAATGCTGTAGTTAAAATGTGTTCATAGGAACAGTTGTTGGTTTATCTGAGAAGTTATTTTAAATACATTTTCTACATATTGAAGTTTGTTTTTCTGTTACAGGAACCTTGTCTAGACATTGTAGCTCTATAGAAACAGATGATTAGCCTCTTCAGCCTTTTATATAAAAACTTGTACACTGAGAAAGGATGAAGAAGCACTGAAACACTGCAGAGACAAAGCCAACAGTCAATCAAATCATATTTATTGAGTTTTAAAGGGGTACTCTGATTTCACAAGCTACAGTACATAACTCCTCTTCATTTCATAAAACAGTTTAGTCACATTTCAGATAGGAAACATTTCCTCAAAAAAGTCACGCTACAAAAAAAGGACAGATGCATTAAATCTGAGATATTTTATATATGTATGAAAAATTAGAGTGTTATCAAAAATAAGTGGGGCAGGAAGTGTTGAAGGTTGTGAAGATGCTGCGTTTAAATCAGTCAGGGACACGGAGTGATATGGAGCCGAGTCAAACGTCAAAAACAAACTCATTCACTAAAGCGACGATGTCCAAACTGTTCGCCATGCGGGACAAAATTACCGCAAAGCTAGAGGAACTCTAGAACCAATTTCCGAAAATTAAAAATGCTAAACATTTTTCCTGTTCAGAAATGAACTACACACAATATTTTAATGAAACACCCAAAGTAGCCTGATTTCAATCATAACAAGGGTCTTAAATGATTGCTCTGCCAAAGGATTTGGGTCAGTGTAACAAGCTGTAGAATAAAAATCTGCTTTGTCGTCAAATCTGCTGGATGTTTGAGGTCTTATTTGTTATTTTATTTATTTTAATTTTGTGGCTTTAGTGGCCTTTGTTTTTGTAATTTAACCAACAGGAAATGGGGTGGAGAGAGAGGGGAAGACTTGCAGCAAAGGTTGACAGGCCGGGACTCGGAGCTGCGCTGGCTGCGTCAAGGACTGTAGCCTCTGTATATGGGTCGCGTGCTTAACTCCTGCACCACCACTGGGCCCATTTGAGCTCCTATTTACTATGAATTTGAAAGAAAAGCAAAAGTGTGGTTAGTAAAAGATGAATTTTTGTGTTGTACCTCCTTCAGTTAAAGTCTCGCATTTCTGAATTGCAGTCGCAGACAGAACAAAATTATTCTGAGGGCCACAAATGGCCCGCCGGCCACACTTTGGACACCTTGGCACTGAAGCAACAGAGACACAGCAAACACGTTCAAGCCTGAATTAAATAAATGTTCAAACAATGTAAAGAAACCGTCTGAATGACGAATAAAATGCCACGAATCTAGAAAATATGAAAAGATATTTCACCTCATAAATCTATTAATTTAGATTCTAGGAGTTAAAAACGAAACGTTTCTGGTTTATGAGCCGACATGTCTGAACACTAAAATGCCTCGTCTCTGAAACAATGAATGAATGAAAATCATGAATTCTAGAAACAGCCACAACCTGTAAACACCACCTGCCAACTTAGCTCTTTAAACTCAGTTTTGTAGATATATCACAAATAGATGTTTTACAAGGCACCAGAGACCAAGTTTGGTTCACTGTCAGATCAAATTCAGTCCCCGTAAGTTATTTATTTTGTTTTTATTCAGCCACATGCAGGATGTTGCTGGATCTGCCTGATGCTGAAGGTTCTCCAGGTTCTTCTTCAGTCATCCAGTTTGACAGAAACATCTGGATTTTATATGCTTGGGTTTTTATTGTTGCTCATTTCTATTTAACGGTTCCCACAGGACGATCAGGTATTCTGTCCACACAGGATGATGAAACCAATTAATATGGATGTGAGTGTGCATCAGAGCCGGCCTGAGGTATAAGTAAACTGAGCTGAAGTGTAGGACCCCCAAACCATGAGCCCCCCCGATATTTTGACTGGTTTCAGATTTACTTACTGATATATATGCTATCTCTAGTAATAATACCTAATGAGAAACATATCTGTAGCTTGAAAATTATAACTGAAAGCTCTGAGTTCGATCTCTTCATGCAAACTGTAACTGCAAATATATCTCAAATCATTAACGGCCAATTTACCGAGTTTAATTTTGGTGAAATAGTTTGGAAAAGCTAAACATCAGAGACAACTTCCAGGATAAATGAATGGAAGAAACCTCGCCTCCACCGTTTCTGTAAGATTTTAGTCCATGAATGAGAAATTATAGCAAAACTCAACTCTGCAGCAAGAATGGGCTATATTAACAAGAGTGTCAGTGCTGCCCTCTAGTGGTGACTTGTTGGATGATGGGCCCCAACATCCAAACTGTGAAAGGCCCCTTCCAACCTTGGGCCGGCTCCGGTCAACAAATCCATTTTCACTAAAAACAAAATTCTAGGAAGAATGTCTTGACTTTAGAGATGGATCCGAGCTGAAGTAAAGGAAGCTTATTAAGGAATCATATAAAACAAAAAAACCGTAACAAATAAAGGACCGGCTCGTTGGTGGATGAAAAACCGAATGAGCCGCGTCCCTCAGGGATCCTCAGTGCGTAAATTAATCTGAAGAATGAGCTGCAGGTTCTCTTTGCTGTATAACTGCTAGCTTTGGGTTGCAACGTTCTGCACGTCTGACCAATGTGGTGTCCAGCTTCTTTACGCTACATTTACTGCACCCTGTGATAAACATGACCGACTTTATACATTGCCATATGGGGAGTGGTGACCTAGTGGTTAGAACAGGAGGTTTGTGTTCCAGAGGGGACACAAGGGGCCAGGTTCGTATCCCACAGATTCCCACTCTGGGTCCCTGAGCAAGACCCTTAGCCCCAGAAGGTTTCCTGCACAATGGCAGCCCACTGCTCCCTATAAGGGATGGGTTAAATGCAGAGGACACATTTTGTTGCAATGACCAATAAAGATGATTATATATACTGGGTTAAAACAATTATTGTTAAAATTCTAAACTTTTCCAGGACAAAACTGAGGAAGATTTCAGTTTTTATATTATTCTGGACATCTGAGCATAAAACAGCTTCCTATAGTTGGGTTTTGTTATCTGCATTTTCCTCAACAGTTTCTGGTTGCGCAGTGTGGAGAAGGACCATTTCACTGGTTGGTCTGGAGTTGGTATCTGGAAGAACTTCGACCAGCTCTACTTTAAAAAAGAGACAGCAAATCTGAACTGGAATATTCTTCATGATATGCAGATTCTTGGAATCAGTTTGTGATCTTTGATACTTTTATTTTCATTAGTAAAGAAACACACAAACAAATCTAGTTTGTTTGGCATCTAAACAGGACCCAGTTTAGGAAACTCATGCGGAAATGTCTACTGGCCAAAACAGCATATCTGTGGTTTCTCTGTCTTCTAATTTTTATCTTTAAGAAAATGGAGAAGGGTATAATGTCTGGAATCTTGAACATTTTTCCAGACAGCATAGGAAGCCTGTGTTTGGTAATAAATTTCAGACAAATTAAACCAGACCAGTCGCAGCCAACAGACGTTTTTACTGTGAAGATGCAAAACCAATTCAAAGACAAGACTATTCTAACTTATAGCTCAACTAAACAGTGAAACATGGGATCTACTGAAACTATGATGATCCAAAAACATGCAAGCATTGAGCTAACCTCTCCTTAAATTATGCACGACTTCATTAAACCCAGTCTGTGTGTCTGGAGAGGGTCTGAAGAAATCAGCTATGGCATCACTTTACAACTACCACTATTAATGTCTAATAAAAGGTACATTTTATTAATCAAGCTGTAATGACTTTATAAACCGGTAACCAGTTTTAGAGCATTAGTTAAAATGGGGGAGGAATTAGTCCTAGTCCAGTTTTAATCAACCAGCAGTTCTGCCTCAAAGGTGCTTACTGGTGATTTATAAATTGTTCAGCCTCGCTATTAATTGGATTTATAATTTATTGGTATGGGTGAAGTTACTGTGTAGTGTGGAGCAACTGTTAAAGATAATTGTTAGAAAACACAACACTAGTTATGAATAAATGTGTTTAAGTCTTGCTTAGTCAGCTCTAGAGCAAACTCTGTATAATTCAGACTAACTGGAGTTAATAAATCACCTTTATTGTTACTTTATGTCAGAAACAGAAAAGATGTTAAACTGTTAGCAAGGAAGTCTCCCCTAGCTAACCGAAAGCTAGCTTATTTCTAGAAAATGAGCTTCTGCTAATTATATTAACTCAAAAGGTTAAAAGGAATGCATTTCATTTAAATTCACTATATGCCTGCTGTTTAACCAATTCCCAAATAACATCCAAGTTTTGCCTGGGCCCTGATGTGACTCGGGACTTAGCAGAGGTCAAAGTGTAGTTGGGCCAAACAGCGCTAAAAGATTAGCATGCTAACATTCTAGTTGAAGACCATGGTAAGATTCCCACATCGGTTAGAGGGTTGAAGTTGATACACATTATCTTTAAAGTTCAGATCCAACATGAATATGTTGTAAAACAGGCCAATTCCCCTTTATGATAACGCTAGCATGCAATGCTAACACTTCCTCCAAATGTTAGCAGAGACGTATTAATGGTCAACAGTGCACACACCAGGTATGAATGTAAGGACTGAACGTCAGTGTAAAAGTCTTATTTCGGCATACACTCACCGGCACCTTTATTAGGTAAACTTTGTCTAAATCTAATTTTTAAGATGATCCTGATTCATTTTTGCACTATGCTATGGTTGTTGATAGTGTTAGCAATGGACAGCCTGACCTGCGGTTTTCAAAAATACCATCAGTATATTCTGTAATACAAGACGTTCATGCAAGTCTGTATTTTTAGGACTAGATGCTAATAATGAAGTTAACAAGAAAAGACTGGAGGTCCGTTAAGATTTGAAAAATAAATCATTTAGTTTTCATTTTCTCACAGTCAGTGACTGAACTAAATGGGAGTCTTTGGTATCAGAACATAAGGTGAAGATGGACCAGGGGGCTCTGCTGATACAGATGTTACTCTCCACCAGCATGTACACAGATAAAGACAGTTTCTGCAGATTTTATATCCTGAATTTAAATGTCCTCTGTTAAGAACACGTGGACCTTAAAGAAGTTCTGTTTGATAAACTGGATCAGCTGTTAATGTGCAACACAGCTTGCAGATGGTGCCAGTTGTCCAATATTAATGTAGGGAAAACACCAGCAGTTCGGTTGCACCTCCCTAGTTTCTGGCCAGATGAAATGATGCGCTTCTTTAGAAACTGTTCATTAAATACATTAAAATTAGGAGGGAAATTAAATGTGATAACAAAATGGGTAATGTGTTTTTTAAATAGAAATGCTACATTTATGATATTTAAAAACAAAGCCTAAATTTATATCAGTTCAGTTAAATTACCTTAAGACCTGTTCTGGTTTCTGTAACTGTTCTCACTATAGGTGTCATCACCCTGAGCAGAGAAAGCTGGAGCTTTCTGCAAGCTTAAAAAAACTTTAATTTTTGACTACAAGCAAAACAATTATAAATAAATTTTTGAGGTATTTGGAGAATTATATTTAAAACCTCAAAAAACATAATAAGAAGCAAATGCTCCTGTTCCTCGGTGCATTTTATGGAAGCTGAAATCTAGATGGTGGAAAACGAGTATTAAGGCCAGAGACAGCTGGACCAGCTGGAAATGGAAAGGATGAGTAGCCAACAGTCCAGAGAGGAGAAGGCAGCAGAAGGACTCTCTCTGCTCTGCAAACTTCTACACCTTCACAGCCCATTAACCGGACTGGCAGTGGATCATATGGATGAGAAAGCAGATAAACTGTGAGGTGAGAAACACTGACCATAACAAGGGAATGAGCTGAATAAAAATCCGATGCTTTTCACTAATGGCCATGCAGAAAAAATGGGGGCAGTAAACAGGAAGACAGCGACAGAAATAGGAAAACGACGCAGATGGAATGCTTCCAGTAACTGTGGCTTCATCAGCAGCAAACAAGAACAGGTCTGCAGACAAACAAGCAGCCATGGAGCTGTTGGGCTCTTCTCACCCCAAATTATCCGCCGCTCAGCGGTAAACAGACCGACAGACTCTGAGCTCTAACAGCATGCAGGTCTTTACGCATGCAAGAACTTCAAATGAAAAGGTGCCTTCATGGTAGAAGACCTCACAATACACAGAAGATTCAGCTAGAAGGGAGAGATACTTTAATATTTCTGATCATCAAACAGGTCTTGATATCAGGCAAAAAATAACCAGAACAAAAAAATAAATCTTTTCAAATGGTTTCACTTATTAACCAACATGGAAAAAGTTACCCCATAAACCTAATAACTGATTGTTCTACCCTTGGCAGCAGCAGCTGCCATCAAGTCTTCATGATAACTGGTAATGAGTCTTTAACGTCACTGTGGAGGAATTCTGACCCACTCCGCTTTGCAGAACTGTTTTGATTCAGACACATTGGAGGGTTTTCCAGCATGAACAGCCTGTTTAAGGTAATGCCACAGCATTTTAATTAAATTTAAGTATTGAAGTCTGGACTTTAACTATGCTACTCTTAGAGGAGGACTTGCTGGTGGGTTTTGGATCATTGATCTGAACCAAACTGATCTTTAGTCTGAAGTCAGGAACTGATTTTCAGACCTTCTTCAGGATTTACTGCTGCAGAACACAATTCATGATTTCCTCTATTACAGCAAGTCGTTCCGGGCCTTCAGCAGCATTGCAGCCCTAGACCATCATACTACCACCACCATGTTTGACTGCAGGTATGATGCTCTGTTTCTGAAAGGCTGTGTTAGTTTTACACCAGATGTAACGGTGCCCACACCTTCCAGAAAGGTCCACTTTGTCTCCTCATTCCACAGAATATTTTACCATAAGTCTTGAGTATCAAGATGTTTTTCAGTAAATGCCAGACTGGCCTTTGTGGTCTTTTGGGTCAGCGCTCGTTCTGGAACTCCATACAGACCATTTTTGTCTTTCCTCTTGTTGAATCATGACCTCTGACCTTAACTAAGGCAGTGAGGCCTGTGGAGCTTTAGATGATGTTCTGGGTTCTTCTCTGACCTCCTGAATGAGTTGCTGATGAGTTTTTGGGAGTCATTTTGGTAGGTCATCCACTCCTTGAAAGGTTCTCCACTGTTCCATGTTTTCTCCTTGTGTAATGGTTCTCACTGTGGTTCTCTGGAGTCCAAAGAGTTAGACATGACTTTGTAATCCTTTCCAGACTAATAAATGTCAGTGACTCCGTTTCTCATCTGTTCTTGGATTGTTTTAGTTCAGGGTATGATGTGGTGCTTTTTGAGATCTTTTACTCTACTTCATGTTGCCAGACCGGTTCTATTTAACGGATTTGATTCTACGTGTCTGGCAGAAATCAGACCTGGCTGTGGATAGTTTGGTTAGCTGCTCCCTATAATAAAAGAAAGAACCATTTAAAAACCAAATTTTGTATTTACTCAGGATATCTGTGCAGGTATCTTTGGGACGACGGTGGCTGCAGTGGTAGGGGCTCATCCTGTAACCGGTGGGTTGCCAGTTTGAACCCCCGCTCTGTTCGTCTTAGTTGTTGGGTTCTTGGGCAAGACATTTCACCCTCCCTGCCTGCTGGTGGTGGTCACAGGGCTCAGTGGCACTGATTGTATAGCAGCCTCACTTCCGTCTGTCTGTCCCAGGACAATGTAAGTCACCACGGTCAGAGTGAATGACTAAATGTAGAGTGAATGTAGTGAGAAATGCTTTGGGGTCTCTGGGGACTTGATAAAGCACTATACAAGTTCAGGCCATTTACCATCTTTGATATAACATTTGATTGATAATCTGAAATATTTAAGTGACACAAAAAAGCGAAAGCAGCACAAATCTGTGAGTGTAGCAAATGGATTTAATGGGACTGTAGTGTGAGGATCTCTGAGGGGTTTGTCTTTATCGAGGTTGTTGTCATTTACTATAGTGGTGGCAGTACATGAAGGTCCTGGCTGGAGCATGGAGGAGATGGTAATGATGTGTGCAGAGCTTATCATGCTGGCCTCATGTGCAGCCCACAAACTGACTATAGGTCAACAGGGTGACAACAGGTGGCAAAGGATTTTTACTTTGTGTTGCAGGAAATAGAGTAGTGAGTGTCAAGAATGTAGCAGCGAAGAGGACTGCCTATGACTGGGTAGATTCAACGCAGTCCACCCATGTTCTAACAGCTTGTAGGAGTAGTGGGTCCTAATCCAGAGCAAGGTATCCTTTCATTTTAAATAAAACTAAGAATGTTTGTCCATTCAGAAAGAAACAAAATATAAACAGAACTTCTGTCACTTTAATCCCATCAGTAATCCTGACAACAGTGTCCTCAGAAGAATAAGTAGAATTCAGCTTAATTCACTTTTCTGCTACAACTTTGCTTGGTCTGCTAGTTTATTTAGTCATCAATGCTAGTGTTACAAATGCTAGATGTTCAGCAGTAATTAGGCTTGGTTCACAGCTCTGCTGAGAAGAGAATAAAGGAGGAGGCAACAGGCCAGAACCACCAGAGGGATGAACTCAGGATCCAGGCTGGCATCCATCAGTTCAAGTATTGCGTTCTGCTGATCTAAAGTCAGGTCACAGAGGTAACAGGAGCAGGAGGGAAACCCAGAGACCCGCTCCGTCTAATTCTGGGAGATCTCCAGCTGTTCCCAAGCTAAGAGGGACATATAAACCGTCCAGTGAGATCCAGTTCCTCCCTGGACTCTCCTCCCAGTGGGAACACCTCCAACTGGGAGGTGGCCAGGAAGGATCCCGTTCAGCAGCTTTAACTCCTCTCCCCATCTCCAAGGCTGAGTCCAGCCACTCTACAGAGGAAGCTCATTCCAGTCGACTGTACCCAGCCGTTCGGTCATGGTCCATATCTCATGACCATAGAGGAGAAACGGAACATAGATGGACTGGTAAATCCAAAGCTTTGCTTTCTGGGTAGCCATTTCTCGCCCACCAGAGAGGGCGAGGCCCCAGTCCATTTATCTATGTCCCGCTCCATCCTGCAATCTCTCCGGACCGATACCTCCCCCAATCTGGAGGGAGCAGTCCAACCTTGTCTGGTTCAGAACTCGAGGAGCTGACCTTAAATCAGAGACCGCAATAACAACATTCCCACCATCTTTGCAGATTATTCACATTGTTTCATGCTGCTGACAATAATTAGGACACCTAAATGGTTTCTAAATGATTTTAAAGATTTAACCTGATGAGGTCAGCCTTCAGTCGGAACCAGTTCCCAGCGCACAACATTTACCCCAACAGTTATGGACCACAGCAGTTAGAACTGACCGAATGGACACAAAGACGGGGAAGTCTGAACCAATCGTCTGAAATATAACATGATGGGTTAAATGTCATGTGATGAATGGATCACTGGGTTCTACCCTGACTGGTGCTGCACTCTGTGCATGCAATGTGTTCAGCTGCATAGCATGAAGGACAGGAAACGATAAAAACACCTCTGATCCTGACTAAGAGCTTCCACTTGAAACTAAATATAATATTTTTCTATACACATTTTATTGATATAGACAAAGAAGTAAAACTAAGCAAGAAGTATTTATTATCTTTCACAAAAGCCTTTCAGATAAATATCTACCAGTATCTGGGAATGGTCCTCTCTGATTAAGATGTACAGCAGGTTTAATTTAAGCCACATAACTAATTTTAAACTAAATTAAAGCATGATTTAAATCTTTAAAAAGATCTTCATATACAGTCATTCTTGTTAATTGCTTCAGGCAGCCCCTGATACAGAAGCTCCCATAAACTGATGGACTCACTATGCTGTAAGCTGTAATCACACCTCCTGATTCGGTTGGTTTTCACCACGTTTCTGACTATGTTTGGAAAATTGCCGTCTGTTTCTGGCACAGCTTCAGCGTCGCACGGAGAGGGACACAAATCTGATGAGGTGAGGAGTCTCACCAGTAGACTGTAAAGCTCTGCTCTATAAGCAAACCATCACGTCTGGACCTGTGGCCTTCATCTGGGTCATCATTCAACGAAGAGCCTAGTTGACCTCAAACCCCACCCCCCAAACTGCTCATTGGTCAGCCTGGCTATCTGTTAGGTGATTAGTTGTTTTTATTGTTTCTGTTTTTCATCCTTCTAGTTAAATGCAGCAGTTTGAAAATAAAAAGGTTGTATTAATTAAAAATAAAAGTAGCTGTTAAATGTTTTGCGATGACCCTGATGAAGACTGCACACCTTCTCTGTTAATAAAGTCTGTCTAGGTGACAAACTAGATTTACCCCTTATTGGACCAGAACCTGAGCTATTATCATCACATCCCTAACTCTTCCAGGCTGCCCTACGCCGGCTCTCACTTTCACCCAGGATGCTCCAGTGTAACCTCCACTGAAAATATGCAATGAAAAAGTGAATTCACATTAGAAAAATTGCACAGCAGTAAATCAAAAAGAGAACTTTGACAACTCCAATCAGTTTCCTCGAGGTGATTTAAGCCATGAAATCAGATCCTAAAAAGAAGCCCTTGAAACTTCTGCAACTCTGAAATAAAAACCTGTAGAATTGGAATAATAACGCAGATTTGTAATGATTTGTAGCTGTTTGCAGCTCCTAAATGTGGTTGAGGTGGTGCATTTCGCTGACAGAGCCCATCGATCACAGCTCACAACCATGTGACATCTGAGCTGTAATAAAACCATACAGTTAAATAAAACCTGTGATAACAGACTCTCGCTGTAACAAATCTTTCCGATCAGCAGCAGCTGTTAAAACAGCAGGAGTGAAAGACAGGATAAAGTCTCTCCTCAGGAGCTCGACCCGTTTGCTCCACTTTTCACTCCCAGTGAGGTGAAAGTGACCCTTCTTCAGGTCTCCGGGTGTGGAAAAGTGCAGCACTTCAAAGTAAAAAAAAAAAAACAATCAAACAGAGTGAGAGGTCCGTTTAGGCAACAGCTTTGTTACAGAGGAATTAGAGTGTGTGGGAAAATGCCCAGGAGTAGTGGAAAGAGAGCAGGCAGTCCTGGTGTACTACAGTACCATAATGGGGTTGAGTTAGAAGCTGAGTGTGCAGCCTGATGGAGCGGGAGCAAACCGGACATCAATCCTCCTTCGAGGTGTTGGCGGCCGGGGGAGATGGCGGCCCACGGCTTCGCTGGTAAAGCCGGTAGCCCTTTCTGCAAAGCAGCACGAACCAGTAGACCTGTGGCGCCAGGATGCATGAGTTGCCCAGGTTGGTGGAGAGCGGCAGGTGGAAGGGCACGCTGTAGAGGGGGATGCCGTAGTGGCGGCCGTACATCCAGTACATGAAGGGGAAGAGCGCGATGCGGCACATGAAGAAGGTGACGAGCACCATGCCGCCATTGGCCTTGTGCAGCCAGCAGTCCTGGAGGCTGAGCTGGTGGATGAGACAGTGGGAGGAGGAAAAGACAACACGAATAAACCTGTTAAAGGCATTATTCAACCATCAGACAAAAACATGGCTGAAAACACAACACACAGCATGTTCTTTAAAAGTTAAGGGCATACAGGAGCCTTAACAAGGCCACATCACACACATTTATAAAATCTGCTTATTTCATTTCTCAACCAGGAAGGAAGGACAACATTTAGACAATAGGGTAGGGAAATACAAATATTTTCAATTGTATTTTTCCATAATTACCCAGATTTGAGAAACACTGAAATCTAATTCCAGACATTTCCCGACTCTGTAGGAACCCTGTGTATCCAAACATATTAATGGGAAGTCAAGCAGAAGAATCTGAGCTGCTTTAGAAGATGCAGGAGTTATTCTCTTCATGCAAAACAAAACTAGAGTAAAAGAAGCTTTGCTCAGCCAGTTTGTGCGTTTGTGTCTGAAAAGATCACGGTACCTGAGTTCTGACATCTGACGTCCCACAGAACAGACGGGACGTTTTCCTTTTTACAGAAACAAGTTTGTAGCTCTGTTGTTCTGTGAGGGATTGAAGATGCTGGTCCATACAGAGCCCATCAGTGCTGTAGAACATAATCTAGATAATGAGCACCAACAATAGGAACGTCTGTCTGTCACTGTGATGCGTAATGAGCTGTTGGCTAACCCTAACCCTCGTCAAGAGTTTTTATTTTGCAGCCGCTTCAACGCCGTGAATCAGCGCCGGGTCGGTCCGGGACAGAGACCGCTCAGTTCTTCAGCTACGCGTGCTCTTATGGCTGATGATTTTAAACCCTTGGGGGTTTCTTCAATATTTCTTTTGTAGAAATTTTATGTATCAACATGTTTTTACCATTTTTGAGTTAATATCATTGTTAAATTCTGTTCTCACTATTCAGGAGAAATATTTATTTTCAGGCTCTTCGTTTTATTTCCAGTTTACTGAATAAATTCTTCTTTTTGTGCAAAAGCAACACTGATTCTGATCCATATTTATTTTTTATGCAACGTTGTTTGTAAAAGAAAATCATATCCCTCCATCTTATTAATATTTTTCCATCCCAGTTTTGCAAACTGTAGTTCTCCCTCTGTGCCCAGGTCTTACATGATTACTGAGAATAAAGTTCAAACATGACTTTCTTCCACAAAGGCCAGATTTGTGGATTTCATGACTAACAGTTTTCCCGTGGACAGATTCTCCCACCTGAGCTGTGGATCTCTGCAGCTCCTCTACAGTTACCATGGTCCTTTTGGCTGCTTCTCTGATTAATGCTCTCTTTGTCCAGCCTGTCAGTTTAGGTGGACCTCCATGTCTTGGTAGGTCTGCAGATGGTCCATCTTCTCTCCATGTTCAGATGACAGATTGAACAGAACTCTGGAGATGTTCACAGCTTGGGATGTTGTTGTAGAACCTAACCTGCTTTAAACAGAACTTTCTTCCTACAGATTTTTATAAAAAATTAAATAAACTAAAGATAATTCTCCTTCCCATTTATAACATTGGTCTATAACATAAATTCCAATGAAATACATTCAGGGTTCCTCCACATTTTTAATGTAAGAATACCAGACTTTTCCAGACTCATTACCTACGATTTTGATTCTTTATGTTCATTTTAAAATATCAGAAAGGGAAGGAAAGGAAAGTAAAGGGAAGGAAAGGGAAGGGAAGGAAAGGAAAGTAAAGGAAAGGGAAGTAAAGGAAAGGGAAGTAAAGGGAAGGAAAGGAAAGTAAAGTAAAGTAAAGGGAAGTAAAGGAAAGGGAAGTAAAGGGAAGTAAAGGAAAGTAAAGGAAAGGAAAGGAACACAAGGTTAGCAGGACAACATTTAAGTCTCACATAGTCTCCTTTTCCTTTCATGTTCAACCAGATCTGAAAAATGTTCATTAAAATTGCAGACCTTGTAGGAACCCTGTTGAAGTTTGTGGATGTAATGTGATGAAATGTGGAAAGTTTTAAAGTGTGTTGATACTTTTCAAGGTACTGGAAATACATACAAGTATACATGTGCTTGAATGGAAAAAAAGGTTATTTCTGACAGAGACTAAAAGCAGATGGATGATCCTAAAACTGTAAACCAATCTAAAAGGTTTCCCTCACTTCAATGTTTTCAGACTCTTCCTTTAGAACATTTATCAAGCTGAACAACAAGAACAATCATCAATATGAAAGAACCTGAGGAACCTGCTGCTGAGGAGGTAAAGATGTCTGCCTGCAGCTCGGTTAGTGCTGATCTGCTGTTTTTCTTTGCTGACACCAGATGTCAGCAACGATCTGAAGGCCGACGCTCCAGTGGTTTCAGAGGGACCGGATAAGGCTAACATTATGAGATCTGTAAGAATCAGAACCTCTACCTGGCCTGGGTTCATCAGAATGAAGAGGAACTTCTCACAGCAGAGACTGCTGCAGATGTCTTTAGACGAAATGAAAGGAAGCTGCACTGCTGACTGTCTTTGATTTTTAATTATTGATGGAACAGCAACAAACTACCTTCTGAATGAAATGGAGATACTCGGGTTTTTTGATCATGTAAGGTTCTACAGATCACCGGAGCAGGAATCACAAAGAACAAACAGAACTGGGTTTTCCTGCTGAAGCTGCAGAAGGTCTTTTTCTACTAAAACATCTAAAACTAATTAAATGTGGTTCAAAATTACTGAAACATAGAACAAAATAAGTCAACTAATAAAATCCCAGACGCAGTGTGGATGGGTAATATGCCAACCAACCAACAAACCAATATAAACTTTATTTCTGACTACTTTAATCTTCTAGACTGTTGATTTCGTTGCTTTTAAACAGCAACCATGAAAATGAGCAGCTCACATTTAAGATTGCATGAGGCCTGGTCTCCCTGGTTCCAGTTTCTAACTGCTGCTCTGGCTAAATGTTTAGCAAATGATTCCCCGTCTGGCCTGTGTGGTCTCACAACATCATCTTATATTTCCACCAGAAAACGGGTCCAAACCCAGTAAACAGGACAGGTTCAGAGGACGCCCCGGTTAGTCTCAGGTGGATGCTTCTGCGTACGTGCCGTCTTACCTGAATGAGTATCTTGCCCAGGGAGACGAAGGGAGTGCTGAGCTCTGTTAGAAACAAGCAGCCGATGAAGAAATCCCCCTGGTCCTTCCTGAAGAACTGAACGACAGACAAACAGAGGCGTGGGAATTACCAGCTGACATCCAGGGACAATTTACTCAGTCCAAACACGTTCAGAGAATTTCCAGAAAAACAAACTCAAGGTTATTTGAAAAAGATTTTAAAATCCATGAAGAGTACAACCTGTTCCCTGCAATCCTTTACCAATAACCTTAAAAAGGTAACGTCAGTATCTTACCCTTCACAGAGAGATGCCGTCACGTTCCTTTATGGCAGAACAGTTACAGATCAGCAAACAGTTTTATCTTTGATTCAGATTCCTTTAGATTAGATTTAGTTGGATGCTGTAATTAGATGATTAATGGTGACCGTTCTGTTAAATTTAACTCACAAATGTTCATCTGCTGTAACTGGAAAAACTGATAAAAGCATATAAACTGTTTAGCTTTTTATTCTGCTTTGAAATAAGTCAATGGGCCAAAAACAACAAGCCACACCCATTTCTTCTCATTTCATTTTATACAGCAATAAAAATGCTACCATCAGGTGAAGAACAGGTGAACTGCAGGTTACTGGCAACATCCTTGGTTCAGTATGGCAAGCCATTTCATTCAAAATTAAATAAATGTGATAAATATTCCTTGAACTATATGTAGGTCCCCAGGAAATAAAACAAAAGAAATATTTTAGCTTATTGTTTGTTTTTTTCATAATTATGTTTTATTTTGTAAAGCATGCGGAGACAGCAGATGAGGGGTGAGGACTTGGTTTGGGTTTTCCAGACGAAGGCGACTGCCTGCTCCGTCCTGCTCCTCCGTTGATATTTTGCAGCTAGTTCCCGTTTTATTGCGCTGCAGCCCACAGTCTCTCGGGTCGCTGCACTCTGACCCAACCCGCCCCACAGAGAAAGCTCCAGCCCCTCATTTGAATATAAGACCTTGAAATAAAAAGACCCTGAAATATGTTAAGTAGCTTTACAAAATAAAACAGCATTATGAAACACAAATAATTCTTGAAGTAAATAAATAACAAAATAAGCTAAAAAATATGTTTTTAATATTTATTTGGTTTTATTTCAATCCTGAAAAAAAGAAGAGCTCAAGTTTTAGACCTCTTGAATTTTACAAAAAACGAAACAAAAAGCCGAGGCAGAGCCAGCTGGAGGCTTGGGACTGAGTGGTGTCCTGTGCATAAGTAATGAATGAAGCTTTCAAATATTGACCGGCGGCACAGCGCTGAGCGCCGAGTGATGCCGCCCCCAGAACAGGTGAGTCAGGCTAGACGGATAAAGAGACTGAAAACAAAAGACAAGCCCTGTCCGGTAGCTTGCCTTGTATAGTGTGATCAATAAACCATGAGCTGCTCCAGGCGCGGCTTTGCCATCTGCTACTGACCGAATCACAGGGACCAATGAGGGAACGGGTACAATACACCTAAACTTCTACCTGCCACCCAGACTAAGGTGACTTAGTCACAAACAGAACCTGAATAAAAATCACTTTTCAAATCATTTCACTTATTAATGGGAAAGAAAGCTTCTCAAAACAACATTGGTCTGATGGGAAAAAGTAAGCCGCCTCTTGTTATTTGAGTAAATAACTGTAATACATCACAAGGCCAGAACCACTGCTGACCCAGAATAATCACAAAGACCCATCTCACATTTACTAAAAAACATCTTGATGATCTCCAAGACTTTTAGGAAGATATTCTGTGGACTGATGAGACAAAAGTGGACCTTTCTGGAAGGTGTGGGTCTGGTAACATCTGTTGTAAAACTAACAGCATTTCAGGAACAGGTCATCATACCTACAGTCAAACATGGTGGCCTAGTCAAAGTCCAGACATTAAATTTAATTAAGATGCTTTGACATGATGCTAAACAGGTTGTTCATACTGGAAAACCCTCCTATATGCAAAGAAGAGAGGGCCGAAGTTCCTCCAGGGATGTAACCCACAGTTGTTGGCACCAAGGGGCACAACCAGTGATTAGGTGTAGGGGACATTTACTTTTCCCACAAGGTCAGGTAGGTTTGGAAACCTTTTTACTTAATTAACAAAATCCATATTTAAAAACTGCTTTTTAATTAGATCAAGTTCTCTTTGATATGAACATTTGTTGGATGATCTGAAACATTCTAATGCAACAAAAACAGAAGAAGTTTAAGGGGGTAAATACTTTTTCACACCACTGTACCTGATCGGATTCATTTAAAAATGAAGACTAAGATCTATGGCAAAACATTTTAGAGCAGTACCATAAAATCTCCAACTGGCTACAAGCCCAGTTTTCTGCCACAGAACCAGCCTCCAGCCAGTGGCAACAATGGGTTCATCTGTGGTTCCTGGGATCAGCTGCTTGCTATCTGCTCGGTGAATCATTCACATTTTCTGCTACACAAATGAGTCTGTGTGCAAAATAAATTTAGTAACAACATGAGAGCTGTGTGCAGCCACAAGGTAAAGGGCTGACATGAGCATAAAACTGCCTCCATGACCATCTGCAGAGCCTTGGACTTCCATTAAGAACCCATGTGAACGCAGCATAAGGATTAGGAGCCTAATTAGGCTTCCTGCCCCTCCTGCAGAACCCCAGGTCGGTTTGGATTTGCATCCAATCAAGTGCGAGTTGTTTTGTTCAAAATTCTTGTCCAGAGTGTATTTGGAAAGCAGGCCTCTACTCTAGATTTCAGCAACAAATGGCAGCATTGGCTGGGGAACCTAAGAAACAACTTGGGACATAATCCCAAATCAAATATTTCTGATTTAGACAAAAATAAAACTAAGTCCTGATCCATTTCCCCTAATTTCATTTTAACAATTAATAAAGTGAGATGGTTCCTTCTGATGCAGTTCTGACAACAATGTTTGAACAGGAGGATAAAGTGGAACCTCCTACAAGCTGGATCCATGTTCTATATTTATATGATGTAAAGAATCACCTTTAACCTCCATGTACAAATCACTGGCCTGAACCCAAGTGAGCTTTAGCTTAAGGTCAAACTGATGGCTGGTTTGACCAGCATATTGTTGGGCAGGATTTTCTGCTAGAGAGCAGAATTCATGGTTCATCAGTTAAGTCCTCCTGGTTCTGAAGCAAAGCAGCCCCATAGCATCACACCACCTCCACCTTGTATGACTGCAAGCATGATGTTCTTGTCCAGTTTTGGAATTACCAAGATGGTTTTTAGTAAATATGGGACGGCCTTTGTGTTCTTTTGGGTCAGCAGCGGTTCTGGCCTTGGAGCTCCCCCATGGAGGCCATTTTTGCCCAGTCTCTCTTTCCTTTTGTTGAATCATGACCTCTGACCTTAACTGAGGCAGTGAGGCCTGCAGAGTTTTTAGAAGTTGTTCTGGTTCTTCTGTGACCTCCTAAATCTGCTCTTGGGAGTAATTCTGGTGGATGGGCCACTCCTGGGAAAGTTCTCCATGGTTCCATGTTTTCTCCAGTTGTGGATATTGGTTCTCACTGTGGTTCTCTGGAGTCCCAACGCCTTAGACATGGCTTTATAACCCTTTCTAGACTGACAGTGAGTTTGTTTCTCATCTGTTCCAGAATCTCTTTAGATCCGGATATGATGTGATGCTGTTTGACATCTTTGAGCCTACTTCATGTTGTCAGACAGGTTCTGTTTATTTAATTAGATGTTCTATGGTTTAACAGGGGGGTGATTAGTTTTCACACATGACCAGGATGCTTGGACAGCTTTTCCCCTTAATAAAAGGAACTCTTTATTTGAAAACAGCATTTCTTCAGTTTCAGATAAAATTAGTTTGGAGACCTGAAACATTTAAATGTGACAAGAAGAACAAATCAGTGGAGGAGCAGAAACTCCTTCAGCTGTAAAAACTGATGACTCTTTGGTCTAGATCAATCCATTCTCCACAACCAACCTCAATCTGTGTTCTGCTCTTTGTTGGTTATTCTATTCTATACTATGAAGTAGTTAATCTCTCCTCTATTGAATCCATGGTTTTAGCTGTTTATTATTTGCAGAAACACTTTAAAAATATTAAGATTAAATTCAAACATATGATCTTTTATGACTGCTCCAATCTTTCTGTGCAGCCTGGTTTCTTCCTGTGATTTTAGCGTAAGGTGCTCAGTCAAATCCAAGTGGTAACAATACCAGAGGTTTTTCCATTCACGCCAACATGTTTCTGTCCTTCCACAGCGTGACAACATGGGCAAGCCAAACTGGCATGAAGCTGAGGATTTAGGGAGCAAGGGTAGAAACAAAGAAAGCAGAGGTGCGTTTAAAAACAGAGAGGATGACTGCAGCTGCAGCTGAATAATGTAGGGTAATTTGATCTCATAAAGCCGCGGACTGTAACTGCAAACAAAGGCCTGGGTTTCCACTGCACCTGGATCACTAACCAGGGATACTGTTAGGAGTAAAGATGGAATTTGATCTGTTAACTGCCTACAGTCTGTAATAAAGCAAGCGTTATCTGAAGTTACTAGACTAAATGCTCAAAATCATGTCAATCCAGCATCACCAACCAGATCAGTCGCTGGTTTTAGTAGAAAGGATTTTCCGGCATGTAAATAATTTACCAGTCGGTGTCGTAGAGTAACAGAAAACCAACAGTCAGAACATCCATGCTGCTGATTCTGTGAAACTGAATCATTAACTGATTCCAGTGATTCATCAGTGAGGTCTTTCTTTCTGTCCAACCTGTGCCTTTATTTAGGGAGGAAGGCAGCAGATGTTCTACCTGCAGGTTATAGAGTGCTCCTCTCTCAGTAAAATGGGTCGGTCCAGATGTTCAGAAGAACAGCGTATTTGATGAAAAAGTTGACAGGAGAGGAGAAAACATGTAAAGAAGAGCAGAAAGTGAGGCTGTTCAGCTGAAATGATCTCAGATGCTTAGAAATGGAAACCAGAACCAGAAAGATCTGAAGAAAACCGGAAACTATCATTCCAGAGGATGGAAGAAGAAACCTCAGCCACTGATCAGCTCCAGGATGGTCATCAGAGAAGGTCTACAGTAACCTGAGAGGATGGTAACCATGTGAAGCCAAGCTGTCAGCAAGAAGGTCCCATGATGACATGGTGAACAACAACATGAGCTGAAGAGGTTAAAGTTGACCTACAGAGAAATACAGCAACATTTTCTGGACTGCTGAAGGAAGGTTGATCTTCTGCTGGTTCTGAGGTTGAACCTAGAAATACAGAAGAACTGTGGAATAAAGTCCAACCATCCTGGGCTGGACTACCTGAAGATGGTCGACTCCATCTAACACAGATGTGACGCAGCTCTCAGAAACAGTGGCTATACAGCTAAATATATTTACAGGAAGCTCAGTCTTCAAGCATCTTTCTGTTCATGCAGGAAATGCTGGAGTTTAAAGGAATAAATGCTGATTCTGATATTTCTTAAATCAGCCTCATACTCTCTGATCCACACCGTCTGTGGAGTGAGAACATATCTGATGTTTGGATTACTAGCAGAACGTGAGATGCTCCCAACGTATGTATTTTAGAGCTTTCCTCACTAATTCAAATCCACTGCGTTCCTTTGGAACACAGCTGCATATTTTGTGGACAAGAACAGAAGAAGCTCCAGATTAGGATGAAGGAGCAGTAATAAGGGAAATCAAGTCATCCCATCGGGTCTAACATCAGTCTGTTTCTGCTATTTTTAGATGCCTCGCCATGAAGAATCCATTCCAGGTACCATCCGACTTATTCCAACACAGGCTGACAGCACCTTTAGTCTGAACAGTACTTCATCTGTAATCCATAACATTGAGTTCTGGGTCTATTTTCTGCTGCCACTTAAGCAGTCATTATGAGGTAATGCGGCTTTATGTGTGGATTGATTTGAAACCACTGCAGTACATCAGAGCGCCCAGCAATAATGGGTTACTGGCAGGCCGTTGTCCTAAAAGATCACATGACTTTTTACTCATTATAAGTAATTATCAACCTCAAGATTGTTGAGGGTTCTGCTATTTAAAATGGGAACAAGTTCTAACCCATCTTACCAACAACGTTCTTTCCTACAAGCAAACATTAAATAACTCAATGGTCCTGAACAGGAAAATCTCAGCAGCTAGTGGCTCCGTTGCTTCATTTGGAGGCTTTTTAAAGCATCCATCTTTACTGTAGTGGACAAACCTGAGCTGAACATGGTCTAAAATGCTGCTGCTGCACCCCTTCATAGCAAGGAGCTGCTATGGATATTTTTAGCAGCTTTTTGCTAAAAATATCCATACACCTTAAACCTTCCTATCATTTGGTCACAACCAAAAACACACAGTAGTACATAACTGGGAGGGAGAAGAAAATGATTCATGGTTTTCAATATTTTACCAATCTAAATCTGAAAAGTGTGGTGTGTATTTCCATTCAGCTCCTCTGAGTCAGAACGTTGTAGGACCACCTTTGGAGCAGGTCTTTTAGGGTTTGTCTCTACAAGCTTTGAACATCTACAGACGGCAGCAGCTCAGTCAGATTGGATGGAGATGATCTGTGAACATCAGTTTTTAAGTCTTGCTGCATACTTTGACTAGGCCCCTGACTCAGCTTTGGTCTAAATCATCCCATTGTATCTCTGGCAGTATGTTCAGGGTGGATGCTGCTGGAAGGTGAACCTCCAACCCGGTCTCCAGTTTTCTGCAGCCACCAACAGGTTTTCTTCCAAGACTCTCCTGGATTTAGCTCCATCCATCTTCCCATCAACTCTGACAAGCTTCCCTGTCACTCCTGGGGAAAATCATCCCCACAGCATGATGCTGCCTCTACCATGTTTCACAGGGTGATTTAGAGCGTTTCTTTTCCTTTGATTTTAAGCTTTCCTTGCAGGCCAAAAATTTTTATTATGTTCTCATGTGACCAGAGCATCTTGCTTCACATGTCTGATGTCTACATGGCTAGAGGCAAACTGGACTTCTTATGGCTTTAATCTTGTCACTCTTATAGAAAGGTTCAGGACTGATGGTTGTCCTGCATACAAATTCTCCTTGATAGCTCCTCCAGAGTTACCATGACCCTCTTGGCTGCTTCTCTGATTAATGCTCTACTTGTCCAGCCTGTCAGGTTTAGGTGGACGTTCATGTCTTGGTAGGTCTGCAAGTGGTCCATCCTCTCTGTATGTTCAGATGGATTTAACAGAACTCTGGGAGATGTTCAAAGCTTGGGATAATGCTGTACAGGTCCTTCTCAAAATATTAGCATATTGTGATAAAGTTCATTATTTTCCATAATGTCATGATGAAAATTTAACATTCATATATTTTAGATTCATTGCACACTAACTGAAATATTTCAGGTCTTTTATTGTCTTAATACGGATGATTGTGGCATACAGCTCATGAAAACCCAAAATTCCTATCTCACAAAATTAGCATATTTCATCCGACCAATAAAAGAAAAGTGTTTTTAATACAAAAAACGTCAACCTTCAAATAATCATGTACAGTTATGCACTCAATACTTGGTCGGGAATCCTTTTGCAGAAATGACTGCTTCAATGCGGCGTGGCATGGAGGCAATCAGCCTGTGGCACTGCTGAGGTCTTATGGAGGCCCAGGATGCTTCGATAGCGGCCTTTAGCTCATCCAGAGTGTTGGGTCTTGAGTCTCTCAACGTTCTCTTCACAATATCCCACAGATTCTCTATGGGGTTCAGGTCAGGAGAGTTGGCAGGCCAATTGAGCACAGTGATACCATGGTCAGTAAACTATTTACCAGTGGTTTTGGCACTGTGAGCAGGTGCCAGGTCGTGCTGAAAAATTAAATCTTCATCTCCATAAAGCTTTTCAGCAGATGGAAGCATGAAGTGGTCCAAAATCTCCTGATAGCTAGCTGCATTGACCCTGCCCTTGATAAAACACAGTGGACCAACACCAGCAGCTGACACGGCACCCCAGACCATCACTGACTGTGGGTACTTGACACTGGACTTCTGGCATTTTGGCATTTCCTTCTCCCCAGTCTTCCTCCAGACTCTGGCACCTTGATTTCCGAATGACATGCAGAATTTGCTTTCATCCGAAAAAAGTACTTTGGACCACTGAGCAACAGTCCAGTGCTGCTTCTCTGTAGCCCAGGTCAGGCGCTTCTGCCGCTGTTTCTGGTTCAAAAGTGGCTTGACCTGGGGAATGCGGCACCTGTAGCCCATTTCCTGCACACGCCTGTGCACGGTGGCTCTGGATGTTTCTACTCCAGACTCAGTCCACTGCTTCCGCAGGTCCCCCAAGGTCTGGAATTGGCCCTTCTCCACAATCTTCCTCAGGGTCCGGTCACCTCTTCTCGTTGTGCAGCGTTTTCTGCCACACTTTTTCCTTCCCACAGACGTCCCACTGAGGTGCCTTGATACAGCACTCTGGGAACAGCCTATTCGTACAGAAATTTCTTTCTGTGTCTTACTCTCTTGCTTGAGGGTGTCAATAGTGGCCTTCTGGACAGCAGTCAGGTCGGCAGTCTTACCCATGATTGGGGTTTTGAGTGATGAACCAGGCTGGGAGTTTTAAAGGCCTCAGGAATCTTTTGCAGGTGTTTAGAGTTAACTCGTTGATTCAGATGATTAGGTTCATAGCTCGTTTAGAGACCCTTTTAATGATATGCTAATTTTGTGAGATAGGAATTTTGGGTTTTCATGAGTTGTATGACAAAATCATCCGTATTAAGACAATAAAAGACCTGAAATATTTCAGTTAGTGTGCAAAGAATCTAAAATATATGAATGTTAAATTTTCATCATGACATTATGGAAAATAATGAACTTTATCACAATATGCTAATATTTTGAGAAGGACCTGTAGAACTTAACCCTGCTTTAAACTTCTCCAGACCGTTCTCCTTGATCTGTCTGATGTGTTCCTTGGTCTCCATGATGTTATTTGTTCTCTAATGTTCTCTAACATTTGAGGCCAGAAACAGAACAGCTGCAGTTATACTGAGACTAAATTAGAAACACGATGGCGCTGTGTGGACCCAACTGAAAACCATAAATTATTTTCCTCCTTTGTGTGGGTCTGTCACATTAAAAACCAATAAAGCACATTGGCTGTGAGCTTCACAGTGAAGCTTTTGACCAATTTCTGTGTCAACGAACAATAAAGGAAGGAACCATCTAATGAATGGTCAAGCTGGAGATTTATCACCAATTGTGCTGCCTGCTTCCAGCTGAACTACTGGCCTCATCACTGCTATCTCAGGGCCCCAGCATCCCTCCCCCTCCATACCAGTGTGATAGGCAGCAGGATGGTGAGCAGCGCGATGTGGTGCAGCACCAGCAGAAACTCTTTCCGGACGAAGGAGTTTACGGTCCTCAGCGAGTGCTGCTTGTAGTCCTCGTGGCCCTTGACGTGGTAGCGGTAGTAGTGGCTGAGGTACATGGCGAAGATGTCGTATGTCATGTAGGGGACGCCGTACCAGATGACGAAGTAGGTAGCCAGCCAGTGCCTGAAGAGGAGAAATAAGATATTTGAAGATGAAGAGGAGGGTGAATACATGAAGTTTCAGATTCAGATGAGCTGTGAGGACTCCTACGTTTTACTACAGTGATCTTCTGTAGACCAGTAAGAGTAATTGCAAAGCTTTGCAGATATTAAATCATGTACTTGGATTAATTTGCCCTTCAAGATGCAGTCAGAGTGGAGAACCATGAAACACTGCAGTGGCTGCGACTCTTGTGTCGGGGGCTGTGTTTCAGCAGCCCTCTGCTCTCCATTAACTGGACAGACACTGAATGTGTCAGTTTAATGTGTGTTTTAACATCTTGGCAATTATCTGTAACACATTGTGACAGTTTGGAGTCTGGAACGTCTCAAGTTTAAACTCCTGCGGTGAAATGATCAGACCCCACAGCAGCAGTG
This sequence comes from Girardinichthys multiradiatus, assembly GCF_021462225.1. Taxonomy (NCBI): domain Eukaryota; kingdom Metazoa; phylum Chordata; class Actinopteri; order Cyprinodontiformes; family Goodeidae; genus Girardinichthys; species Girardinichthys multiradiatus. Next base: position 11,787,139 of record NC_061804.1, on the reverse strand, counting down.
TGTCAGTTTGGCTTCGGAAGACAGCTGTGTTGTTCAATTAATTAATTAATCGTTTTTAAAACAACTGAAGAAGGCTTTTCTCTCCTGCTTGAATAAACCACCTCAATAATTCTTAAAAGACAGAAATCATCAATTAAAAGTGTCGACCCTCCTCCGCCAATGAATGCATTTGTAACCTATGTTACTTAAATTGAGTGCCCGTTCAGCCATCAGGGGCGCCGTTATAAAAGGGAAACGCTCTCAGAGTACGCCCCGTTCTGATGTCACGTCCTCCTTGCTGTTGGCTGTGCATGGCTGGAATAAACAAATGACTGATTCAACACCAAATCTGATTAACACCTTATGTAAATCTTCCCATACTCATTGGTAAGTTACTTTACAATATGATTGTTCAGACCGGTTGGGTAAAGTCATCAACTTTTCTGCTGAAGTTCATTTTTAATGCCGGTTGTGTTATGGCTTCACATCCGCATTCGCGAACAGAAGTCCAGAACGCAGTTATTTTTAGACATTTATGTTCATAAAGTTAGTTACGGTCATAAATTATGACCGTATATTTGTTTGTGGCAAATGTTTAACAATTTGGCTGCATTTCTATGGAATCATGCAAATGTTTTGACACTGTTTAAATATTAATGCTGCTAATGTTAGTAGCAATGTCAGTGAAACGCTTACGGCATGCATGGTTTCTTTTAGCTTTATGCTACTGCCTGTATTTTGTTGAATTAATTGAATCTAGCTGCGCAGCTTATTTTGAATACAATGATCAATGAATTAATTTTGAATCATTTGAAATTCTGAATTATTATTGTAATTTCTGTATGTACAGAATGCAATTTAGAGATGTTACCGGTAACCTAATGTATTTTTTCCAGATGCTAATTGCATGTATTTTGACCTTGTTTATAGGTCAGGTTTTTTTTGGACTCCCTGAACCTCTTCTAGAGTGGCGAGCTGGTAGGATTATTTATTTTTCCCCTTTGATTCGGGACCTTGGACACTGTGAGAGTCCTGTTTTTTTTCCCCCAAAAGGAACTTAACTAAAAGAACATGGACAATAACTGAACTTTCATATTTAGTTTGGATAAACACAAACTGAACCATTTTGATTGAATGACTGGATACTTGTCTAATGTAATCTTGTCTTGACACACTTATCTGGTGTCTGTCTAATTATTTGTTTGTTGTAATTTAAGTTAAATATATATTTCTGAATCAGATGAGCATTTATTTTTTTCTTCCTCTGGTTGTCTTGTTCCATCCCAGGCTCCTATGACGAACTTAATTTTCTGTTGTCAGTTTTGTTAATATCTTTGCGATAACTGGTCCATACCAAAACAAAACGTAACCCATACAAGCATATTGTGTCGGTGTTACACATTGCTCCTACAGTCAAGTATAAAAGTATAAATACAAACATTTAATTAATTAGTTTGGATGGATAGATGGGTGGATGGATGACCAAGGGTCAGGGACATCTGGAAATACACAGGCTAATCAAATTCCATATTTTTCCTTAGTTTTCCAGACTACTTAGGAACACTGTGAATAAAACAGGACGACAACATGGACTATAATTTTCTGAGCTTCTGACTTCAAAACACAAAGAAGCTCATTCTAACCTAAAACTTCCAGCCAGGTTTCTTATCATCTAGGGCATTCAGGAGAACCTCATGATGTGCAGAGCAGAGGGAGAACCATTAAGGTCCAATCTGCTGCAGTGGATGAAACCAACTGAGCTTCAGTAGATCTGAAACCAGCAGAGCCTTCAGGCAGGCATCTGTAAGCAGTGTACACCAAGCAGCCTGGAAGGCAGCATAAACTATTTGGGGGTTAATTATGTGGGCAGAATTGAACTAAGGCGTGACACAGCTTCGAGTTGACGACCTCTCACCTTTCACTTCATCCTCCAGGTTTAAGAGTTAAAGGACTGAGCTTAGAAGCAGAGAGGCCCAAAAAAAGGCTCAGGGTGGAACACAGGTTGTATGTGTTGGTTCTGTTCAGTCCATTTCTGACAGAACTATAGAAAAACCCAAACAAGACTGGTTCCGTCACCCGAAAAACATCCTGCTCATACAGGAACAGGAAAAAGACCTTCGGCGTGTTTTTAGGGTGCAGTGAGAACATCATGACAGGGTTCCTAGATACACAGTCCCAGCCTGTCCCTTACTTTGTCTTCTTGGGGATGAAGACAACCTTACATGAATTAAGTTTAAATATAATTCATTTTAAAAATGTGTTATCAGATTTAGATGAAGAGACTGGCTGCTTGTAAGAAAAACCAACAGAGAAATTGGAATTGATTTGGTCTCCAATAATTAAATGCATCAGAGGCGTAGGGGGTTTAGGGGTATGGGCTTTGCCGCCACGGCATCGGGGGCCGGGGGGTTATGGGTTAATAACACTTCTGGAATGACCTCTCTGCTGTTTTATAACCACAGTTTGCAGATCCTCAAGGATAACAGCAGTTCGTTTAAACCACAGAATGTTTCCTAGCTCAGACATTGTTAATGTTTCAGGAAGCACAAAGATGCGTTTCGGTAAAATAAAACATGTCAGATTTAATGTGGATCTGTCATCATCAACCCTTTCACTAGTTGCAGCAGATGAGATGAGGCGTCCAAACGAAACGACAGAATCAGACGCAGCTCCGGGGCGTTCATGTGGAGCATGTGTTTGATAAGCTTCAGGCTGGGCGCACGTCAGCAGAACTGAGCAGCTCTGTGGAGGAATTAAGCTCTGTGGCTAAAGGAGGAGGGGGGACTGGGATTAGCAGCCTGAAACTGGGAGCGCCTGGGTCCGGCTACTGACTCAGTGCGATTAAATGGTTAGCATTAGCCTAGTGTCACACTTTAACTGCACAAAGAAGCCTACTGCTAACACACACACCTGCTGGTAGGTGGACAATCTGGAGGGTCGGGTCGGATTAAAGTGGCTGTTTGAGGAAGGATACCAAGTGAAGAGCTGCCTAGGATAAAGCATGGAGGCACTGTAGCCATGCCATGAAACAAGGATCATCTAAAGGTCTACCAAGGAGAACATGACAACAAGACTCCTCATGTAGCAGCAGCTACATGAGGAGAAAACAGTCCCTAGACGTGCACACTGCAACAGGCCGACTCAGAGGCCAGCAGCGGCCATAGTGTGTGGAGACTGCATGTAGAAAAGTGTGTATTTATACCTAAATCTGTGCTTAATTACTTTTTCGTTTATTTCTCTTGGCAGTTACATTTATTTAATGACTTATCAGGATAAATAATTTTAAATACACTCAAATATCATGTATAATTTAACTGTACATAATTTTCTAAATATTTTATATTACAAACATTGGCCCATGATCAGGGCTGCATGATATTAGTAAGACTTATGATGGTGAAAATATTGGTAAATATTGCACTGATGACATCTGATGCAATATCTGCCTATTTTCTTCTTTCCTCTGTTTCTCATGCGAGCTTCCATCACTGTGTGACCTTTACCCTTGTGTGTCCGGTATGAGCATCAGCTGCAGTGAGACTCTGTCCAGCTGTTTAAATATTACATTAGCATGAAAAACACAAGTTAATAATACCTGGAATATTTTAGCCAACAACTACTGCACCCCAAACAGTCCTTTGAGATATGAATATTACACACATTGATTTTGTGATGAGCTTCCAACCTGAACAAATCTGAGCGACCTCCTGCTGGAAGATATTTATCTGAGACAACTGTCTACAATTCAAACAGCTGGAAACTCTGAGTTGTGAAAATGGGAATCAGGGCCTGTTTACACGACTACGGAAAAGATTAGTTGAGTTTTTCTGTTCGTTTACATGGCAACGGCTCATATTTTCTCTGAAAATGGCACAATGGCTGCCAATCAGTTTAAAACGTGTGTGCAGAGTTTATGAGCATTCAATATCTTACCATGAATAGAAAGATCTTTAACTTTGGTTTAGGTAAAAACAGATGAGTTTATCCCAGGAGGCTGGAGCTATGCCTTGTTAGAGCAGCAAACACCAAAATGGACTACAAGAAGGTTTGTGATGGAAATTATTTTATTAAGTGTTCCAAAGTGAATGAACTTCAGGTTGACTCTCTCCTCTGACATCTGTGTTTAGAGGACGAAGCTGTAAAGCCATTATCAGAAGTGAAGGGTGATGTCTCAGGAAGAGCAGATGGGTCAGCTCGTAAATAACTTTGTTACTTCTGAACCCGAGGAGGGTCTAGGGCCATAAAGCACAAACTCTTTTAAGTTGAGGTAACACCGTCATGTTCTGGTATAAATACTGTGTGTAAATGTCGATCGGGGATCTGCTTCACTGACTAACCTCAGTGACAGGGTCTTCAAACGCTGCAATGCCTTTGAATAAAACTTATAAAGACAAAGTCCGGTCTTCGTCTTTTAATGAGTTCATTTCTCTCCCACTTTGATAAGAAGTTGCCCGTTGAATTACAAAGATTAGTCAATAAAATCTCACCTGTCATAAATGATGTTGCCTCTGCATGATAACACCACGATGACTCCTGCTGTTGTTGCCATGAGGGCGTGGATGGATGACACCAGTCTGCAAAAAGGAGGAAAATACACGAGTTAAACATCATCTTTACATCCATCCTCACATCTTAGATCAGATGAGAACCACAGTATCGTCTTCTCTAGAAGAAGTCATGGATCATAAGAATACCTGTGTTACAAAACTGAGATGTTAATAAAGAATCAACTGCCTGACTTCTAGTCTTTAACAGCACAGAGGAACCAACTCAATAAGGATTTCTACAAGTTCTCACTATTAGATCAGTTCTTTCTGAAGAAAAAAAACTGGATCAGAACCAGAACTAAATCTCAGAAAACTCCCACAGAAAGCCTTTCTCTCCCTTTTAATTCCAAACTGTGAAGAAGCAGTTCAGCTGTTAAACCATCAACCACATAAATAAACAGCAGTTTGTATCCGGGTCATTAGACAGAGAAATGGACTGGGTCAGTCTGAACGTAGTCAGCTGGGGTGGATCAGCTGTATGTTTCAGAACTTTCTGCATGTGTATGAATCACACCAATCTCAGGCAGATGTTCAGAGATCACTGTTTTCTGCACATTTCAGTCAGTTACACTGAAGCCTTTCGAAACCTTTGAAGACGATTCTGGTTTAAACGTAAGTTATGAAAAACCCTCTAACTTAGCGAACACGTATTTAACTTCAAAAATGAATGAAGCAATGAGCAAGAATGCAGATTTTAAAGTTAGAATTAAAAACAGCCAATGTTACAACTCTGAGGATATTTAAACATTTTAGGCCCTAAAATGAAAATGAAAATATTTTATGACTTTTTAGGCTGGAGATACACTTAAATATAAGCTGGTGGCCTGAAGGCGTTGATTTTTACACTTGACCAGCACTGAGCAACATACCTGAGCAGTAACAGCTCACTGATTTATCCTTTATGAAAGAACATCCTGAGAGCCCAATGAGATGCATGTTTTTTCATTTGTAAATACAGTTACTTCTTAAAAACATAGAATATCATAAAAACAAAATAGAAAAAAAACACCTGCATCCAAAAAAGTGAATGAGCTTAAAATGGCCACTGGAACTCTCCTGGTTTTTCGCTCTATTCTGCGTACAGTGAGCAACGTTACTCTCATCCTGCAAAATGCAAATATGAGATGCCAAAGATAGTATAATGTCACAGAAAGTCCTGCACGACTAGAGCTTTTCCAACTGTATGGGGCATAAATCACCACGATACCCCCCCACGCGTTGCTGCACACTGCTGGACAGCTAGCTGAAAGGAGGCTGCTCCACGGTTTTCTTATAAGTAAAAAACAAATGTACCTGGAAATATTTCTGATCATTAAAAACCAGAGCCATGGTGTGGAAACTAATAGAGCGTCTCCTATTAGGAGAATGTGGTTTTGGGTGCAAGTTTTATGTTTATTAAGCACCTGAGAGGACTACGTGTTACTAAATGTAGCGGGTAATTCGTTTACAGTTTTATTCCAGTGTGTATATTAAACCCAAATAGTTGTTACTCTTTTCTGATTAAATAAAAGCAACTAGAGCATGTGATCACTGTTGTGTAAATACTGTGAAGCTGTGGTGTTTTTAGGTTAACAGATTCTTGTACCAGCCGTGCTTAATGTCGCCTCTGAGGCAACATTTCACATCCAGCATATAAACCATGAAAATTAAAAAGGATTATCCAGTAATAACTATTTTTAATCTGACGTATCCTTGTTAGACCTGTCATATTGACCTAACCTAAAACCTTCTGCTTGGTTTGTTGCCCTGCCCATGTAACTGAAGCTTTATGAAGAGGACCAGCACTAACAACTGCAGGTCATGTTCTGAACAAGTCTTCTTTCAGGATATCTTCTCTAGCAGTCACAGCTACAGCTCAGCAACCATCACGGGATTAGTAACGCCTGGCCTCGTCTTTCTCCAACTATAAACAGAGCTGTGACACAGGAGAAGTTGGGACATCTCTATTTGAAGGGTTGTGTGGAGGCCTTGCAGGCCAGCTTTAAACTGCACGAAAGTGTGTGGCTTCTAGCAGTGTAACGTAAAGATCTGAAGATCATCTGAATAAACAGAAAAAGACAAATGCTCAGTTTGAAATGTGGCTTTTTGTGTTCTAGTTCATGCAGGACTTCTGGTTATGTCACCAGTATGTCCAAACTATGAATGAGTGCTTTAGCTTGGACAAGCTCTCCTCCTGGCTGCTCTCCAGCTTGGCAGCACCAACAGTAAGCTTCTTTAAAATCAGAAAACATTTCATTTAAAATCCCTGCTCTCTCGGGTGCTGTAATAGCTCCGTTTACACAACACTTTGTTAAATAATGATTTTCTCTTATGGTCGTGCATCACCATCACTGTGAGGAAAAAAAACACACGTCTGCTTCCTAAAGTCCTGATTAGGAAAACTGTGTAATTCCTGGGATTGTGAGGCCTGTAGAGATAATCCGTGTTTAATGAGCTGAATTATTGGGTTCTGAAGACCAAACTGAATCCATTCATCTTACTAACAGTAATGAAACACATGAATTCATGCAATATTTTATTTTCTAAGAGACACGTGTATAAACAGTCTGAGTGAGAAATTAAAGCACCCCTGTTCATAGCATCTCACATTACAGCCAAAGACTATCATGTACTTTATCAGGTTTTATGTGACAAACCGACACAGATGATGACAAGGAAAGAATTCATCGTTTGAAAATCTGAAGTGTTGCACACATCTGTAGTCAGCCCCCTTTACTCTGAGACCCCAAAATAAAATGCAATGCAAATAAAAAAATCGCATTCAGAAGAAACCCAATTAATAAACCGAGTCTGGCTGTTGAACCTGAGTATAAATGCAGCTGTTCTGTTTCTGCTCTTAGGAGGTTCTTTAGAGAACAACCAGCATCATGCAGACCCAGGAACATAGCAGACAGGTCAAGGAGAAGGTTGTGGAGAAGTTTAAAGCAGAGTTGAGTTCTACAACAATATGCCAAGCTTTGAACATCTTCCAGAGCTCTGTTCAATCCACCATCTGGACATGGAAAGCAAATGGACCAACTGCAGACCTACCAAGACATGGAGGTCCACTTAAGCTGACAGGGCAGCATTTATCAGAGAAACAGCCAAGAGGACCATGGTAACTCTGGAGGAGTTGCAGCGAACCACCGCTCAGGTAGGGGAATAAGTCCACAGAACAACTATTTGTGATGCACTTCACACATCTGGTGTTTATGGAAGAGTGAGAAGAAGGAAGCCATTCTTAGGAGAAAACCCCACAGTCATGTTGCAATTTGCTACAACCCATGTAGGAGATGCAGCAGACATGTGGAGGAAGGTCCTTTGATCAGATTAGACTAAAGATGATTTGGCTAGCTGGGTGGAAAATTAACACTGCACATCACCCTGAATACACCATCTCCACAGTGAAACATGGTGGTGGCAGCATCATGCTATGAGGATGCTTTTCTTCAGCAGTGACAAGGAAGCTGATCAGATGATCAGAGTTAATGGAGAAGGATGCAGCTAATTGCATCACCATCCTGAAAGAAGACCTAACGGAGGCTAAGACTTCCAGCAGGACAACCATCCTAAACATCCAGCCAGGGCTACAATGGAGGGTTTAGACCAAAGTAGGTTCATGTGTTAGAATGGCCTAGTCAAAGTCCAGACCTAAATGTGTGGCAAGACTTGAAACCTGATGTTTACAGATGTTCTCTATCTGATCTGAAGCTGTTTTACAAAGAAGAACAGGCATAAATGTCAGCCTGATGACCTGCAGCTTTAATGGATTATTGTAGATTTCATGTCATTGTCCTTCCTCCTTGAAATTATGTGTTCTTTTTCTTTTTCCATGACATAAACCCCATAGAAATACACTAATGTTTGCGGCAGGAACGTATTAAAACGGTGCTGGTTGAGGCTGAGAAACGTTCTTTGCCACGATGCTTTCAGGGATCTTCTCCAGCAGCGCCCTCTCAGTGCTCACTGCATTACAGACAGTGTTTACAATGAGACAAACTAGTAAATACAGCATCATCTATCATGATCCAAGATCTAGAGTCCAAAGTTAGAAAAATGCAAACCTATGGGTGTGATTTGCAACCTGCTTAGGAAGAGGATTTTTACTCCCTTTTTACTTATGACTCTTTTTTCTTTAGATTAAACAAATGCTTTTGAAAAGAGTTTATAATTAACAAATGTTTATTGAACCTGTCTAAGTCTTTTTTGTTTGTGTTTATTCACATTTATGTCATGATGTAAGAAGGGCAGCAGTTACTTCACGTAGGGTCAGGTTGGTTTGGATCACTTCCTACTTTAATGAAGGAAATACTAGCTCTGTGGATCTGATTACTTGACTTACTGGTGAATTATTTCCCATAGTAGATAATTACCAAAGTAAGTCATAGCTGCAGCTTTACTCTGGGGTCCAGGGCTTTCTTGGTAGTGTTGACCCTGTGTGTTTTTAGATCATGATTAAAGTGCTGATTCAGCAGAGCATGTTGGTTCTGTTTTTCATGTTTTATCCTCTTTGGGAGGAAGTTTGTGGTTGTCTGTCCATACCCAGCTCCAACTAACGCTAGATGAATAATGGCAATAATTTTTTTTAAAGAACTTCACACAAAATGGACATGTTCAGATCCTAATTAACTGAATGTGTGAAGTAAACCGGTTTCTTAGAGGTCAAACCTGTGCTACACCATGAGATGTTGTCATTTAGTCCACAACCATCGATCAAGAAGTACTTCAACATTGACAAGATCATAATCATAATTTCCTGTTTTCAAGCTGATTAACTACTACATCTACCAAAGTGTCTGAGTACAAAGCACTCAGTGGTGTTCAGCCCCCATGTGTCCGAACGTCTGGTTATAATGCAAAGAGAAAGACTTCCTTGTTCTCATGAAATGCGGTTTGCTTTGCTGTCACTTTCTTTGCTCTGCTGCAGCGCCCGTGGCCCCCAGATTACACAGCCTGTTCACTGGAGGAGCAAAAAAGCTCTGGTCCCGACTATAAGACGGGGTGAGCAGACCGTGAAAAAAACCCTAGCAGTCCCTAGGAAGAGTAGCAGGAAGAGAAGACGGAGGTTGTTGTCTGGCCTGATAGAGCAGAAACATGAAGTCCACATTTTGGAAGGAAGCAGCAAAGCATTTCTCCTCTTTCCCCCTCCTCATTCTCCTCACCCCATCGACCTCAGCGTTTTGTCAGCTGGGGGGTGGGGTTTACTGGAGGACACGGGGAATGAATGAACAGCCAGTGTGAAATCTGGGTCTTGTGACACTACCTGCAGACACACACTCACAGAAGGCAGCAGGGCTGGGGAGAGAAAACGTGTCCAAGTTTGATACTAAGGTTGTCTGACGACTTTAGTAATTAAGGTTCCTGAGTGATCTGGAAATGGAAAGAGTTTGGTACAACTGGAAACCTACCAAGACAAGGCCGTCCACCTAAACTTACAGGCCCAACAAGGAGAGCGCTGATCAGAGATCCAGCCAAGAGGCCCATGGTGACTCTGGATAAACTGCAGAGATCCACGGCTCAGGTGGAGGAATCTGTCCACAGGACAACTATTAGTCGTGCACTGAATAAATGTGGTCTTTGGAAGAGTGGCAAGAAGAAAGTCATTGTTAAAAGAAAACCATAAGAAGGTGCTTTGGTCAAACGAAACCAAAATTGAACTTCTTGGCCAAAATGCAGAATGCTTATGTGTGAACACACCATCCCCGCTGTTACATATGGTGGTGGCAGCATCATGCTCTGGGGCTGCTTCTCTTCAGCAGGGACAGGGAAGGTGGTCAGAGTTGATGGGAAGATGTATGGAGCCAAATACTGGGCAATCTAGGAAGAAAACCTGTTGGAGTCAGCAAAAGACTTGAGACTGGGGCGGAGGTTCACCTTCCAGCAGGACAACCACCCTAAACATGAAGCCAGAGCTACAATGGAATGGTTTAAAACGAAAAATATTCATGTGTTAGAATGGCCCAGTCAAAATCCAGACCTAAACCCAATCGAGAATCTGTGGCAAGATCTGAAAACTGCTGTTTACCAGCACTCTACATCTGATTGATCTTGAGCTGTTTTGCAGAGAAGAATGGGCAAAAATTTCAGTCACTGGATGTGTAAAGCTGGTGGAGACGTACCCTAAAAGACTTGCAGCTGTAACTGCAGCAGAAGGTGGTTCCACAAAGTATTGACTCAGGGGGCCTGAATACTTTTACACAATGCCCTTTTCAGTTTTTTATTTGTAAAAGAAGAAAAAATATATATTTTTCATTCTACTTCACAATTGTATGCCACTTCGTGTTGGTTTTTCACATAAAATTCCAATAAAATATATTTATGTTTATGGTTGTAATGTAACTATATGTGGAAAAGTTCAAGGGGTTTGTATACTTTTACAAGCCACTGTATTTTATTTGGATTTTATGTGATGGATCATGACAAATTAATGCATCATTGTGAAGTACAAGGAAAACATCTACAGACTGAACATTTATGTCCATTCTGCTTTATAAAACAGCTCCAGCTCAAATTGGATAGATAACATCTGTGAACATCAGTTTTTAAGTTGTGCCAAAGATTCTCAGATAGATTTATATCTAGACTTTGACTAGGCCATCATAAACACATGAACATGCATTGATCTAAACCATCCATGGTATCTCTGGCTGGATGTTCAGGGTGGTTCTCCTGCTGGTAGGTGAACCTCCGCCCCAGTCTCAGGTCTTCTGCAGCCTCTAGCAGGTTTTCTTCTAGGACTGGATTTAGCTCCATCCATCTTGCCATCATATCTGACCAGCTTCCCTGTCCTCACTATAGCAAAGGGTCTCAACAGCATGATGCTGCCACTACCATGTTTCATTATAGGGAAAATGTGTTCAAGGTAATGTGCTAGTTTCCCTGCTTACATAGTGTTTTGCCTGTAGGCCAAAAGCATATATGACCAGAGCACTTTCTTCCATATTTGCCATGTCCTCTCTCCATGTTCAGATGATGGACTGAACAGAGTTCTGGGAGATAATATTGTTGTAGAACCCAACCCTGCTTTAAACTTCTCCAAAGCCTGTTATCGTTTTAATTTCCTGGCACAAGGGACCTTTATTTTGCAAGTTGACTGACAGGAAATGAGGTGAAGAGAGAGAGAGGAAGACAGGTAGCAAAGGTCAACGGGTTGGGACTTGAACCTCTGATGGTTGCCTCGAGGACTGTAGCCTTGTACATGGGTCGCTCGCACCCTGAGCCACCGCTACGCCCAAACGTCTGCACAACCTTCTCTCTGACCTGTCTGGACTGTATTTAGAAGGAATTTTGCAAACCCTGAATCCTTTTCCTTCCACTTAACAATTATTCACTGCTTTGTGTCACATAAAATCCTACTAAAATCTGCTGAAGTTTGTGGTTTTAACGAGTACCGTATTTTCCGCACTATAAGGCGCACTTAAAAACCATTAATTGTCTCAAAAAATGACAGTGCACCTTGTAATCCGGAGCGCCTTATATATGGATCAATTGGTTAATTGGTTGATCCATACTGGTTGTACACGACGCTCTGTCAAAATGTTTCAGTACGACTGGTAAACTACAAAGCCGCACCGCTTGCAGTATTACGGCTACCGTAGTCAGGGGTGTCGCCGAAGTAATAGCGGTAAACACCTGTACTGTGCTTACTCCTAGTCCAACACCACTTGTGTGTGTATAACGACCCCAAAATTGCACCTTTCAAGAGACACGCTTACGATGCTGAGTTCAAACTCAGGGCTGTCAGCTACGCAGTCGAACATGGGAATAGAGCAGCAGCGAGAGAATTCAACAGTTAACGCTACTATATTGTGAATGTACTAACGTTTGATTTAGTGCATCAAACTGTTTCTTTTACGTGTTTACTGAATCAGGGAAAAGTTCCCTTTCACGTTTTAATTAACGTTTAATTTCAACTTCAACTTCATAGACTCCAATGCATTCCTAACGTGCGGTTGGCTCTATTCAATAGAATTCTATGTAGAGGAGACCTTACCATGAGAGTGAATGGAGTTATCAGAACGCTGGTTTGTAGTGTATTAATAAAGTTTGACTGACTGACTTATCTGACTGTTTTGTTGACATTCTCTTTAGCACAGCTCCATCTAGTGGATGCATAACGCAACCCCAGTCAAACGTTTGACTGCAGTAGCTTCTATTCTATGCGCCTTATAATCTGGTGCGCCCTATATATGAAAACAGTTCTAAAATAGGCCATTCATTGAAGGTGCGCCTTATAATCCGGTGCGCCTTATAGTGCGGAAAATACGGTATATGTGACAAAAGGTATTGAATGTGTTTTATCGTATGTCTTTGGGTTGGCCCTGTGATGAGCTGGTATACCTGTGCAGGGTTCCCCAAGCCTCTCAGACAATTACAGTATTAAACTATTTATTAATCAATTTAAAGAATAAATCAACAATTTCTTGTTGAATGCGGTAAAGTGTTAGGGAGAGACTACCTAGTAGTACTAGGTGATACTTTAGCTACAGGTTACTTTACGACTCACACAAGAAATATAAAATGGGAAGTACAAAGTAGTGCTGACATTAGTAGTATGTCAGCAGAAATACCCACATCACAGCTGCAGAAAGTGTTTGTAGAAGCAGCAGCAGCTCCAGCCGTCATGTGGATCAGTTGCATAATGCTGGTAATGTGATGCTGGCTGAAAAACTGCTCTAAATAGGAATTTCTTCTGCATTACTCAAACAAACTAATCACTTTGTGTTTACACATCAAACAAAAGTAGTCAGCGCCAGACATTGGGTGCTTTTCACTGGGAACTTTATCTTCTTAAAGCTTCACTGAACCAACTGGAAACATGAGCTGGCAGATGCAGGCTGCAGTGACAGGAGTGAATCTGTGAGCAACATGTGGGAAAGAAAAGCTTCCTTTCTGACACACCATGTTCTCCGCGTTTCTGATGCCGACCAGAAACACAAACATGAAGCTGCAATCTTTAAAACGTGCTAAAATAAAAGTGATTACAATCAGCATACAGTGAGGTGAATAGGTTTTTACCACCACAATGATCGCAGTTCAATATATTTGATCAAACAAGTCTTGATATCAGAAAAAGATAATGAGTCTTTATCACTGTGGAGGAATTTGGACCCGCTCAGCTTTGCTGAATTGTTTAAATTCAGCCACATCTGAGGGTTGAATGGATTTAAGTTCAAACTTTGACTAGGTCACTTAAAAAAAACAATCACAGGCAAACTTACTGGTGTGCTATGGATCACTGTCAGGCATAACAGAAATGGGCTCAATGTCACAAACTGATGGTTGGACCTTCTCCTTCAGGAGTTTCTACTAGTGAATTCTTGGTTCCATCAATTACAGCCAGTCTTCCAGGTCCCGAAGCAGCAAAGCAGCTACCACCACCGTGTCTGACTGTAGGTTCTTTTCTGAAATGCTGATTTTGTATTACAGCAGATGCAACAGAAAACACCTTCCAAAAAGATCCACGTTTGTCTCTTCAATATGCAGACCATTTTCTTTAGTCTTGGGGATCATCAAGATGAACTGTCTGGATGCCATTTTCCCCAGCCTGTTTCTAAAGGCTTGAATTTACTCTGCAAGAACAGAAAAGTGTTCTTGCTTCAAATGCTGCAAAAATCATTAAGAAAAGGACAGCAGTTAAAGCCGTTGATGCTCTTATAAGTGTCAGACCCTGAAAACAGAAAGGAGGTTGGGCAAAAAGAGGAGTAAAAGCAGGCATCAGTCTCACTGATCAATGTTCCCCAGGATTCCAACACTGGTTGATATCTGCTATAGGTCGACTTTGATCAGAGGAGAGCTTCAATCAGCAGTCGGCGGGTCTGCGACACTGAACAACCAAACACCATCAGTTTGAGCTCAGAATTACAGATTTTCTTTAAAGATGAAAGATTATGGCCAAGAAGGCTGATAAATTCATAGTTTGAACCTAGCTATAAATGGAGTTTACAAGGTTCTTCTGTGACCTCCTGGATTAGTGGTTGAGGAGCTCTTTGAGTAATTTTGGTAGGTCAGCCACTCTTGGGAAGGTGTTCCACTGTTCCATGTTCTCTCCATGTAAGGATAATGTTTCTCAGTGTGGTTCTCTAAAGTCCCAAAGCCTTGGAAATGGCTTCGCGAAACTTTCCAGACCGATAGATGTCAGTGACTTACTTTCTCACTTGTTCTTCTCTGACTTTCTTTAGCTCAGGACCAGCTGTGTTACTTTATGAGATTCTTTTAAGCCTACGTCATGCTGTCAGGTTCTAGTTAAGTGTTTTCTTGATTCTACAAGCCATGGCGTAGATAATGAAACTGAACTATGCTCTCCAAAGAATGAGGTTATTCACAATTAATTCATGATTTAATAAGGGGGTGATTACTTTTTCACAGAGGATCATGTTGGCTAGTATGGCTTTTACTCCCATAAAGTTAAATCATTTAAAAAGTGCTTTTTGTATTAACTCAGGTTTACTTTGTCTGATTAACATTAACATTAATTTGATGATCTGAAACACTGACTTAAGACAAAAGAAACTAGACAGATTAAAAATGTATTTACTAAATTCAGAAAACATCCGTAAGCGAGTTGTGGAAGGTTAGTGGAGGAGAATGAACAGTGGGTCGTCTACTCAGGCCTGAATGCTTCTGAGGACAACGCGTTCAGTTACCTGAGCATTAGTAAATTAGCTGAAGCATTGTTCACAAACAGGGTTCAAAGTATTCCAGCTCATAGCCAACTCAGCAGTGGGCTCCGACTGCAGCTCAGAGAAGTATTAACCAGGGTGACAGCGTATAAATGAGCACTGAGCTGAGCTGGGCACGTATGAGCAAGTCCCACTGACCCATCTAACACTGAAAATAATAATTATTACTCAGGGAACCCAAACATTTTCCATACTTTTCCAGATTTCTGAGATGTTTCTCTTTGCCATTTTTAATGTTTAAGTACAACATATTCACAGCAAGGGTTCACCAGAAACAAACTACTTTACCTGAAGATGTATTCAGGGTCCAATGTAATGATGTTAAAGGCTTCAGGTATGCTATGCAACATGATCATCTGATCTACCCACGTTCCAGTTTAGATAGAAACAGAAACATCTCTGAAAGCTCATACTGCTGGCAGGCTTGTGACAAAGTTTAGTAGATGTACAGTACAGACCAAAAGTTTGGACACATCTTCTCATTCAAAGAGTTGTCTTTATTTTTATGACTATGAATATTGTAGCTTCACACTGAAGGCATCAAAACTATGAATTAAAACATGTGGAATTATATACTGATCAAAAAAGTGTGAAACAACTGAAAATATGTCTTATATTCAAGGTTCTTCAAAGTAGCCACCTTTTGCTTTGATTACTGCTCCGCACACTCTTGGCATTCTGTTGATGAGCTTCAAGAGGTAGTCACCTGAAATGGTTTTCCAACAGTCTTGAAGGAGTTCCCAGAGATGCTTAGCACTTGTTGGCCCTTTTGCCTTCACTCTGCGGTCCAGCTCACCCCAAACCATCTCGATTGGGTTCAGGTCCGGTGACTGTGGAGGCCAGGTCATCTGGCGCAGCACCCCATCACTCTCTTTCTTGGTCAAATAGCCCTTACACAGCCTGGAGGTGTGTTTGGGTTCATTGTCCTGTTGAAAAATAAATGATGGTCCAACTAAACGCAAACCGGATGGAATAGCATGCCGCCGCAAGATGCTGTGGTAGCCATGCTGGTTCAGTATGCCTTCAATTTTGAATACCGTATTTTCCGCACTATAAGGCGCACTTAAAAACCTTTAATTTTCTCAAAAAATGACAGTGCGCCTTGTAATCCGGAGCGCCTTATAAATGGATCAATTGGTTAATTGGTTGATCCATACTGGTTGTACACGACGCTCTGTCAAAATGTTCCAGTACGACTGGTAAACTACAAAGTAGAGGGTTACACGGGAGTGGATTTTCTCTCCTGTCCCATCTCGCTCCCACAGAAAAATGTCTTGTCCCATCCCAATCCCAGGCCAGCATAACAAAAAAAATCCTGTCCCGTCCCACTCCTGGTAAATTGACTCCCACTCCCATCCCGCTCCCATTCAGAACGACTCCCACTCCTGTGACTCTCCCATTTTTGTTTTCTTCATTTAGTCTTTTGGTAATTTCTTTGAAGGACCAGTTAAGTCCCTGTTTTTAGCTGTAGTAAAGGCCAGTTAAAGTAAAAAGAATAATAATGAAGAAATAATAAAATATTAAACAAGGAAACAGACCATGCCTATCTTAGTTGAATAAACAAAATGTACATAGTTGTATTTTATTTATTTATTAAGTGATTGTTTCCTTTGAACAATGACATTACTTTTATGTTTCAAGTTGCTGAAATGAAAGAAAAATGCACCTAGCAAGAGAACTGTACTTGTTGAACAAAAGGCCAAAAAGGCATTATCTTCATAATTTAGAAACTGTACCTCAATGGTTCACAGCCCTGGTCCTCAGGGACCCCTTCTCTGCAAGTTTTAGATGTGTGTCTGCTCCAGCACACCTGATTCAAATTCTGACATGACCTCCTATACAGGCATCAAGAATGGAGGGTCAAACTGGACAAAATTAATACAATAAAATCATCATTAAATAAATAAATGTTGTGAATGTCCCATAAGTGAAGTAAATGTAACATGAAAGAAATGTAACATTAAATGTGCCATTAAATTAAAGGTACCATTTATTTATTTAATACATCATTAGAAACAATAAATGTACCATTATATCATGAAATGGACTATTATGCAATTAAATATGCCACTGAATAATTAAGTATAATTTTAAAGACGACATGACGTGATTAGTGGTACACTTAATATTTAATGATAAAAGAGAAAACATTCCCCATGTCCCATCGCGGACCTTGTAGAAAGGCTTCATCAAGGGAAGATATTAAATAAATATGTTGTGAAATAGAAAAAAAAATTTATGTACCATTAAATGTACAATTTATTTAATACATTTCACAACATATTTATTTAATATCTTCCCTTGATGAAGCCTTTCCACGAGGTCCGCGATGGGACATGGGGAATTTTTTCTCTTTTGTGTCCCCACGCAATAGTCTTTGCGTTATTTCGCAATACTTTGTGGGATAGTTTCCAAAACAGATAACTGCAAAAATGAAACAAACACTTCCACATGTATTAATTCATAGTTTTGATGCCTTCAGTGTGAAGCTACAATATTCAGTCATGAAAATAAAGACAACTCTTTGAATGAGAAGGTGTGTCCAAACTTTTGGTCTGTACTGTACACACAAGGTTAATACTCTGCACCTTTGTAGCACATGCTAAAGCGTAGCCCGTTTATAATATATGTTTATAATCCTTACATGCACACACAGTCTATGGGTCATTCTGTGTCAACTCAGTGAGGTCAGGGGTCAAACACTTGACCACCTCAGATCTGTTAAACAGAGTTTGTAGGAATGATCTTTGGTATCTCAAACTGACATCTGACAATATTTTGTCCTGAAATTCCAACATTTTCCTAATTCTTACTATCCTACATTTTATCAGTTATCCATGGTTCAAGAAGTCTGTCTGGCCAATCAAACGTAGTCTTTTATCTGTGTCAACTTTGAAAGGCCATAATTCCCATTTATACTGTCAAATGAAAGCTTTTTAATCATCATGTATGCCATTCAGGTATTAGTTCCACAATAAAAATTGATTAAACACTTCATGTGTTTTCAACCAAACCTTATTTATTGATACATATGTTATATATTTTTCAATAGTTTTATCAAAATCCTGAATTTGAGAGATCTCAAACTGAGACTTGTTACCATCATCTGATGCATTTCTTCCCTTCAACAGAACCATCTGAACATCTCCTTGAAATCTGAAGACTAAACAACGTATTTCAAGAAATACAAACATCTGAAAATAGAATCTCATTCAATTCCAACTTCAGTGATTTATTGAAAATGTCCATCAGAGAAAAAAAATGTATGATAATGCTGGAATTTAGGCTACATGATTGACAGATATCAATAGATAATTCCTACAATGTTTCACCAGATTCTGAGGTGGTCAAGCACCATCATGGAGTCGACACAAAATGATCCAAATATGCATATCTAGTGATTTTATGTCTGTCCTTCTGTTCTAAACCTCCAAAGTATTTTGTGTTACACCTGACTGTCTAATGTCAGTGCTCTAGAAATAAAGTTTGACTGATCGATAGGGATGTAACAAAATAAAAACCTTTTCTGTACTATGCGATACCTTCAAGACAGCTTAGGAACCTGATATTTACTTCTCCTGGACTGTTGCAGTCACTTTAGTTTTCACTGATGTTCTTTACTGGCACCAACTGGTGATGCAATCCATTTCCAATTAGAAGATGGAATTTCTGAGATGCAAATCGAGAAATAAATTCATTGAAACACCACGTGAAGGATGGAATGAAAAAGTGAAACAAAGAACAAACTGAGGTAGGTAACAAAACAGGGAAGAAGACAGCGGGGCACTAAGTGGAAAAGAGGGGAAGAAAAGCAATAAGGAAGGGAGGTAACACCAGGAAGAAAATTAAGCACTGAGGGACACACGGAAGGACACATGGAAGGAGGTAGGTCACGATAAAGGAAAGACAAGAAAGGAAAGAGGAAAGGATACAAGAAAGCAGGAGAGGTGGGACATAAGCGAGAAAATAAAATAAAATGATCGCTATAAGGAAAGACAGGAGGTAAAACACAAGGAAAAAGTGACAGGACAGAGTGAAGGAAGGATTCGAGAAGGAATTGGAGGTAGGACACAAAGAAGAAGTTAAAGAAAACAAGGGAGGAGGGTGCAAAAAGCAAGGGAAGGAGGACACAAGAAAGGAGGAAGGTAGCACACAGGAAAGGAAAGTAGGCCTCTTGGGAGAGAGAGAAGGAGGGAGGAAGGAAGGAGTAACAACACAAGGACAGGAGGAAAAATGAACAAACAGGGAAGGAACGAAGGAAGAACCCAAAGAAAGACGGAACATTTAGGTCATAGGATATAAAGTCTGGAAATACAAATCTATTTGCATACTTATCCAGACCTGGAAAACAATGAAATCTACTTCCAGACTGTAGGAGCAGTTTACATGTACCCTAAAGCCTTCATGGACCATCAACGTTCCCATGCAAACAGAATCCAGAAATAAGACGTTTCTCAACGTTTGCCTTTTCCCTGCAGGGACCCATAGTTTGGATGCGCGGTGACATTTATGTAATAATGCGTCCAGTGTGCAAAATACAAGTAAACACACGTAGAGCAGAAAAACGCCGAGGATAAAATATTTCTGGCTGTTTTCTGGACATTCGTTCTGCTGACTCGCTAAAAGAATAGTGTAGCAGCACAACTAGCTAACTGAATGAGAGCGGCCGTTACTAGCTTAAAATGACGATAATCACACAGCACAGCCAAGACGTTCCGAAAACAGCCGAACGGAACCGAGTCATATTACCTCTCGCTGACCAGAACCACGTCGGCATCGGTCCAGTGTTTGAACACAGTGGGCAGAATCTTCCTGAAGGCGAAGAAAAGACCGGGGAAAACTACAACCCCACATGCTAAAACTTGCCACATCCTGCCGGTGTTATCCTCCAAACCTGTCCCGGAGATCTGGCCTTCTCTGCCCCGCTCTTCTGTCCGTGAATCCCGCTCAGCTACAGCCTGTGGTGAGGCATGTTCACGGAGCAGAGCAGCGGTGTGTTTTTTCACCGGGAACGGGCTAACATCTCCGCAGGGTCACAGTGAAGAGACGCGCAGCAGCAGCACCAGTGTCGATGCTGAGCTCCTTATCTAACGCCGACACCGAACTTCCTGCGGGGAGACTACCACAATAAGAGCCTGCACGGAAGCTTTTACTTTGAATGCCAGTTCTGTAAACATGACATTTACAACTTGACAATTAGCTGCTTTATTATTGTCAAACTGAGGATCGTTTCAGATTAAATGAAAAATAAATATTACAAATAATATATCATGTTCTAATTTAGTCTTAGTATAGATCCAGCTGTTCTGTTTTTGGCCTCAGAGGTTCGTTAGAGAACATTTGAGAACAACCAGCAGGATGAAGACCAAGGAACATGACAGAAAGGTTAGGGAGAAAGTTGCAGAGAAGTTTAAGGCAGGGTTAGGTTCTACAACAATATCCCAAGCTTTAAACGTCTCAAGGAGCTTGGTTCAATCTGTCATCTGAACAATGAAAGAGGATGGACCAACTCTCTTCATGTGTGTTTACCAAGACAGGACTGTTTACCCAAACTGAAAGGCCAGGCATGGAGAGCATTAATCAGAGATTTACAGTTCAGGTGGGAGAATCTGTTAACAGGACAGTCATTAGTCATGCACTCCACAAATCTGACCTTCATGGAGGAGTGGCAAGAAGAAAGCCACTGTTGAATGATAGCCATACGTTTGCCAAAAGTCATTTAGGAGACACAGCAGACATGTGGAAGAAGGTCCTCTGATCAGATGAGACCAAATTTAGGACTTTTTGGCCTACATGCAAAAGCTATGCTTGGAGAGAACAGCGCATATTGCCCTGAATACACTGTTCTTATGGTGAGGCATGGTGGTGGCAGCATCATGGTGTGGCAATCCTTTTTTCAGAAGGGGCACAGAAGATGTTTAGAGTATCGGAAAATACAAGGAGCTAAATACAGGACAATCCTGGAAGAAAATCCGTTATTTAAAAATAATGTGGGTCTTCCCCAAGAATCTATTCTTGGTCCTTAGCTCTTCGGCCTTTTTATTAATGACCTTCCATTAAACTGTTCAGTTGTAACCTGTCAACTTTATGCAGGTGATGCTGCTGCTAAGTCACCAGAGCAGACTCCTGAGGTCCTCCATTGTCCATCAAACTAAGCCTCATGTCCAATGAAAAGAAACTGATGACAAATCCTGAAACCTTTTACCTCTAAAGTTAAAAACTGTTCTAAATTAAAACAAGATTGGACCCATTTTAATGATTACACCTCTTTAAATAGAGTCTGACTATTCTGGGTTGAGTGAATGCTCTGTTGTACATTTCCACAGCGTATTACTTGTAAAAGAATGTGATGCAGATCTTTCATTGTTGAAATTCTCTTATTATTGTTATGCTGTATGTGGTTATTTTTATTAACACCCAGACTCGGAGTAGGGTTGAAACGAGCAAATTATTATATGCTTGTTGTACAGAACATCAGACTATGTCCACTATATTTAACCGCATTGTCCCTGATATATAAAGTATATAAAAATAATAATAATAACAATGGTAATAATAACAATAATAGAAACTGCAAAAGATTTGATTGATGTTTACTTTCTCTGCCCTGACAAGAAACTGTGAATTCTCAGCAACTAGAACAATATTTGGGTGCACCAAGGTCTGCTTTAAGTAAAAGTCGCTGCATATTTGCGGTTCTATTGCCGAAATTCAAAAGAAAGCAAGAAGCATCATTATTACAAGAGTAACATTTTGTGTTGTACAGAGCACTTTCTCTTCTGGAAGATTTCAATTTGTCAGTAGAAAATTTGCTCTGATTAAGAAAGATCTCCATCTGTATCAACCACCTCTGCAGGTGAGCCGGCGATGCATGAAATCAGCCCAGGGGTTGCAAATGACCCCCTGGGCTGCACTTTGGACACTCCTGGTTTATATTAAAGCATATTCATGTGTTAGAATATCCCAGTCAAAGTCGAGAGACTTAAAAAACTGATGTTCTCCATCTAGTCCAACTGTGGATGTGATATTTTTCACAGGCGAATGACCACAAGCTTGAACTGACAGACACCACAAGAATTAAAGCAGTAACAACATCAAAAAGTGGTTCTGCACAGTATTCACTCAACAGGGCTGAATACAAATGCAGGGAACAATTTCAGATTTTTATTTGTAAAAGCATTTGCAAACCATGAATCCTTTGCCACCCGCTTCACTCTGAGACTCTACATCGAGTTGTTCTGTCACATAAAATCCTAATAACTAAGTTTATGGTGGTATTGTGACAAATGTGAAAAGGTTAAAGCGGTCTGAATGCTCTTTCAAGGTTATGTATAATTCAATTCAGTTCAATTCAGTTTATTTATATAGCGCAAATTCACAACACATGTTTTCTCAAGGCTCTTCACAACAGTCAGGTTCATACATTCCAATTAATCCTAACCATTGAACAGTGCAGTCAGATTCAGTTATTTATTCAAATTGGATAAAATGTTTTTCTATCTAAGGAAACCCACCAGATTGCATCCAGTCAGTGACTTGCAGCATTCACTACTCCTGGATGAGCAAGTAGAGACAGTGGACAGTCACTGACATTGACTTTGCAGCAATCCCTCATACTGAGCATGCATGTAGCGACAGTGGAGAGGAAAAACTCCCTTTTAACAGGAAGAAACCTCCAGCAGAACCAGAACCAGGCTCAGTGTGAGCGGCCATCTGCCACGACCGACTGGGGGTTTAAGAGAACAGAGCAGAGATACAAAGAGAACAAAGAAGCACTGATCCAGGAGTCCTTTCTATGGGAAGGAAAAGTAAATGTTAATGGATGTAGCTCCTTTAGTCGTTTCATCTAGAAAGAAAGAACAGATAAACTCTGAGCCAGTTTTCATGGTTAGAGTCTGAAAGAGAGCACATATAATTAGTTACAGTAAAAGCTCAGTCAATTTCTATATCTAGGAGAGAGAAAGGGTTAAACACTAAAAGACAGGGCTATGTAGATCATCGGTAGAGGGTGAGCATTAAGTTGTTGCCAGCAGAAGCTCGGACGACTCCCCTCTCCAGAAAGGTGTCACAGGTAGACACAGAGTCAGGCCAGGTGTAGCTTCTAGGAAGAGAAAAGAGAGAGAACATAAAGTTAAAAACTGAAATAACAGCAAATAATGCATAATTGGAGAGTAGTGTGAGAATGTAGCGAAGAGGGTGAAAGTGGTCATTATGTCCTCCAGCAGCCTAAGCCTATAGCAGCATAACTACACAGATAGTTTCAGTTTCAGTATATTTATTTATATAGCGCTTATTTACAACAATGTCGTCTCAGGGCACCCCACAAAGGGTCCGGAACGGCGCGGGGCTGCCGGGGAGGCCAGACCAAACCACCGAGCCAGAGCCCGGCCACCCCAGAACGGGCCACGTGTAGGGGCACTAAGTAAAATAATAAACTGATAAAGTTTGTCCATCTAGAGCCCATTGATGGTCATTGTTATACTAAAAACCACAAGGATCGGGATACCTCTTTCTGTCAGACTGATTACAACTATTGGAAAAGAGAAGGGGTCGCACAGGTAGCAGAAATGGAGGGTGTGTTTGCACCTCAACCATAACTGAGCCGGTTTAGGCTAAACCTGACTCCCCCTTACTCCAACCAACAGAGAGGGAAGAAGGCGGAGGTAAAAAATAAGGAAGATAGCCTAAGCCACTCTAACTATAAGCTTTATCAAAGAGGAAAGTTTTAAGCCTAGCCTTAAAAGTAGACAGGGTGTCTGCCTCACGGACTAAAACTGGGAGCTGGTTCCACAGGAGAGGAGCCTGATAACTAAAGGATCTGCATCCCATTCTACTTCTAGAGATATTCATTCACAATAATGTATCTAGATGACACTATTTAATATTTGTCGCTAACTAAGATAAATCTCAACACAATTGGTCTTGATTTTTCAAACACATGTTGATTCTCTTTTTGACCACATGGGAGCAGTGTTAGATGTGTAAGGTCATAATGAAGACCTGCTCTTTGACTGTTCATCTCAGCAGGAATAAAGGGGATGGGGTGGATGCCACGACAGAAGGATGTTAATGACCAAAAGAAAAAACTGGATTGCAAATATTGATTATAGTTTGTTCTTTAAAACAAATAATTGAGCCTCTCTGATATTGTAATTATCCTTATTTTATTCAAACCCTGTCCCACTTTATTTACATCCACTGTTACTATTAGTGATGAAAGAGACGTGAAAAGAAACGATGCAGGCCATGCAATCCTTTTAAACTTTGTGGTGTAATTTGCAGAAACTCCTTGCTGATGTTAAGTAAACCATGATGAACATCAATATGTTAACAGCTGCTTTCTGCTCAACGCCACCTGAAACTCAAGATCTACTAATGCACCAAAACAAAATTAAAGGTGAAAACAGATAACAATAAAAGTTAAAACAAGTATGAGAATGAAAGGAGCCCTCAGACACAGTGAAGCCTGAGCCTGTTAAACGGAGCCTATCTGTGCTGCTATCAGCTGTAGAGCGAAGGCTTCCTTTAAGTCGGTGGTTGAACTGACCTTAATGGCTTGTTGGGCAGTGTCTGGTGACTGATAGCAGCTCGTTAAATCCTTGACGTTTATTTTTAGCTGCTTATTTCTACACTGATGTTTTGTTTATTTCTTTGCTTAAATCTATAATGTTTGTTAGGCAGTGTTTCTAAAAAATTAAAAATGAACAGAATTTTAAACTTGGTGGAGAAAATTTTAACTATTTCAACTATTTCACACATGTACCCATCATATTTAATAAATTAAAATATACATTCCGATGAGGCTTCTTTGTCAGATCAAAAATATCTGTTGATTATAACAATCTTTGAGCAGGTATTGAACTTACTTTTTATTATGCCCACATTTCTGTATTAAAATGTTTTATTGGTCTTTTCTAATGTTTTAGTTTTAAGCGTAATGTTTTCATTAGCTGTAAGCAGAAAATCATCATACTTAAGAAAAATAAAGGCTTGAATGGAATGGCTGCAATGAAAGAAAATCTTATTAGGAAACTGGAGCTCTTATCGTTAAATTGCTCAGAATCCCAAAACACGATCCATAATTGCACAACTAAAACTGAACTTCTCGTGCTGTATTTCCCTTTTTAAAACAGCCTGCTGTTGAACAAAATGTTATTCTGTTCTGTAGTAGTTTGACAAAAAATAATTGACATTCACTATATTGACCTTCATTACAGGAGTGGACATTTGCTTTTCACATTAATAGTTTCAATGAAAGGTTACCATTGTTAACTGTCCTTCTCCGATCAATCTTAGTTATTTAGCTATGAAACGTCATAAAATTATGAATCACTGTCTAAAGTCCAAAGTGGTTGAAGCTCATTTTGTACCAGCCCATAATTCAGAGACAATGAGAATCCTGTCATATAGTGACTTATTAAAGTCCAAACTGTTACAATTCCAGGTTTTTTTCCAGGTTTTCAGACTTTAACAGTGACAATAGTGTCACTGATAAATCACTTTTCCACCTTTGCTGTAATATTTATTTTGTACAGTTCAACTGAAATACAAATGAATCTGTTTAGAACTAGAAAAATCAAAAGAACCTGGTTGATTTAGTTCTGGACTCCAGAGCCAAGAACCATGGAGCTCTCACAGAAGGCTTCAGAAAGACCTGGAAATTGCAGGTCCAGGTTTTTCCTAGAAAACAAGTTATGCACTCCTCTGCAAAGGCACTCACTGCACAAGACTCCACTGGTGAAGAAAAGTAATGTTGAAAATTGTTTAAGGTTTGGTGCAGAAGATTTGGACCCACCAGTTAATTACTGGGAGGATATAGTCTGGTCAGATGAGGCCAAAGCGGAACTCATTTTAAACACCCTACTTGGAAGAAGAATGATTCTGCACATCAGACCAAAAACATTATGCCAAAGTGAAGTTTGAAGGTGGTAACATCATTGTGTGGGCTGTTTTACAACATTTGGTACTGGCAGAGTTCATGACTAAAGGAGGGATGAAAGACGAAATGTACCAGGACATTCTCTATAAGACTCTGAAGATAAAATGAGTCTGGATTCCCCAGCGGGACAATAGTCCCAAACTCACCATGGAAACTCTCAGTTGGTTTCAAAGAAAGAAATACAACTGCTAAAATGGTCCAGTCAATCAACTGTCTTGTATCCAGCTGAAAATCTAAGGAAACAACTGAAGATCAGAGTGCATAGAAATGACCCACATATCCTCCAAGACTTGTAAAACATTTATGAAAGAAAGAGTGTGTCAAGAATGAGTCAAAATCACACCTGAGAAAAGCATTCAACTAGTTTCTCCATACAGGAGACATCTTGAAGTTATTACCAACAAAGACTTTCCCACAAAATATTTCATACATTTCTGTAAGTTAATTTAATCATTATTCCCTGTTTAATTAAAATTGTCCCCATAACTTTGTGGACTAATTTGCTTTAATTTCTTGGTACGTGTGGATAATTTGGGCTATTGCTGAAATCTGGTGTGAGTCAGTGGCCCCATTAGAAATATTTTAAGTAAGAAAAACATTGAGGCGTTCAATATGTATTTCACCAGCTGAATGTATAAGCTTATAATGCTGTAAAAAATTGTTCTATATCCTCTTGTCCTGACTGATAACGTTTTACAACATAATTATAACCTCATAACTGTGGCTTCAGTTAAAGGATGCAATGAGGAAATGTCAAGACAATCCCTCCGGGACAGCTGACTTTATTTTACTTTACATATATTTTGATGTCAGGTGTAAACTTAGCAGTGACTAAGTCAGCAATGGAATAAAAACAAACTTTGGTTGAAAAAAGAATAAGTTTTTCCTCTGTGCACATTTATGTAACCTGGTTATTGCCGCTTTTGTAGTTTTGAAAAGATTATTTTATTTTGAATATTTTTCTAAATTGTAGATTCGTTTTTTTCAGTTGATTGATTCATGATTTCTGTTACATTAAAGGTGGAAAAAGACATTTATCATGGTCTCTGCTTTTTCAAGACCTGGAATTTTACACTTAAGATCTAGTGTAAAAACTGTGGTATGAAAATGTTAAGAAACATTTTCCATCAGAAGCTGGAGCTGCCAAAAATGGACATTCTTCTAGTTCTTGCCTCATCAAAGTAGGCATTAAATTGGGTTAAGCAACACACGTGTCTCTGCAGATGGGATTCAAAAGGAAAGGAATAAGTCTTTAATTGGTAATTTTCTACCCTTTAAAGGGTCATTACAGCATTTTTAAATAAAGAGCCTCATCTTCCCCATTTAAGTGTTATAATGAATAATGAGCAAGCAGTGAAAGGAATAGGAAACAGGCCTATAAAGTGCCTTGCGAAAGTATTCGGCCCCCTTGAACTTTTCAACCTCTTGCAACATTTCAGGCTTCAAACATAAAGATATGAAATTCTAATTTTTGTGAAGAATCAACAAGTGGGACACAATCGTGAAGTGGAATGAAATTTATTGGATGTGTCAAACTTGTTTAACAAATAAAAAACTGAAAAGTGGGTCGTGCAATATTATTCAGCCCCTTTGCGTTAATACTTTGTAGCGCCACCCTTTGCTGCAATTACAGCTGCAAGTCACTTGGAGTTTGTCTCTATCAGTTTTGCACATCGAGGGACTGAAATTCTTGCCCATTCTTCCTTGCAAAACAGCTGGAGCTCAGTGAGGTTGGATGGAGAGCGTTCATGAACATCAGTCCTCAGCTCTTTCCACAGATTCTCGATTGGATTCAGGTCTGGACTTTGACTTGGCCATTCCAACACCTGGATACGTTTATTTGTGAATCATTCCATTGTAGATTTGGCTTTATGTTTTGGATCATTGTCTTGTTGGAAGATAAATCTCCGTCCCAGTCTCAGGTCTCTTGCAGACTCCAACAGGTTTTCTTCCAGAATGGTCCTGTATTTGGCCCCATCCATCTTCCCATCAATTTTTACCATCTTCTCTCTCCCTGCTGACGAAAAGCAGGCCCAATCCATGATGCTGCCACCACCATGTTTAACAGTGGGGATGGTGTGTTCAGGATGATGAGCTGTGTTGCTTTTACACCAAACATATCGTTTTGCATTGTGGCCAAACAGTTTGATTTTGGTTTCATCTGACCAGAGCACCTTCTTCCACATGTTTGGTGTGTCTCCCAGGTGGCTTGTGGCAAACTTTAAACGAGACTTTTTATGGATATCTTTGAGAAATGGCTTTCTTCTTGCCACTCTTCCATAAAGGCCAGATTTGTGCAGTGTACGACTGATTGTTGTCCTATGGACAGACTCTCCCACCTCAGCTGTAGATCTCTGCAGTTCATCCAGAGTGATCATGGACCTCTTGGCTGCATCTCTGATCAGTCTTCTCCTTGTTCGAGATGAAAGTTTAGAGGGACGGCCGGGTCTTGGTAGATTTGCAGTGGTCTGATACTCCTTCCATTTCAATATGATTGCTTGCACAGTGCTCCTTGGGATGTTTAAAACTTGGGAAATCTTTTTGTATCCAAATCCAGCTTTAAACTTCTCCACAACCGTATCTTGGACCTGCCTGGTGTGTTCCTTGGTCTTCATGATGCTCTCTGCACTTTGAACAGAACCCTGAGACTATCACAGAGCAGGTGCATTTATACGGAGACTTGATTACACACAGGTGGATTCTATTTATCATCATCAGTCATTTGGGACAACATTGGATCATTCAGAGATCCTCACTGAACTTCTGGAGTGAATTTGCTGCACTGAAAGTAAACGGCCCGAATAATATTTTCAGTTTTTTATTTGTTAAAAACGTTTGACACATCCAATAAATTTCATTCCACTTCACGATTGTGTCCCACTTGTTGTTGATTCTTCACAAAAAATTAGAATTTTATTTCTTTATGTTTGAAGCCTGAAATGTGGCAAAAGGTTGACCAGTTCAAGGGGGACGAGTACTTTCGCAAGGCACTGTGTATCGACCTCAGTCATTGTCTATATTTTCCATAACATATCTAAAAGGTGTGGCCTTTTTATTACCATCCAGTAGTAATAACTATAAGGAACAGCTCAAGATAAGAGCAATAAACCTGGGAGGATAACAAACTGAAACCTGATACTTAATACTTCCTTAAGTTTCATTATTGCCATCGACACCAACATGTCAGTTTTGCTTCCTCAGAAAAGATACTGAGGACATTTTGTCTTATCGCTGCTTACATCATACAGTACATGGTCACTAGTAGAAGGATATTCCTTTAACATGCAAAAAATCAGCAGATCAATGTTACGCTGTCCTGTATGAAAGCTGCAGTTTGAACTGTGAAGATAGGAAATTCATTGATCAAACATCTGAGTGATTCTTGTGGTGAACACATCAGCTTTCGCTCTTCTGCATAAGTGACACAAATCATCCGGCAATAAAAAGGAAAGCTGTTATTCAAAAAGAATCTAAGGCCTCCTGCCGATCTTTCACTGCTCACACCAGCACCAATATTTTTTAAGGCGTGGATTTTCTGCCAAGTTTGCACTTTGTGTCCACAATCAAACATAGTTTGCATGTGAACATTTGACTTCAAATGTATTTTCAATCTGTACCTAACCAGTGATGTGGACGCCCTCCTCGCACATGCCCACTGTCACTCCATATATAAGAAACAACAGCGGAGCCATTTTTCCATGTCAGTTTCCATTGAACTTCAAATATATACTGAAGAATTAAAAATTGTCTGTCAACCACCATCTGAAGAGAAAACCAGAACTCCATGTTCCCAGTAAAAATCCCCAGGCTATTTTGAGGGATCCTAAGGTTTTCTACAGTCCCTGCAGTGGGTCCTGGGTCTGCTCAGGGGCCTCTCTACCCCTGGGAGTTGCCTATTAAACCTCCAAAGAGAGGAGTCCAGGAAGTATCCTGACCAAGCGAATCACCTTGACCGACTCTTTTCAATGTGGAAGAGTAGCACCTCTACTTCAAACTCCCTGGATCTTATCCAACGATGAATCCGACCAGCTCACTTCAGCTGCCTGTATTCAAGACCTGTTCTTTGGTCATAATCCATGTCTCATGATCAAAGATGAGGTTCAGTAGAAAGACAGATCAGTGAATCGAGTTGTACTTATTTGCTCAGCTCATTGTAGAACACAGTGGTCCAGAGATCCTAGAACTCCTCTGTGAGGCACAGAGTAATCACAGACCCCAGTGCCCATTGCTTAAGACTAATAGGAGATCACTCTAATCCCAGCCACTTCACACGTAGTTACTAACCCTCTCAGGACATGCTGAAGGTCATAGCTTGGAGCTACCAACAGAACCAAATCATCTGCAGAAATAAAACATGAGACCCTCAGGTTCCCAAACCAGACACCCTCTTCCCCACAGCTACAATTTAAGATCCCCTCACAAACAGGATCATGGACAAGGGGCAGTCCACAAGGGTGGAGTCCAACCCACACTGGGAGGAAGCTCGACTTTCTGCTTTGAATGGGGACACAGTTCTTGCTATGGACAGCTCCTAGCTTCATCGCTAGCACCACCTACTCCCACAGAATCCCCCTCAAATTACCTTGAGGAACATGGCTGTAAGCATTTTCCAGGTCCACCAAACACATCTGACCTAAA
This sequence comes from Girardinichthys multiradiatus, assembly GCF_021462225.1. Classification (NCBI taxonomy): domain Eukaryota; kingdom Metazoa; phylum Chordata; class Actinopteri; order Cyprinodontiformes; family Goodeidae; genus Girardinichthys; species Girardinichthys multiradiatus. The sequence goes on along the minus strand of NC_061804.1, from coordinate 11,756,375 downwards.
AAAACAAACTTCAATGACCTCTTCAGCAGTGTTTGTTCGTTTTGACTCTGATCCCATTCTGGGGGATCAAAGCAAAATATTGGTGAATGACCTTCTGTTTCTTTAGAAGATTTAATGGAGTTTAAGAATGGATGATTATCCTACTTTTATTGGTTGTTGAAGTGGGTATAAAATGTCCCCATTGCAGGTATGAATTGAGACATGGTTACTACAAAAACATCCTGTGACAGGCTGCTCTAATTTTTTCCAAAACAACTTAAACTGTAAAATATACAACATAGCAAAGAGAGAGTAACAGAAGGTGATAGTGGGCATGCAGGAATTAGGTCTCAACATAAGGACCCAAACACAGGTAGGAGTCAGACAGAATCGTATTGGTGGTTGTTTAATGCATGGGAAATGACAGTGACACCTGGAGAGGTGTGATCGGGAGGAATGGCCTCCCCGATCTGAATCCGAGTGGTGTTTTGTTATTGGACTTCTGTGCTAGTCATGGATTGTCCATAATGAACACCATGTTCAAACATAAGGGTGTCCATCAGTGCACTTGGCACCAGGACACCCTAGGCAGGTCAATGATCAACTTTGTTGTCGTATCATCAGACCTTCGGCCGCATGTTTTGGACACTCGGGTGAAGAGAGGGGCTGAGCTGTCCACTGATCACCACCTGGTGGTGAGTTGGATCCGCTGGAGGAGGAGAAAGCCGGACAGATTTGGCAGGCCCAAGCGCATAGTGAGGGTCTGCTGGGAACGCCTGGCGGAGCCCTCGGCCAGGGATGTATTCAACTCCCACCTCCGGGAAAGCTTTGACCAGATTCCGGGGGATGTTGGAGACATAGAGTCCGAGTGGACCATGTTCTCCGCATCTATTGTCGATGCTGCTGCCCGTAGCTGCGGCCGTAAGGTCTGCGGTGCCTGTCGCGGCGGCAATCCCAGAACCCGGTGGTGGACACCGGCAGTAAGGGATGCTGTCAAGCTGAAGAAGGAGTCCTATCGGCTGTGGTTGGCTTATGGGACTCCTGAGGCGGCTGACGGGTATCGTGAGGCCAAGCGTGCCACGGCCCGGTCTGTGGCAGAGGCAAAAACCCGGGCCTGGGAGGAGTTCGGTGAAGCCTTGGAGAAGGACTATCGGTTGGCCTCGAAGCGATTCTGGCAAACCGTCCGGCGCTTCAGGAGGGGGAAGCAGTGCTTCGCCAACACTGTGTTTAGTGGGGGTGGGAGGCTGCTGACCTCGACTGAGGACATTATCGGGCGGTGGAACTTCGATGATCTCCTCAATCCTGCCTTTCCTGCTCTCGGTGGAGGGTGACGCTTTTCCTCTGTCTCCCGCACCGCTCCCATATCTGCCCTGCTTCAGCTCTGTGTCTTGTCTTTTTGGAGCCTCTTTTTGCACATCTTCCAAATTCTTCCAAAATATGGATTTGGTCAGCTGGTCTCTCAATGCAATTGATCAAATTTTCTCGACGAGAAGACAGGGGTCGGGAGAGCCCGCTTGCCCGGACGGGACATTTTTCTCCGGATACACGATGGACTCCTGGCAGAAGTGGAGGATTGTGTGTTTGTTGATAATGTCAGTCGAGGATGTGGAAGATGTGTATATAATTGGAAGTTTGATATCAGGATTTCTGCTTTTTGGAGTCAGCGGTTACCTGGCATATCGAGAAATTCGGAGAATGTCAGCAGCTGTTCTGGCCATTGTAAGGCTGCCTGGCATGTATGATGGGATCTTCAGAGCGATCAACACTCAGACTGAGATGTTACGTGAGCTGAATTGCAGACTGGATGTGATCCTTATACAGGATCGCAGGCAGGTTGCGGTTCCTGGACTCAGGGGTGAAATGGTATAAATCTTGGAGAAAGTTGTTCGCTTGGATCTGGCAGAAAGACCAGGAATTTGGCTGTTTGGATTCGCCTTTGTGAAGCACCAGCAAGACTCTCAAGGCTGACGGAAAATTAAGAGTCAGCCTAACCCAAATAATTATTGGTTTTCTGAATCTGGCTCCCTTGCGCGGCCTTGATGGCTGGTTATCTTCAACTTCTCCTGGAAGTTATGTAAACATGATGCTCTGCTCCCTCTGCCCCCCTCCCTTCCCTGAGGACATCTGTGGACCTGCTCAGAACTTTGTGGCCGGTTGATGAACATTCCAACGAACCATCAAGGACAATGGCCTCTGTGACAGTGCTTCATGGACTTACTTGCACACACTCATTTGCACACACATGCTCAAGATAAACATATGCACCCCTCACACCACCTTCACCGTTCCCAGCATGATGTTGTTTTGTAAAACACCCTCTATTCTGCTAAGAATAGAGGGTGTAGGAGCAGTGTGGTTTTCGTCCCGGCCGTGGAACAGTGGACCAGCTCTATACCCTCTACAGGGTGCTCGAGGGTTCATGGGAGTTTGCCCAACCGGTTCACATGTGTTTTGTGAACCTGGAGGAGGCATTCGACTGTGTCCCTCGTGATGTCCTGTGGGCTCCAGGAGTATGGAATCGGGGGCCCTTTATTAGGGGCCATCCGGTCCCTGTACGAGCGGAGCAGGAGTTTGGTCCGTATTCCCGGCACTAAGTCGGACCTGTTCTTGGTGCATGTTGGACTCCGGTAGGGCTGCCCTTTGTCACCGGTCCTGTTCATAACTTTTATGGACAGGATTTCTAGACACAGCCAAGGGCCGGAGGGGGTCTGGTTTGGGGACCAGAGGATTTCGTCTCTTCTTTTTGCAGATGACGTGGTCCTGCTGGCCCCCTCTAGCCAAGACCTACAGCATACGCTGGGGCTGTTCGCAGCCGAGAGTAAAGCGGCTGGGATGAGGATCAGCTCCTCCAAGTCCGAGGCCATCGTTCTCGACCGGAAAAGGGTGGCTTGTCCTCTTCAGGTTGGAGGGGAGTTCCTGCCTCAAGTGGAGGAGTTCAAGTATCGTACCAATTAATTCAAATTATCTGTGGGTCAGCATTGTTGGGGACCATTGCTCTAATGGATTGAGATCTGGAGAATGTGAAGGCCACTGGAGTACAATGAACTCATTGTCATGTTCAAGAAACCAGTTGTTGATGATCTGAGCTTCATGACAAGGTGATTTACCCCACTGGAAGCAGCCATCTGACTAACTTTAATGCTAACCTGGTTAACAGCCACCTTTGACTGAAGCTAACTAGCGCACTGCCAATTTAGGAAACTGCTGACTTTAATTCAATTCAATTCAATTCAGTTTTATGTATATAGCACCAATTCACAACATGTTGTCTCAAGGCACTTCACAAAAGTCAGGTACATACATTCCAATTAATCCTAACCATTGAACAGTTCACTCAGATTCAGTTATTTATTCAAATTGGATAAAAAGTTTTTCTATCTAAGGAAACCCAGCAGATTGCATCCAGTCAGTGACTTGCAGCATTCACTCCTCCCGGATGAGCATGTAGAGACAGTGGACAGTCACCATTGCTGACTTTGCAGCAATCCTTCATACTGAGCATGCATGTAGTGACAGTGGAGAGGAAAAACTCCCTTTTAACAGGAAGAAACCTCCAGCAGAACCAGAACCAGGCTCAGTGTGAGTGGCCATCTTCCACGACCGACTGGGGGTTTGAGAGAACAGAGCAGAGACACAAAGAGAACAAAGAAGCACTGATCCAGGACTACTTTCTATGGGAAGGAAAAGTAAATGTTAATGGATGTAGCTCCTTTAGTCGTTCACCTAGAAAGAAAGAACAGATAAACTCTGAGCCAGTTTTCAAGGTTAGAGTCTGAAAGAGAGCACATAGTTTGTTACAGTTAAGCTCAGTCAATCGCCATGTCTAGGAGAGAGAAAGGGTTAAACACTAAAAGACAGGGCTATGTGGATCATCTGTAGAAGGTGAGCATTAAGTTGTTGCCCGCAGAAGCTCGGACGATTCCCCTCTCCAGAAAGGTGTCACAGGTAGACACAGAGCCAGGCCAGATGTAGCCAATTAAAGGTAAGGGGCTGCTAACTTTGCTGAAGCTAACTTAGCTAACTGCTAAAGTCAAGAAAATCAAAAGCTCAAAGCTAACTTGGCTAAATGCTATTTTTCCTCAAACTGGTTTACACAACATTAGCGTACGTCAAAGCCAAAAGGCAAGATTAACTTGGCTAATTTTAGTTAACATAAAATCCAAAAACCTTTCTGGCTAAAACTTTAAATATGTTGTACCATAAATGGAATTTTCTTTTACATGGTTCTATAAACAGAAAGATTTTCTAGTTGTGTTCAGGCAGATCTTTCTGACTTCCAGGTACTAATAGAACAGGGTCTGTAAATCAATTATTATACCAACAATGTTTAGATTTAAAATTCAAAATGGCTAATTACACACTCTGGCAGTTAAGAGTACAGTGGTAAAAAATCAGAAGCATCATTCCTTAGTCAATACACTTCGTGCCAAAAAAGGATGGGAATATTTATTTTTACTGACAAGTAAAACTCGGCCATAGTATTTCCTTAGCTGCAGTTGATGGCAATAGTTTGGCTATTTTTCAACGTATTTCTTCTGAGAATTACTTTTACAGCCTTCTTATTTTGGCTGTGTAATGTTTATTTCCAGACAACAATGAGTTGGTAGAGGAAAGGTTCTGGGAACTGGCAGGGAACTGTTTCTGGTGGTAACCAGAGAGAAGAAAAACTGGCAACTACTGAGACTTTTTTATACCTGATCATGTAAATGATGCTGCAGTGCTATGGTGACCAAGTGCCACAGTCTGCTGGACAGCTCACCAAGCTGAGCAAACAGAGTGAAGTAACCTGGCTTTATCAGCTTGTTGCCTTAGTTTTCACAGTTTCTAGCTGCCAGTTCAAACAAGTGCTGCAGACCCGAGCTGAAGAATCAAGGTGGTAAGTACAGATTAGTAAAAATATACATATATGTTACTTCTTTCAGATATGGAAAACCAGCTCCCCATGCAGCAGGAAAGAGACATTATTGTTTTTTTTAACAGAATAGAACAGCGTGCTGTTTAAATCAAGAAAATTGTCCCCACAATGTTGTTGGTGGATACATTATTTATTGACTCAATCACAACCCAGACCTATCCTGCATTTCCCTGCATATGTTCATTACTTTTATTTAACAGTAATAACTAAATAAAACCAGATAAAGATTATGAATAAATGTGTGTGGTGAGATGAACTGGCGAAGAAAGAAATGGAAACACAAATGGGAGGGCTAAAAATGACACGTGGATGTGATAACAAGGTAATAAAAGATAAATATCCTCTGGTCTTAGTGGAAAGGAAGAGAGTCATCATAGACAGACTCTCTGGTGAGTAGCTGACCTCTGCTTGGTGTTTTTACAGAACTTTAAAAAGATTTTAGATTTCAGATTTGGTTCCAGGTGGATATTGCTGATATTTCACATTTGGTAAAGTATTTACTGTAGTTTTACTGTTTTTTTTTTTACCTTTATTCGTCTACTTTGAATTTGCCCTATATTTTTATGTTTTCTTTCATAGATGGATCATAAATGATCTTTATGGATATTAATCATTCCTTTATGTATGTAATTCTGTTTTTCCAGCAGCATAGAAAATCATTCTGCAACAAACTTTGCTTTTTCAACGCCAATACTCTGGAACAATGAAAACTAATCTTCTCATAGTGGCTCTTTGCTTCTTCGGCACAGGTAAAAAAACTACTTTGATGTGCAGTGGCCAAAAGGCTTTTATCATCATATTTTTTAGACAGTGCCAAAATATTGGTTTAGAAGAGAAGGTCAGCAGCATTCGTTGTCATATTTTGCTAAAGGTATGAGTACAATATATGCAATAAACTGAGAAGAAAATGGGGAAATATCTGATGTTCAAGCTGAGAAACAACCAACATCAATGATTTAGGAAAGCCATAACCCTTGTGTTTTAATTTACAACTTGGTAGGAAGGCAATTGAGACCATGATGGAGCATTTTGGAGGAGTGGCCAAAGGTGATGGTTGATGAAGGTCATAAAATGTGTTGAAATTGTTGAGAAAAGGGATGGTCTCAGTCATTGTCATGAACTATTTGATCAAAGATTCAGTTGCTTACGTCTGTCAATTATTATTGAGATCAGTATAATTTACTCCTATAAGATTAAACATTAAACCATTTAAATACTATTTAGAGCATTAACTAAAATATTTCTTAAATATGCTTAGACATGTAACATTGAGCATTTTCATGATTTGACTTTAAACCTTTTATTTCTGATCCAGTAAATCTATGTGGAGCAACCACCATACCATCTGTGCCCATAACAACGCAAGTCATCACAGAGGTTAGTTCAGATGGCACCACTAAACTTCAAACTGGTGGACCAACCATAGTGCAAACTGGTGGACCAACCACAGCGCACACTGGGGGACCAACCACAGTTCAAACTGGTGCACCAACCACAGCGCACACTGGGGGACCAACCACAGTTCAAACTGGTGCACCAACCACAGCGCACACCGGGGGACCAACCACAGTTCAAACTGGTGGACCAGATACAGCACAGACTAAGGAACCAGATACCAGCGGACCAACAACGGAGGCACCCGAAGCTTCATCAGGAGGGCTTTCAGGAGGAGCAATAGCAGGCATTACCATCGGTACAATCGCCGGAGTGGGTTTACTGGGTGAGTATAATGGACAAATACACAACTGTTACGCAACATTACACTTTCCACCACCTCAGTCTCCTGTTATCCATTAACCAACTCTACTTTCAATGATGAAGAGGATTCATTTTCTGTTATTTATCCTCACCTCTTTTTTGGACTCCAGCCACTGAAAAAAATTTGAATTTTTCTATTCAAATAATATCCTAGACAAGCTAATTCAGACTGAAAGAAACCAATCTCTATCTGGACGAAAAGTAAAACAAATATCTTAATCTTGACCAGAAATTAGATATCAGAAAGTCATTATTAATACTAAGTCAAGATTAAGAGAAAAACTATTTCTTTAAGTCAGAATTTTAATTCAAGTTACTTATTAAACTTCCTGTCCATGGTGTACCCCGCCTCTCGCCCATAGACTGCTGGAGATAGGCACCAGCTCCCCCGCGACCCACTATGGAATAAGCGGTAGAAAATGACTGACTTATTAAACTTTGTTTTTGACATCCCAAGTACATTAATCTGATATTTTTCCTCTCGTTTTTCATCCAGATGATAGCACAGAATTTCCAAAGCTGAAATACCCATGCTAGGCCAGTAGGTGGCGATAATGTCTACATGCACAACTTTTCAGTATGCAAATCGATTCATTCACTTACTGTGGGTAGCTCTGTTTAAAGAGAACTTGTTACAGTTATGTTAATAATTACACTTGTTTTAGCACACAACCAAATGGCCGTCTTGATTTTCTGGTTCTTTGAAATGGTTGCAAATATGGGTCCTTCTGCAAGTCCAATCAGCCAGACGTTCTCTGGCCTGGCAACTTCCAGGCCTTTCCCAGGTTCATGCAAGTCACAAAGCTGACACCTCATCTTAAAGTAAAACTCTCATATCTTATATTCAACTCTAATGAATTTTCAATGCTTCACATTCTATTCCAAATCAAAACATTAAGAAAAACATTGAATTGTTCTAAGTTTGTAGAAATTGAGGAAAATGTTTATAGATCAATGTCAGCATTTATTCCTTTAAACTCCAACATCTACTGTATGGACAGAAAGATGCTTGAAGACTGAGCTTGCTGTAAATATATTTAGCTGTATAGCCACTTTTTCTGAGAGCTGCGTCACATTTGTGTTAGATGGAGCCGACCATCTTCAGGTAGTCCAACCAAGGATAGTTGGACTTTATTCCACAGTTCTTCTGTGTTTCTTGGTTCAACCTCAGAACCAGCATGTCTAAAATCACCTGACACATTTTCTGCTGGACTGAAGTCCTTTCACTGGGCTGGATGCTCCATAACATTAATGTTTGTTGGGAGTATGATTATTGATTGAATAATCTTGATCAATAATTATAATTACAAATCATAATCTGACAAAATCAATTTCTTAACCATAAATCCTCATTTACGAATCGAGACCAGAGAGGTTTCTGGTGTTGTAATTGTGGCTCAACGCCTCTGACAATTACAACCGTTAAATACTCCGTAATAGTTAATAACTATTGCCGGAGATGTCACTGTTTAATCGACCGTTTCTGCCGAAACGTGTGGAACTTGAACCTTATTTTGACTGACACATCACTTTTTGCACACAATGAAACACCAAACGCTCTCTTTTTATCTATGTGAATATTTATTAATTTTCACCTACTCAACATGCAAAATTCTACATACACAGGGGTAAACACATCTAAATAAGCAAAATCAACAAACGGTAGTGGGTATGTATTGAGTCAACCAGCAGTTTATGGCACAACAGAGGAAAGAAGAGGATATGAAAAGGGGGGTGTGGTGATGACTGGTGGGGGGTTGGAGCGCAGCTTAGAGTGTCTTTTATGATCTTCTGATCATAAAACTTCCCCCCTTTACTCCTGAAACAAAGGATTGATAACTTTTGGCGGCAAGCTAGCACAGTAAGATTGAAGACAAAGGTAAAATGGAGAATTTTACCATGAGGTCGTTTTAACAGTCCAGTTTTGCAACGCACCTGCGTTCAGATAGTAAACACAGACAGCTCTGGGGAACACGGCGGATCCCGATATTACATAACACATCAAAGTTTCAACAAGCAAGGTTACATGCACATATTATTCAGAACACATGAGATCCTAACCAGCGATTCTGATCGCTTCTACAACCTCTGACCCTGCCCAGGCCTTCTGATAAAGAAATAAAAAAAGAAATGGGTTTTAATTGTGTCGTCTTCTTCCTGAGCGAGGGAATTTGAGCGAGGAAACGTGGGGTTGAGTTAATTGTGCGTCCACAATTAACTTCAGGGGAACGGTCAGTCTTTGTCCTTCGGTCTTCTTGACAAAAAGGAAAAATATGATCTGACCATCAAAGTCGACTTGAAAATGAAACACGGTAGCGGTTCGTCTCTCCGAAGCTCCGTGTCTCCAGTTACGTGTTAACTCACGTCTTTGATCGGCAAAAGTGAAATCTCTGGCCTTCTTAGTCCACAGACTTCAGTTATGAATAGTTCGTTGTCCAACGAGAGAGAATGAATGAAACTCTTCACAGAGTTCTTCTCTTAAAGTGGCGCTCTTCGATCCCTGGATGTGATTTCCAGCAGAAGGCAGCTTTTCAAACATGAGCGCCTCCTATATAGCATCTTGTGACGTCAGACTGGGGACGCCCAGTCATATCAGTCGCAATGCTTGATGGGATATGTAGGAGCGGGCTGTCCTGGGTACAAAATGGCCGATGCCATTGGAGGGGCACAGTGACGTCCAACAACGGGCAGATAATCCAATACTCAGCAAACAAGTGGTCCAACATGTTGCTGAACCCAGATGCTCCTCACTGCTGTGTTAGGGTCGTTCTCTTGTTGAGTTCAGTTCATTTCCTCTTCAGCATGAGGCAACATGGCCTCTTCAAGCTTGTTGATGCTGATTCAGGATCCCTGATGTGATAAATAGGCCCGACACCACAGTATGAGAAACATTCCCATACCATGATACCTGCACTACTGTGCTTCAGTGAACTGTTTTTTTCAATGGGACTATGCAGCAGATACTAGAAACTTAATATCTGTTGATTAACTTTTTTTTCACCAGCAAGCATAATTAATCAGTGTTGGTATGGGTTCTTCTGTGACCATCTGGATGAGCTGCAAATTTGCTTTTGAAGTAATCTTGCTAGGTCAGCCACTTCTGGGAAAGTTCCCAACTCCTGGGGGGAACCTTTCCAGAAGTGAGGAATTCCAATGGTTCCTCACTGAAGTTCTCTGGAGTCCCAGAGGTTTATAAATGGCTTCATGACCCTTTCTAGACTGATAGATGTCAGTGACTTGACTAGTCCCTCCTGAAAATTAAAAACTTTTTTTTTTTTAGGTGGCGGGGTCTTTGGCCTGTTGAAGTACACCAAGAAAATCTGAGAACTCTCACTCAATAAGGACTTGAATTGTCAAACATCGTAAGCTGCAACTTTTCTCATGAGGTCTGATGTTATCCTGATTCAACTATGTGGACGGTGAGGCGGCGGAATGGCCTAAAAGGTCTGGATTTGAATAAAACCATTATCATCGATGAAGGCATCACAGCCCAGGAGACATGCAAAAATCAATCATAATTTGTTGATTGTATTACCTTGTCAGAAGGTAATTTGAATGATTTATTGAAAACCAATTGTACTTTATTATTTAATGGATTCTGTTTGTCTTTAATGAGAGGGATAAATGCTGTCCTGAAGCTTTTGACATTTATGAAAATATGTAACTAAAATGTAATCACAATGATGAATAATTCTTGATATTTAGTGTGAAGGACAGACATGTTGACTTCTTTAATGCCTTACTAGAGGAAGTGGTCCAGGGAATGAAAGCCAGCTTATGCGGAACCCTCCCACCCTCTATCCTTAAAAGAGTTTTACTTTCTTTTTGCATTGATAACTAAAAATGTTACAAACATTTACAACCATCCAGGCAGGGCGTCACATTGTTGATGTTTAACATTTCAGAACATAAAGTTGGTTTAATTTTCCTATATTAAATAAATCAGACAATCACTTTCCTGTGTCTCCATTTTGGTTTCGGCCTTTCAATATGACAGTAAGAAGGTTTTGCATATGTTATCTCTTCGAACAAATAATACAATTATAGCTTCATAGATCAATCAGCAAGGGTGACCACCTCCATAAAAGTAGGACTTTTAGCTGTTCTGGAGCCAGTATAAGTGTGTTAGCCCAATGCCAAGATGGAAAGACAGCAGTAGTGATATTAAAGAAGCCACCTTTGAAAGAAGAGGTAATCTCCAAGCTGTTTGAGGTCCATCATCCTACAGAGAGAAAGATTATTCCCAAGTGGAAAACATCTCAGACTGCAGCCAATCTTCCCAGCAGTGGACGCCCCAGCAGATTCCCAAGGTCAGAGCGTGAAGCTCAGAAAAATCGCAAAAGCACATGAATGTCCCGATTGACAGAACTGTTGGCACTTCTGTTTAAAGTTCTGACATTTTGTACATTTTGGTTTTCATCTGTTCAGTTGAAGTTTTTGCTATTGCAGTGTTTCATTGGTGTTCAGTTTTTAAATTTCTATTTTAGTTTTTCAGCATATTACATATTTTTTACCCATGTTCAGTTTTTCTGAAATTCTTTGATTAAATGAAATCAGATTAGTTTTTTATATTGTAACAATTCTTAAAATATGCAATTTTAACTATTTTAAATGACCCACAGATCCAATTTATTTCCAGTCATTCACTATATAACTACAAATTCATACAAACACAATTCATACATACAGACAGAATAGAGTCAATGAGACAAGACTCGAATCTGATCCTAAACATAATGCGAGCCAGTCTAATTCAGTTTATAGTAATACTGGCAGCAATTCCTCCTCCAGGACTCCTTTCAGGAGACTTTCAACAGGACTGCAGCAATCTGTAGCAACCGTCTGGGGGTTGAGAAGAGCAAAAGCAAACAAGAAAAACAGCGCAGGAGCAATTTATCTGGCAAAGAAAATCTGAGTACATCGCATTAAAGGCAGCAGTAGTAGCAGGCATCCCTAGGAAGAAAAATTGTTTGAAGAATCTCTGGGCCAATAAATGTCATAATCTGTAGGACTTTGATCTTAGTCATTTGGTCTGGTTGTGGTTTGTGGTTTAGTGATTCCCTTTGTTTGCCTTGTGATTATTCGACTGTTACTGTCTGATGTATATTTTCTGTCTTCCCTGCTTTACCGTGGACTTTTCCTAGTGCCTTAGTTTCCTGCAGAGAGATGTTTCTCATCTGCTCATTAACTCACCTGTGTCAAACTTCATAATATTAATATTCATTGGTTCTCCATTGTCAAGTCCTCTGTTGCGAATCCTTAATTCACCATGTTTCTCGTGTCCTCATTTGAGTCCTCACCAACGCAAAATCATGACAGTAGATTTATGGAATAAAAGGGAGAGCAGTCACATCAGTAGGTCTTTAAATGGCTATGTCCATGGTTAGGTTTAGGGTTAGGGGGAGTTTAGGGTTAGGGTTAGGTTAGACACAACTGCCCCATGTTTGTGGGCAGTTGTGTCCTCAGTGGAAAAAGAACAGAGAGAAAGAGAAACAGCTAAACACAGAAACTCCTGGGCGGGTGTAGTCTGTTGCCCCTGTCAGACAACAAACTCATGTATTTGGCAGCAGTACCTGCGTTATAAACATAGAATGGAGACGCAGAATGGAACGCAGAATGGAGAAAAGTGATTATTTCCTCAATCAGCCTAGACATATAGCAGCATAATTACATCTGCCCTCAATACCTGCATTATGCTTCCCCTCCAGCTGTTCCTCATTCAGTTAATCAGACCCACCTGTTCATTGTTCCACTCCTACTTACTCTCCTCAGCATTTATTCTGCTGCTGTGTTTTCTTTGATTGTTGGACTCCACTGGCACTGTTCCTGTATCTTCTTGATACTCCCACTGTGCTTCCAGCTGTTTTTGAATACATTTTTTTTTTCATTAAATATCGTACTCTGGGTTCTCATACACATCTTTCTTTCACTTGTGAATTTGAATCCAAAAGAAGCACAGACCATAGCTGAGATTTTTGCACTTATTGCAAAGCAGAGAAAACACAGCAAACTGCATAGACACCTCACCAACTATTCTAGAATCAAAAGTGAGTGTTGAACAGCTGAAGCTTGGCCCAAAACATGTCACTGCAACCAATGTTGGAAAGAAGATTTGACCAAAATTTCTCCACAATGATGGAAGAGACTGATAAAGTCATATAGAAAGTCAATACTGAAAGTTACTGCCGCTAAAGGGTGGCTGTAAAAGCATTTGAATAATGCAGTGTTCTGTGTTTTTATGAATCTTTACATGCTTTCTTCATCTTTGTTTTTGTGTTTTTGAACACATGAGGTGAGATTTAAACCACTTTAGATTACCACCTAGTATGTACTCTAAATAGAAAGAGGTTGTGCTTTAATTGAAAGTGTTAAAGTACATACAGTATATTTAATAAATATTCAATCCCATTCTTTTTGGATCATCAACTCTCAAGTTCTTATATAGTTATAATCTTACAACAGATAATACTCTCAGGTTGAAGTTCAGATGGATATAATGTAAAATACTGCACTGTATGTGTAGTTTTGTAAATACTTTATGAGTTTTATGATGCTGTATGGTACTCATGTAGCACCGGTATGGAAAATACACAACCAAGTATTGGGTCAGTGACATTTGAGGGTAAAAGTTCAGTTCTTTTTAACGTGTCTTGTCCGGAAGAGTAGCACTCATAATTATTGTGCTCCAAGAGGAAGCCCAACAGATCTAGTTTCACAAGTGGCATTTTACAGCTTTAGCTATAATGCAATGCTTGATATATATAAAAACCTTTGCTATGAATGGAGAGAAAGGATAAAGAGAAGTCCGCATCTACCCCCGCAAACCGAGAGAGAGAGAGACAACACATATCTATGTATCTGTAAACACATGAACCCAAACACCTGTGGGTGTATGTGTGATCTCACTTGTGTATGTAAGATTTCTTTATTCAATAACTGACGTGAGGAGCCACATAACTGCCCCCATAAGCCGAGGTGAGCACAGAGATCAGAGCCACAGACATCCAAAGATCTCCAGAGCCAGGGAGCCCCGGGAAGAACAACACCGGGATCAGACCCGGGGAGAGCCACCCAGCAGACACAGTGCAGAAGCCCCAGGGAGCTGCAGTGACACGCCCACTGGCCCCACCGGCAGTCGGCTACGCTGGAGTAGATCCAACCATGGACCCAGACACCCAAATGGCCACCAGGAGTGAGCCGGCAAACACCCAAGCAGCCAGTCCTGGACACCGAGAACGATCAACCCACCGTTGGGCAGAGACACCAGCCACCAGCAGGGAGTGTGAGAGGAGGAAATAGGCCCCACAGATCCAGGAGAGGGAGCAGCCCAAGACCCAACCTGACTGAAAAACAGGTGCACATAGTCATAATCATACTTTCCCACCCTCATGCATACACATACAAACAACCAACCCAGACCATGACACCCCGCCCGGCACCCAACGACTCTCATCCACAGCGAGAGATGGGCCACAAACAAAAAAAATGAAACAAATAAAGGAGGGGTCTACCTGGTTAAAACAAGCCAACATGTCATCGTTTTCCTAATAGTTTTGATCCACATTCAGACTGACACTCAGGAAGCAGGAGAAAAGTTCAACAAGTTTGTATTTACAGAAGTGAGTTATGGAACTGGAACCGGGACTGGAAACACCAGACTGTACGGGAGAGATGAAAGGGGGTAAGTAACTTTGAAGTATGGATGGGAAGCAATAGAAAATTACTTGAGTTCTTGCTTACATGAGATGAAGATGAGTTTGAACGAGGGAGAATGATGTGGAGCCTGGGAGAAAGGTTGATTGCTGCTGCTGAGTTTGTAAGTCAGTCCAAGGTGGTTGTGAGCTCTCAGGAGAAAGTTCAGGTGATTTCTTGACAGTTTGATTTTCATTTATTTGTTTACCTGGTGAGGTTTCTGGAAGCTAGATGTGGAATCAATCAGAATCAGCTTTATTGCCAAGTTCGTACATACAAAGAAACAATTTGACCCTGGTACTGGGTTTTTCGTTTTTGTGTGTGTTTTTTAACGTTTTAAGTTTAAGTTACAGATTAATTGGAATGTATGTACCTGACTGTTGCGAAGTGCCTTGAGACAACATGTGTTGTGAATTGGCGCTATATAAATAAAACTGAATTGAATCTTTATGTCCTTAAATAGATACATTTTACACATATACAAAGGTGGATTTGCGACTTCAGTATGCAGTTGTTTGGTACTCTATTAAATGTTCAGAGAAACAGCCTGGGGGAAGAAACTGTCTCTGTGGCGGCTGGTTTTAGTAAGCAGTGCTCTGTAGCGACAGCCTGAAGGTAAAACTCTAAACAGTTTATGTGCAGGGTGTGTGGGGTCTGCAGAGATTTTAGCAGCTCTTTTCCTGACCCTTGACCTGTATACGTCCTGGATGGAGGGAAGGTCAGCCCTGTCATAATGGGTTTTTAACCAGGCTCTGAACGACATAACCACAAGTGAACCAAGGCAACATTTTAACAGTTTATTAGGTTTTACATGAGCAAATGTGATCTGGAACCAGGACTGGATCAGCGAGAGGATTGGGGTTTTCACTGAGAGGAAAAAGAGGCTTAGAGATTGCTCCCTGATGAGCAACAGCTGCACAGAAGCACCTGCCAGTCACACCCTGAGTGGAAGGAGAGAAACACAGCACAAAAAAAAAAAAAAACACAGACTGCACACAACCACCGTGGACTTTTCCTAGTGCCGTGGATATGACAAGCCCTGATTATTATTTCTGCAGTCCTGATTATTAGTTGCAGTTTGGACCTGTCTTGTTTTGTGGATGAGCCAAACCACACTGAGATGGATGAAGACAGAACATACTGTATGATGGCAGTGTAGAAGATGACCAACAGCTCCTGTGGAAGGTTGAACTTCTTGAGTTGCCTCAGGAAGTACAGTCCCTGCTGGGCCTTCTTCTGAACAGTGTCTATGTGTAAAGAGAAGAGGAGTGGGGATAGAACACACCCCTGGGGGGCACCAGTACTTATTGATCTGCTGCGGGAGAAGATGCTCCCCAGTCTCACCTGCTGCTGTCGGTCCGTCAGGAAGCTGTTGATCCACTGACAGGTGGAGGCTGGGACGTTGAGCTGGGTGAGCTTCTGGTGGAGGATGTCTGGTATGATGGTGTTGAAGGCCGAGCTGAAGTCTACAAACAGGATCCTGGCGTATGTCCCTGGGTGGTCGAGGTGTTGCAGGATGAAGTGTAGACCTAAGTTAACAGCATCATCTGCCGACCTGTTTGCTCGTTTAGCAAACTGCAGGAGGTCCAGCAGGGGGCCTGTGATGTCTTTCAGGTACTTCAACACCAGCCGCTCAAAGGATTTCATGACCACAGACATCAGGGCTACAGGCCTGTAGTCATTTAATCCTACAATAGTGGGTTTCTTGGGAACCGGGATGATGGTGGATCGTTTGAGGCAGGAGGGGACCTCACACTTCTCCAGTGATTTGAAGATCCAGGTGAAGATTGGAGCGAGTTGATGTGCGCAGGCTTTCAGGCATGATGGGGAGACATTATCAGGTCCTCCAGCTTTCTTTGTTTTCATGCGCTGAAAGAGCCTGTTTACATCTTCCTCGGAGATCTTTAGTGCAGGCAGAGGATCTGAAGGTAGGGGATTGGTAGTTTTATGGGTCGAATTTGTTCCTGAATGGGATGTGGAGGGGATGATTTGAGGTGTGAATGGCTTCTTGTCATGTCTGCAGTAGAAGCCATTCAGACGGTTGGCCAGGCGAGGATTTGGTTCACGATGGGTGGGGGGGCTCTTGTAGGCAGTCAGGTTTCTCAGACCGGTTCATACAGATGAAGTGTCACCAGTAGAAAGGCTGTTCTTCAGCTTCTCACTATAGCTTCTCTTGGCTGCTTTGATCTCCTTTGTTAGTTTGTTCCTGGCCTGCCTGTACCACGCCCAATCTCCACTGCTGTGAGCTTCTTCCTTTTCCCTGCGCAGATTCCTGAGGTGTGGAGTAAACCATGGCTTGTTGTTCCCAAAGGTGCAGAAGGTCTTGGTCTGCACATACATGTCCTCACAGAAACTGATGTATGATGTCACCACATCAGTTAGTTGGTTTAGGTCAGTGGCTGAAGTTTCAAAAACAGTCCAGTCTGTGCATTCAAAGCGTAGCATCTGCTTTGATTCCTCAGTCCACTTCTTAACAGTGTGAACCTTGGGTTTGGAAGCTCTTAGTCTCTGTCTGTAGGTTGGGATGAGGTGGATTAGATAATGATCCGAAAAACCCAGAGCAGCCCTGGTAACAGCATGATATGAGTCCTTTAAAGCTGTGTAACAATGGTCCAGTGTGTTTTTGTCTCTGGTGGGACACTTAATATGTTGTCTGTATTTGGGGAGTTCATGGGAGAGGTTTGCTCTGTTAAAATCTCCCAGTATTATGATGAAAGAGTCAGGGTATTTTTTCTCCAGGTCTGTAATCAGCTCAGCAAGATGTTTTTCTGCGGCAGAAGTGCAGCCATGCGGTGGAAAATATGAGCCGATTATTATAAATGAGGAAAACTCTCTCTGTGAATAAAATGGCTTACAGATTATGGAAAATGACTCCAGATCCGGACTACATGTTTTTCCAGCACTTTTACGTCTCTGCACCAACCTACATTTATATAAAAGCAGATTCCGCCTCCTCGCCTCTTCCCCAATAGCTCCGCGCTGCGATCCGCTCTGAACAGCTGGAAGTCCGGCATCAGCAGTGCGCGGTCCGGGATGTTTTCACTCAGTCATGTCTCGGTGAAGCAGAGAACCGCTGATCCGCAGAGGTCCGTGTTTTTACCGGTGAGAAGAAGCAGCTCGTCCGTCTTGTTGCTTAGAGAGCCGACATTTGCCAGATGAATTGCAGGCAGCGGTGTGCAAAGTCCTCTTTGGCGGAGCTTTACCAGCGTGCCAGCACGTTTTCCCCTCCGACGCTTTCGGTGCAGAATCCCGTATAGCGCCGCAGCTCCGCTTGCCAGGAGCTCAGTGAAGCTCGGATCAATGAAAGATGGTGAAAAAATCCCAAGAGAGGACTCTCTGATGTTGAGAAGTTCCTCTCTACTGAATGAGACCACAGGATTGTGGCTCAAAAAACATAAAAACACACAAAATACAAAAACAAAAAGAGAGCGAAGCTCCGAGGCGGCCATTGTCGGCGCCATCTTGGTTATTAATAGTTGGCGGGTGAGCAGGGTTCGCTTGTTGGAGGACGAAGGCTTTGAGCTATAAGCTAGTGCTTGATCCAGGTAGGTTTCTTCGAAGCTTGGAATCTTTGACTAGGGCAGGATTCAAAGCAGAGACTGTGAGCCAGGGCTGAAGCACACGAAGAGGTATGACCTTTAACAACAACACAATACATAGAGCTTGGCCAGATGAAGTTACCAAAAAGGGAAACACTCAGGCACTGGAGTGCTGACAGCTCCACCTTCTTATACTCCTCCAGATGAGTGAAGATGGGAAACACCTGCTACCCTCCACACCAGAGGATCCTGGCGGCATCTAGTGGTGAGTAAGTGTAAGCAGCAGGCAACAAACACAACATGAAAAAATCCCAGACTCCGACACAACTAACCAGAGCCGCCCCAGAACGAAACAGTCCCACCCCCCTAATTAACTCCAACTTCAACCTCATGAACCTCCCAACCCCCATGAAGCCGCACATGAATTTTCCCACAGGGCCACCTCCAACCAGGACACAGATATTGAACACATGTCCCCGAATACAATTGCAAAGAATCCCATCCCGATGGGGGCACAACCCACCGGAGAGTTCCACCACAGAAAAAACGTTGGAGACACATCCACAGACCACGAACCCCGCACACAGCCTCCTCTCCAAGCACCTTCGTTGCATCTTGCCCCCCGATTGTTCTATATTGATGTAAACTTCTGTGGAAGAAAAAAGCTTAGTACAAAAAGGTGCACAAGCAATATGGATAACTGCTTGGAATTGGCTTTCAAGCAAAGCCAATTCAAGAGTTTGGGGAGATTCATAAGGTGTGGATTGCTTCTTCAAGGTTTGTGATGGTAGCCTGGAAGAGGCGACATCCTGGAGGTTTATCATCTTCCTGGGGACTTTAATGCCCATGTGGGTATATGGTGAGTTTCCTGGAGGGGTGTGATTGGGAAAAATGACCGCCCTAAACTGAATCTAAGATTTTTGTTGTTAGACTTTAGACCTTAACATGGGTTGGTCACAGCAAACATTTTTGATTTTTGCAAAAATGCTAGAAGAGCGGCCCAGCATTTGTTCAACCTTAAAAGGTAGAGGTCAACCAAAAAGTGGATAAACGCAGATCTCGTAGAGGTGAACTCAGAAATAAAAGAAAATTATAAATAGGACTGCCCCCACACTTACCTCATGGGACAAAGATTTTTATTAACCGACAGTGATTCTTATTCAACAGATCTATCTATACCTGCTCAAGACACTGAACAACGGAGAAGTTCTCTGAACATGAAATTGATATACCAGCTGGTGTCAAAGATGGTATGTGATTCATAACTTTTGGTCGATAAACATCATGAACATTAAGTTAAAAAGTAACATTGGGGGTGTGGCAGTGGTGCAGGGGTTGGATACACGACCCAGACGTAGAGACTCCAGTTTTTGACACATCAGTCAGGGGTTCAACTCCCAGGCCAGGCTGGTATGTCTTGCACCTCTCTCCACCGCTTTCCTGTCTGCTTACTGTCATAAAAACTAAGAAAAATAAAGGCCACTTGTGCTGCAAAAAAACGTAAAAGAAAATGTTACATTGGGATCTCATTTCCTAGAAATAAGATCAGTGCTTTCATCAGCCTAAACTGTGATGACATTTTACAACAGAAATGCTCACGCCTTTATGGGAGGGTGATAAAAAAATCATCATATAAGCAGATTTTAAACCTAGAAATAAAGACATTAACATCCTCTCTTCATCTTACCTCAGGTGAGTAACTCTCCTCTCTAAATTCAAAACTATTCCTCTCATTAGTTTCTGCATGTTTCAGGCTTTTCTCCTCATAATAATTATTATTCCAAATTTTAAGAGCTGATTAAATTCTATTGGATGAGAATTTACCTTTTCTTACTATTGAAAAATGATTCAGATTTGTCATAGAAGCTGAAGCATTCCCAATCAGTCATAGGTGATAAAATGTTGTTTGTAATGGACTGGTTCCTAATGCTTTAGTGTTTCCAACAGGACAGAAGATCCGCTTTTAGGACTAAACCCAGACTTCTCCAGGACAATGAGAGCTAACCTATGTATAGCAGCATTTTCCCTCCTGGGTGCAGGTAAAAATGGACACTGAAAATATTTAACAATCTTTATAAATAAATGTCAAATTAGAACTTCGAATTGTCTAAAATTTTTTACTTTTCGGTTGAACCAAAAAGGTAACTGCCTGAAACAGGCGGATCCTGAAAGGAAAAAATAACAGTAACAAAAACATTTCAATATAATGTTTCAGTTATTAAAAAGTCAAAATGTTTCAAAACCTTCAGATTAAAAAAACAGCTATACTTCCTTTTATTAGCCATCCCCGTGATTCCCTCATGTGACTTGGTTAATCATTATTTTAAACTGATGGGAGAGGAACAGGATGCATTTAAAGGACTAGGCAGTCAATAAAATTAATTGTGGCCCAGAGGTGTTCAAATGTTTACAGTCTGCAGTGACCCAGAAAGCTGTTTAACTTTTAGCTTCAATAAATCCTAAAAGATCCTTGTAAACCCAACGATTCTTTAGTTTCTGATGGTGAGGGAATAAGAGTTAAAATTAGACAAAAGATGTGTTTTTTATTTTCTGCTCACTTTAAACGTAAATCTACAACTAACATGAACACTGGAGACATTCCATTTAGTCCATGAACTGCTGCAAAAAAGTCGTATATTTATTTTATCCTTTATATCACTTCATAAATGTAATAATGAATGTCTCTTTGAGACCATTTTCATCACTCTGCTTTAATCTGTTTCTCTGATACAGTAATCCTGTGCCGAGCTCAGTCCAGTGGGACGCCAGAAACTATAACTGGGTCTACACCAGCTCCTGGAACACAAACTAGTACACCCACTACAACCTCAACTGGTGAATCCTCTACAGCCTCAACTGGTGAATCCTCTACAGCCTCAACTGGTGAATCCTCTACAGCCTCAACTGGTGAATCCTCTACAACCTCAACTGGTGAATCCTCTACAGCCTCAACTGGTGAATCCTCTACAGCCTCAACTGGTGAATCCTCTACAGCCTCAACTGGTGAATCCTCTACAGCCTCAACTGGTGAATCCTCTACAGCCTCAACTGGTGAATCCTCTACAGCCTCAACTGGTGAATCCTCTACAGCCTCAACTGGTGAATCCTCTACAGCCTCAACTGGTGAATCCTCTACAGCCTCAACTGGTACACCCACTACAGCAAAAACTGAGAAACCTACTGTGGAACCTCCATCAGGAGGGCTTTCAGGAGGAGCAATAGCAGGCGTTACCATAGGCACGATTGCTGGGGTTGGCTTATTGGGTGAGTATAACAAAAGAAATCCAACTATAACAGAATCTCCGTTTTCCCGGCCTTAGGGTCACCTGTTATCTGTTAACACAAAATATACTGGCCACTTGATGTTGGTGATGCAACAAGGGTGAAATCAGAGCAAGACCAACCATCCATTCATCTGTCCATCCATCTTCTAAATGCACTCTATCTTTGCAAGATGGCGGGGATGCTGGTGTCTATCTCCTGTGGTCAATAGGAATGAGGCGAGATACAGCCTGGACAGGTCACCAGTGTATCACAGGGCAATGCTGAGTCAATAAAAGCAACACTCACATTTAAAACTACAGAAGCTGATGCAAAGCAACTGTAGCCAGAGAAAAGCTACATTTACAAAACACGAAGCCTCTTGGTTTGCTTTACAAAATAAAACTGGATGAAACAGGTCTCTCAGAACTTCAGGAAAGAAAATAAGTAGTTGGGGTGCAGAAAAAAAAAACTGAATCACAACTGACAAAAATCATAGTTCCCTGGTCTTAAAAACCCAATGTCTGCCTCATGCATAAAAACTGAAGACGGCTGAAGAAATCAAGTATTTATACTGCATATTTGTCTGTCTGAATCTATGAAATCAGTTTCAAAAATACGGGCCAAGTTCTAGAAGGAAATATGTTGCTGCTGTTGTTGAATGCAAAAAGCTACTGTGAATTATGAGCTTGTTTGCTCAGAACAGCTAGCCTGGTCACTGAGCGACAAGCTAACCCTACTGGAATCAAGAATCCCTCACCTAAACTTCAGTTTCCTTCTAAAGTAGCTTCTTCCTTATAATACACCAAGATGTATAATATATTCAGGTTAGCTGCTGGTATTTAAATGTCGTCTGTCATCACATTCATCCCAAAAAAGGTAACATGAAGCATTGGAAAATTAAGTTATTTCTTCTGACATGAACTGGACTTTAGACTTTATCAAACTCATCAATAATAAAAACTATTTAATGTATTTTTCAGGTGGTGGTGTCTACGGTCTGCTGAAGTACACCAACATAATCTAAGGCTAACACCATCCAAAGGATGATTCATTTGGACACACAGTGTAAGATTAACCATTTGCAACCCCAACCTTACCCTGAACCCTGACCCCGAAGTCGGTTTGTCTGAAAGGCCAAGATGCAAAAAGAAACGGTACCTACGTGATCACATCATAGGCCAGGAGGAAGCTTTTGTAAAATAAGTTATTTTTAAAATCAAATGATCTATTTAGAATAGATTTGATTGGTTAAATTGTCAAATTTGATTTCTCAACAAATGGGGATTTTGTTTAATGACATTTTGTTTAATGACACTTTGAACCTACCATGATAATTTTTTCTGAAAGACCGAAACAACTCTGTAATCTCAACTCCTCCTCGTATTTCTGTCATGTTAGCACCGTAGCTTGGGGTCATTTTTCTAACTGCCTTTGAACAAAGAAAAGAAACAAAACAATTGAAAACAAGATAGATATTAGAAAAAAAGACTGGATCCAAAAAAAGAAACACCTTACAGTTTATAATTTCACAAAGATGTGGGCTCTGTTTTAGGATATTCCCAAACAGTCAAACAAGCAGTCAGGCCATTCGGGGATTTTAACTTCTCCTGTTGAACAAGCGTTTTGTGCAACTGATGCAGATTTTTCCTTTACCTGAGCTCTTCACAGCCTTGACACCCGATAAAGTAGCGGTAGAGACTCCTTGCTGAAGGAACTTTTATCATGATAGCTGCTAACTGCCAATATTAAAGACACATCTTACACAGTTAAATGTTATAAAGTACTGAACACATCACTACTATAATCTGCCATATACCCATAAACAATCCATAAAACAATCCCTCAACCTGTGAGGCAAAAACCCAAAGGTTTTAAACAAACTGCTCTTCTTATTTCCTGTTTCAGCTAGCTCTGCTAATCCTAGATTGTACGTAAGTAGGATCAGCAGTTGGAGACTCAATTTTATCTGATAGTTTTATTTCAGTTCTTCTCTACAACAGAAAACAATCTAAGACCTGATTAAGCAGCAGCTCATCAGCGTCACACAAAGTATTTCTCCAACATCCCGTTGTAGGTGCATCGCTAACACTAGCCTGTACATAGAACAAACAAGAGGTGACTCAGTTTCAGCTGTGATGTTTTTATTTTTTTCTTATCTGTAAAACAAACAAATCATAAACCATTCCACAACCTTTAAAGGAACAGCTAATCAGAAGTCTAAACTGCAACTTTTCTAATTTCCTCTAGCAGCCAGCTGTGCTAAACTATTAAATTTGGCTTAAACATAAACTGAAAGCGAGGATTCCTTTTAAAAAAGGTATCTATCCTCTATAACAGCTCGCATTTTGGTTTTATTTTTTGCTATAGATGAAATAGTTTTCCAAACTGTGACTTTATATAAAACAGTAAACTAATTGTACCCTGTAGCCACTATAAGGAGGGGCGACATCCCTCCCTTCTCTGTTATTATTGCACATTTCCTTTTCCAGAACAGTTTTGTTGTACTTCATATCCAACTAAGAATGTTTGTGTTAAAGCTACTATTCTTACTTTAAGTTTTGGACTGAATAAAAGGATTTCTGATGTTTTGTTTTGTTATTGATGTCTTAACAAAGCGAATCAGAGCTCATTTAGTTAGAACATGTTCCCTAAAATACATTTACTAAATGTCTTTTATTTAAATATGTTCATTTTGCTTTAATTTAACATTGTTGTTGAATCATTGCTTAATTTACGCTCCTGAGTTTTTGGTGTAAGCTTGGGGACACATCCAGAAAGTTTCCAGAGTGGCCACTGGTAATGTTGGGGTAGAACAACAAAACCAAAAGCCATCAGAGAATTTCAGGTGTTTTGTTATACTCTTGTTATCTATAACGAATGGAAGCTGGTGATTTACAAGTGGTGCACCATAAAGGACACAAATAAAGGGGTGCTGGAGATTTCACTGCATCACAACCTTTGTGATCTTGGTTGGTTCACATCCAGCCTCCTCAGGTGTAAAAGGAAGGATGAGGGGGAAACATTTCATAGTAACCCACCAGGTGAACACTTCTCTCCCACTTTAACAAGCAATGATTTTAATGCATTTTCTTTCATCATGGTCTTCCTTTCAGGAAACCTGGATGTTTGACTCAGTCAACCTGGCCCTGCAGGTGCCGCCATGTTGGCATTATCTAACAGTTTACATCAGAATATATTTGTAGGTGAAACCAAAGAGTTTCCAATGAGTTTAATGGTGGCTTTTTTTTTTTTTGCAAGTTTAAACATTGTTAAAAAGTTTTACTCTGACCTGCCATTCTCTCCGTTTTTTACCACTGACAGTTTACTTCAAATATATAAATTATTTGTTTGAGTAGTTTTAAATGAATATATCCATATCTTGATACTTTTCAAAACCTTTAGTTGTACACAAAAGCTTTTAAATTATTTTCTGCTCTCCAGTTTAGATGATGTTTAGTTAGAGCTGTTTAGATTACTGTTTGAGCTGAAGCAGAACATTTGTGCCTCCGTTTTGCATAAATTACAGATTTTGGTGTCTATGCTATAGATTAATTTAGGATTTATTACTTCACTGTGGAATAAAGAGCGTAATAAACATCCAACTGAAGCCAGTGAAGATGTCTGTTTTTGTTGCATCCCACCTTCTCGTGGCTCGTGGTTAAACCCATTAAGCACAAACATTCCTGCTCCCTGTCCCAAACTTCATTATGGAATGGTCCAAATCAGATTTCTACATAATATCAAAAGGTCCGGAACAACAGAATCTATTTTACTAAATTCGCTCCAACCTACAAACTAAAATTTCCTTAATGCTTACAGTGGTTTGTTTGTGAACCAAAGATGTCATTTTAGAAGGCTCACAAAAGTGAACGAATTCTTGGTTCCCTCAAGAAACAGTGCCAATAAAGAAAATAAAAAGTCTAAAAATAAAGTCAAACAAGGAACTGTAAAATAAAACAACGGAGGTAAAACAGTCATAATACAGAGCTGTGAAAGAGTTTTTACATCCAAACAGATTTAAACTTAAATCTTTCAAATCCTCCAATTTGAATATCTGTAATATTCCACTAGGCCAGCAGAGGGCAGACATAAAATTTGCTTACAACTAGAGGGTGACACAGGAGTGGATTTTCTCTCCTGTCCCATCCCACTCCTGGTGAATTGACTCCCACTCCTGTGACTCTCCCATTTTTGTTTTCTTCATTTAGTCTTTTGGTAATTTCTTTGAAGGACCAGTTAAGTCCCTGTTTTTAGCTGTAGTAAAGGCCAGTTAAAGTAAAAAAAATAATAATGAAGAAATAATAAAATATCAAACAAGGAAACAGACCATGCCTATCTTAGCTGAATAAACAAAATGTACAAAGTTGTATTTTACTCATTTATTAAATGATCGTTTCCTTTGAACAATGACATTACTTTTATGTTTCAAGTTGCTGAAATGAAAGAAAAATGCACCTAGTAAGAGAACTGTACTTGGTGAACAAAAGAGCAAAAAGGCAAAACCTTCATAATTTAGAAACTGTACCTCAATGGTTCACAGCCCTGGTCCTCAGGGACCCCTTCCCTGCAGGTTTTAGATGTGTGTCTGCTCCAGAACATCTGATTCATATTCTGACATGACCTCCTATACAGGCATCAAGAATGGAGGGTCAAACTGGACAAAATTAATAGAATAAAATCATCATTAAATAAATAAATGTTGTGAATGTCCAATGAGTGAAGTAAATGTAACATGAAAGAAATGTAACATTAAATGTGCCATTAAATTAAAGGTACCATTTATTTATTTAATACATCATTAGAAACAATAAATGTACCATTATATCATGAAATGGACTATTATGCAATTAAATATGCCACTGAATAATTAAGTATAATTTTAAAGATGACATGACGTAATTAGTGGTACACTTAATATTTAATGATGTATTAAATAAATTGTACATTTAATGGTACATTCAATTTTTTTCTATTTCACAACATATTTATTTAATATCTTCCCTTGATGAAGCCTTTCTAAGGAGCCCGCGAGGGGACAAGGGGGGATTTCTTTCTCTTTTGTGTCCCCACACAATAGTCTTTGCGTTATTTCGCAATACTTTGTGGGATATTTTCCAAACCAGATAACTGCAAAAATGAAACAAACACTACACCCGTTTTGAGATTTATTGAGTTTTATTTTGAAATCAGCCTTAAATAAAATTATCTTCAAATCAGACTAAAAGACAGTTTTTATCCACAAGCTGTCAAACTACTGAACTCTAGACAATAATGCTGCACGAAACCACATCTGTGACACTTTGTTTGCTTATTACTGCTGCATGATGTGTACTTATTTTTTTGTACGCCGTGTTTTTGTTTTTATCGTGATTTGAACGGTTCTTCTTATCCTAAGCATTTAATCGCATTGTTTACTGCATGTTAACCTGCATATGACAAATAAACCATATCAATGACATCAGTGCTGTTTGTTTTATGAGCAGTTTGTCATCTGTGCTGCTGCTCCAAAATGCCGAACGCAAAAGTATTGCGTGGAGACGCAAAAAAAAAAATAAAAAAATCCTCCATGTCCCCTCACGGGCTCCGTACCTTTCCCCTCTTCTTCTTCTTGTTGGTTTTATTGGCGGTTGGCAACAAAGTTTTAGTAGCATTACAGCCACTTACTGGTATGGAGTGTGGTTCATATATATATATATATATATATATATGAATATATGAATATATATATATGAATATATATGAATATATATATATATATATATATATATGAATATATATATATGAATATATATATATATATATGAATATATATATATATATTCATATATATATATATATGAATATATATTCATATATTCATATATATATATATTCATATATTCATATATATATATATATATATATTCATATATTCATATATATATATATATATTCATATATATATATTCATATATATATATATATATATATTCATATATATTCATATATATATATTCATATATTCATATATATATTCATATATTCATATATATATTCATATATTCATATATATATATATATATATATATATATATATATATATATATATACTTACACATTAGTACAACTTTCTATTTATGTTCTCCCATGATCCCTCCTTAAACCCCAAAAACTTTTCAGCTCCTCTCACTATTATTTTAATCTTCTCAGTTTTATGCTTGGCTTGGTCAGTACAGTTGATAACATATGCTATGAATAATATTAGTTTTTCTACTGATATTCTAACATTTTCTTTGCTTTGCTGTGAATTTGATTTGCTATTTGTTCAATCTTTCTTGTTTTCTGTTCCTTCACATTTTTAACTGCTTCTGCATAGCTTATGTTTTTAGTCATTTTAATCTGTATGATTTCTTTTGCCTTCTTCCTTACTTCACATCCTCCATACGTAACTCTGTTGCCCTCCACAGTTACAGCATTTTTCTTGTACTTCTTCTTTACATTCTTCAAACTTGTGATCTTCACCACATTTTGGACATCTCTGCATCTTTACAAACTGCTGTTATGTGTCCATTGCTATGTGACCTTTGACATTTGAAACAACAAAGTGGCGGAGGGATATAAGGTCTAACCTGAAAGTTGAGATAACCTATTTTAATGTTTTGTGGCAACTCTTTTTCTTCAAATTCAATGAGGATTGACATACTTCCTACTTTTTCTCCATTTATTGTTTTTGATAATCTCTTCAAGTTATTCATTTTTGCACCTATAATACTTCTCTTAATTTTATCAAGATCTTCATCTAGAGGGATCCCATAAATAACTCCTCTAAGTTTTTTATTTTCTCCCATGATTTTTTTCTCCAACACCGTTTTCTTGCAGATATTATCCACCTTTAAAGCCTTATTCTTTTGTTCTTCATTTTTACAGACTACCAATAAGTTTCCATCTCTCAGAATCTTTACCATTTCAACATCTCCAATTTTCTTTTTTATCTCTCTTGACACCACAATGGGGCTGATGTTATCCTGTTCTTCCTCGTTCTTAAGTTTTAATATTATTTTAAATTCCTCCCTCCTAACTATCCTTTCTTCTTCTGAACTGCTTCCTTCCAATTCTGTTTACTACCTTGAATATCACCAATTCCCTTTCCTTCATCTATTTTATTTCTTCCACGTCCTTTCCCTCTTCCTCTCCCCGCTGGCGTCCACCCTTCAAAATCCATGTCTTCCTCATTTTCTGTCCCCATTTCCTACATACTAGTTTATGCCCAAATCCACCTTTTCCAAATCCGATATATTTCTATGTTTTGTTTTCCCCGCGCCGCAACAAAACCGTTTTCCTTCCAAGGCGTCTTCCGGCTCCTTCTCCTGCATCACTCGTGCACCCACACCTTTCCTCTCTACTGTGGCAAAGACTCTTAAATCTTTATCGCACATGCAGCAGTTTTGTTGGTCAGATGAGACTTGACACATGTTGGTACTTTTGGTTTGATGAATGAAGAGATGCAGGGCTGATTTAATCCACAATCTGTTTTACAAGTGTTCCTTAATCACTGGTGAACTTGATTACGACTAAACACGTTTTACAAGCAGCAGACTTGTGACTTTCCTGTCAGCTCTATGAGTTTAATAGATAAGTCCTTATTTCTGACTTTACGTTGCAAATCCAATTTTACCACGTCCAGTTCTCCACCTGCGTTTGCTCCCTCCATTCTGAACGCAGGCGGAGAACATCGAGCAGAAGCACTGTTGGCTTGTGGGTCGTGTAGTTCGTTTGACTCGCATTATAGTATAGGCTTCTTGGAAAAAAACTACACAATGGCGGCGTCGATCCAAGTTTTTTTTCCTTAAAGTTTATAACAAAGTCTCAGTTTTACATTTCTAAAGACAATTGATCCTAGTTTATTCTCCCTCCTATTGGTTAGCTCCCGCTCCCGTCTGCTCCAGTTCATGTTTTATTCTGTACCGTCCCAATCACGTGATCTTTACTGACGCTGTTTCCCGTCCGACCCGTCGGACTCCCGAAAAAATGTCAGACTCTACTTACAACTCAGGTTCTTCCTCCAAGCCACAATAAGGAGGTGCCAGTGAAACAGCTCCCTCTAGTGGTGAGGAATATATGGAATGTAAAGAAACATTACTGCTCATGTCACAATTGATAAGGCTGTTAAATTAGATTTATGTATGAAAAATCTTTGAATCAATTGTTGATCCCTGGCCTCTCACCCATACACTGCTGGAGATAGGTACCAGCTTCCCAGCGACCCACTATGGAGGAAGCGGTACAGAAATGACTGAATTGTTGATCCATCTACACAGGAACTATTTTTACTATCTCAGGGAGCCATTTAATTTCTTACTTTACAGGCAGGAATAAGATTTATGTGTTATTTAGATAAACTGTAGGAGTCATTTATAGAATCAATGAATAACACTTAGATGATCACCTGCATATCTTAATATTTAAGTAAAGAAACAAAATATAACATAAACAACCGGAACTTTAATGGATTAGAGAGAAAATCTGAGGGGAGGCCAGAATGAACGTTCAGTGTTTAGTTATAAGGTCAAAGGCCCAACTTTATCATTTCAGGAAGATGGAAAACATCTCAGACGGCAAGATTATTCCAGCTTGGGAACAATCTTTCACTGAAATATTTCGACATAATGGATTCTGGGAATTAACAGGATTTTTAGCTTCATTTGAGGGAAAGTTTGGAGAGACAAAAGAAAAAGTAGAAATCAAATGTGAGGAACCATTAAGTCCTACCGGTTTCCAACCTCACACATATCACAGAATGGGAGAGTACCTGCTGTTGGGTCAGATGGCTGTTCGGTTCCTCAGAACCAACCTGGGTTTCTGCTCCAGGTTCCTAAAGATGTTCTGTCTGCCCAGATAGGTTCACTGGGAGGCTACTGGTTCTGTGTTCATAACCTGCATAAAGTGGGCAGATTAAAGTGCGGGTCGAACAGAAATGGAAATGTTAACAAACATAGGAATATTGGAAATTCTGCTGGATAGTCCGTAGTGATGCATTCAATTTGTGTTGCTGAGTAATTTCTGCATGGTTGTGTATTATGAATAATGATAATAACTAGAACTGGAAGCAGTTATCAAAAGGTTCCAAACCCGAACTAGCTAGTCTGTCCCTGGCCCCGTCCCTCCCTGCACACTTTCGCCAGCCTCTCCTGCACGTCGACCAGTCCACCGTTCATGAGGCTGCTGAAGCTTAACAGCCAGAACTACAAATAAAGAGTTTATATCAAAGCATATTCATGTTTTAGAAAGGACAAGCCTTTTTTGTGAACAGTCCATGCAATTTGTTTGAGCACTACAAGACTTGACAATTATTACATCCTCAAAGCTGGATGAGATACACTCAGAAAACACCTGCAGTTGTACAGCTCACAATAGTTTAATATGTGTTGATTTGTAGGGAGTAAACACAAAAAAAGGCCACAATTTTCAAATTTTTTGATACCTGAAAACAAAGTGTTTTTGTTGATGTATTTTACCATTATAGACAATTCTGTTTGGTCATCACGTAAAGCTGCACTAAATACATCAAATTAGTGTTTTTTGTGCAATTTGTGTTGCTTATTAAACAGAAATATATGGCTGTACAGCATCACATGTGGAAAACATTACGGGGTATGAATATTTTAATCTGGTAAGCACTGATACCGGACATGAAGGACACATGTTCAGTGGAAGTTATATGAACAAACAAACACAAATCAAGAACCCCTGCAGTTTGTTAATCACCGTGGAGATGGAGTTGAAGATGCCATCAAACACTTGCTTCAACAAACCCACACTGCCAGCAGCACTGTGAGGATCATGATATTTGATTTCTCCAGAAAATGTAACAATTCAGGCTGATTAACGTGTCAGAACCTCCAGAAGACTCAAGACTACCTGACAAACAGACCGCAGTTTCTGAGACTGAAGGTTCTTGTGTCTTATCAGGTGGTCTCCAGCAAAGGAGCACCACAGAGGAGTTTACTGTCACCATTCCTTTTCACTCTGTACACGTCAGACTTCCAGTTCAAGCTCCTAGATTTCCTGACTAGGACCAGTACGGGTCGGCAATAACACATACATCACCATCAAACTAAACTTGGGGACCCCTCATGGATGTGCGCTGAGCTCCTTCCTCTTCACTCTGCTGACCCATGACAACTCCACCGCACAGCTCTGGCCTATTCACCATGTTCGCTGATGACCCTACCGTGGGTCTCATCAGATCAATGAAGATAAGCAACGGAGCTCTCTAATGCAGAGAAAACAAAGACCCAGTTTCACGCCTCTCCTTTGGAGACACAAGATGCCGCCTGTAGCCTCGAAGCGTACGTCAGTATAGATGTTATCTTGAGTCGGAGGAGACAGCTCTGCTCCACGGTCCAGACCAGTATGAATAAAGATGCCAAAAAGAGAAGATGCCAGACATTGGAGCTGCTTCCAGTTGTTTCAATGAAAGATAACAAAAAACTGAAAAACATGGAAATATGTTTGAAGAGCATTTTATAACTTATCTGTTATTATTTATTTAAAGAGCCTTCTGATTAATTACTGTCAGCAAGCTTGGATAGTATGACAAAATTGAACTCACCTAAGGGCTAAAAAACAAAAGATGAATATGATTATAACAGTAATGTAATTGAATCATTCAATACTAGTCGCCATTTTGTCATTTATACATTGCTGTGAAAAAGTATTTGTCCCCTTACAAATATCTTCTGTTTTTGCTTTTTTGTCATACTTCAATGTTACAGATTATCCAACAAAATTTTATGTTGGGTAAAGACTCAAATACAAAAAACAGTTTTCAAATACTTCATTCATTAAGAGAAAAAAGCTATCCAATGTGGATGCAAATGTGTCCCAGTATTCAAATGAAATGTTTTAATAAAATTCTTTTTCATTTTGAAAATGAAGCTGCATTTTTTGACTCATAAATAAACTACAAGATGCGTTTTTCATGTAAGAATTCCAGACTTTTCCAGACTCATTACCTTTGCTTTCGATTCTTTATGTTTATTTTAAAATATCAATTGGAAAGGAAGGGAAAGGAAATTTCGACCTACTCTGCTTTGCAGAAATGTTTTAATTCAGCCACATTGGAGATTTTTACAGTATGAAGTCTGTTGTCCAGCTCACCACAGCCACACTGAGGTTCGGCCTGTGTTTTACCAGAATTTGTCTGATTGACAAATAAAACAATTTAACAATTTTTAAAACCTAATGCTTCTATAAAGTAAAATAAGTTAGTGTCGGGTGCAGAAAGTTAGTTTTTCTGCCATCGATCCCCGGGATTCAAACTAGGGTCAACCAAATCAAAGACTCACGTTTACTCCTCTACACCATAGAGATTTAAATGTGAACAGCAGCATGTTTGTCATAATAGCACCACCTAGTGGTCAGATTTAACAAACTTTTCTCCACCCCTAGGGGGCACAATTCTGTATATAAGCTGTGATTTCCCAGAGGAGCAGGGAACAATGCAGTGGCCTTTGTTTGCTCCCGTGGTTTTTGAACCCTAATAATAATAATAATAATAATAATAATAATAATAACTTGAGGCCATTCAAGCTAGGAGCAGGAAGCAATCAGCTAAACATATATGTATCCAACACGCCATAACGCTGACATATCCCACCAACCCAAACAGACCACCACAACCACAACCTGCCTACCCTATTATAGGTATATGTCCTCTGGGTTCTGTCTCAACCACATGTGTGTGTTGACTAAACATAATGAAGCTTGCAGGAAGTTTAATGATTAAACCTAATGTTAACCAGCCAGACCAATCGATCAAGCTCTGTTCTTGGCTCTGGTCCTGTGTCTCTGCATTGAGAACTCAGAACAGATCAAAATACAAACTAGATAGGATATCAGTAGCTTAGCTGCAGTCCAGTCAGAGGTTGCTGTTACAAAGGACAAAAAGAAAGAATGCGTTTATTTCAAAAGCTTACTGGTTCTAAACTGACAGAGAAACATCATCCAGATAAAGGAATGCTTTGAGATGTTTTCACAGGTATCTAACAGTTCATCAGAACCGCTTCTGAATCACAAATATGTTCTCACCGCTTCAGTCTATCCACAATCTGTGGAATCAAATATAATTCAACCTCGCTCTAATGACATGGTGGAAACCTTCTGCAGTCTTGGTCAGACTGTGAAACATCTCCAAAGGTCAGATTTCTGAGCTTCCACACCACTACAAGAAACTGCTTGGAAACTGAGAGAGAAACAATATTTATATTCACCATAAACTAATTGTAGACTACAGAATTAATGCTAATCAGCTGGACTGACTTTATGCATGATCCCAGCCATAAATAAAATGGGCTCCTGTTGGTTTTCAGCTCATCCTAATTTCCATCTGAAAGGTGGACACAAACTCTGCTGCCTTTGAGTTCAGTTGGTCCAGCTCTATAGAGCTATGCTGTTCATGAATGAAGCAAATCTACTGACTGGCCTGAACAATGGGAACTGAGTCACAGCTCCAAACCAGGTTCTTCTCCTTTATTTAATTAATATTCACTTAATTATTTAACCATCATTTGTTGCTGTTTTTCACACAGATGCAAAAACAGGATCCTCCTTTGGTGGTCCACTGAGTGAGACAGAGAACAGGGCAGCAGGAGAGGACATGTGTGCTGCTTTTTTTTTATATGTAAACACTGCATGATGTGGTCTGATTTGTCCACAGTGCCCGGATGTAGATGCCCAGTAACATACCAGGTTATTTCTCAGTCAAAAACTGTCCAGCTTTTAGACAGCTGGACAGTGGGACGACTTCATTTCAAGTTAGCGGCTGGTGACTCAAAAACACAAATGATCCAGTTTGAGCTAATAACAATGCAGCAGAATCAGGATAACATTTTCTGACCTGATTTGTGTAACTGGAAATATTTGTCTTGTGAAGGACCTTTAGATGACATTTTTTGTAAATCTGTGCTATACTGTGTGAATAAAATTAACTGAATTGAAGCAAGTTGTAACATTTATGTCATTGATTTGCATCACCACCTAAAGCCAGTTAATAAATCCTTCACACGTGAAATCTGATCATAATTAATATTTCACACATCACACTGAGTCACTTAGTACAGAGTTTTATTAATTTACAGACTGTATGTAAAGTCAGCAACATCATAGCTGCAGGAAGGATGATGCTTCTTCTACAGCTGCATTAAATTAACTCTGCTTTCCATAAATACTGTACAAAAATATTATTGTTTCCATTTAAAAACACCCCATCATCACTCGAGTCAGTTTTAAGTGATACAAACAAGAACTTCTAATAAAATAAATTAAATAGAATAAATTATGTCTTGTTAATGATGTCCTTTAAAATAATTTATAAATATTGAAAGAGGAAGTGACAGGAGGGGGTACAAAAATGGCTGTAAAACAACTTTTTCTACAGTTTTGACCCTTTTAAGAAGCTTTTCCAGAAGCTGGATTTGTTTTTTCCTGCTGTTCTTGGAGCTCCATCCAAGATATCGGTGGGGCTCTGGGTTCCATCTTCACAGTTTGTAATGGCAGATTCTCCTCCACTAGAGGGAGCTCTCTCTCTCTCTCTCTGTAGGCAGCATCCATGTGTTTAGGCTCAGTTGAGTCCAGCTCATTTCTCCATTTTGGCGTCTACAGCCGACACGTCTGGTACTTGCTATGTGAGGAGTTGGCCAGCTCGTAGAAGAGGACGTAGGCATTGCTGCTGCGCACCTGGCTGGAGGACATGGGACTCACCCTACAGACAACACGCAGGACTCTTGTTAACCTGAGCACGTTAGGTTGTTAAACACACAGACAAATCCACAGGGCTGCAAACACACAGATGACCTTTATTCGGTCGTAAAACTTAAGCTGCTGCAGAGTTTTACAGCAACAATGTCATCCAACAGCAGGCGCAGACTGCGTGATCAGGCTGCACATCCTTCTGATAAGGTGATATGTGAAAGTAACCTGATGACGTGAGATTTGATACCTGGAGTCATTGTAGGTGTACCACTCCCCCAGCACCGGGTTCCTACAGTACGCTGTGTAATGGCCTCCCAGGGTGTTTCCAGTGTGGTTGGACACGGCGTACAGGTTGTACACGGGACGCTCTGCAGGAAGAGACAACACAGTGCTCAGTCCACCATCGATCATTTTCTCTAAACCCTAATCGTCTTAATTTCTTCTGCAGATACTCACCGCCGCTCACCGCAGAAAACTCTCGCAGGTCCAGATCTTTGAGAGGAAAGTCGACATAGGTGGAAAGTTTGCTCGCACGGATTTTCGTGTCTGAGAAACGCTTCAGGTCTGAGGGGCAAGGTCAAGGCCCAAAAACCGCCTCAAAAGGACAGATATATACCTCATATACTCCACATTTATTAGACTGCTGCCTACAATCAACAGTTACAGGGGTCTTATTTTACGTTTGGCATTTTCCTGGAGATGCACCAACCTGGCTTTTTCTGGCCGAATTTCAGTTTTCTTTGAGGCCTGACCATTAAAACCATAACGTACTGAAGAAAAATTTGTGATTCAAGTTATCTGATAGAGGTGGAAGTTCTGAGACCAACAGAAAGCGATGGAAGTCTAAGGTTATCTTCATGTAAGCATCAAAGCATCTGTCTTTAATTTTCTTCTGATTTTTTATTAAGCACAAAAACAAGCTGCTGGTTGATGCGTTTACAAGCCATAAAATGGTGGGACATTTTAGTTTTGATGCATTAGATTTTATTCTGCATAGGACCTGCCAATCGATGATTCAGGGAAAACTGTCTGATTGACTGGTGCAGCTCTGCATTTTACTTTAATACAGAGGTCCTCACATGGGTCTATGTGGGCTTCCTATGAAGTTGTATAGAGGCACATCTAAATGTTGTAGGGCCCACTGCGGGGCTTGGGCTTCTGGACAGTTTTACTTCCAAACAAACCACAGTTTAACTGCTAAAAAACACCTGGTTTTCTGGCCAAATTGTCTGTTTCGTGTCATGATATAACCATGAATCACATTTTTAAATGACTGCCCGAAGCAAGGATCCAGCAGCTGCCAGCAAATTGTCTCAGTTTGGATCTGTGAACTGAATGATCGTTTCTTTTAGTTAAATCCCATCAGATATGATGACTGTTTTCCACAACAGCTATCTACAATTTGTATTAGCAAATTGGGACATTTTCTGCTGTGTTTGCACCTCCTGTGCACATGCAAACAGGTTTGGGTGATTCAATTTGAACACTTTAAAAAAGCTTGATGGTTTTTTTTAAACATAATTTTAAGTGTTTAGGCAAACTTTTAATACACAGATTTCTAGAAACAGAAAAAGGCCAATTTTACCGAGGCTCTATTGCTTTCTGTGCTGTTTAAATTTTGCATTACCTGGTATTGGTGTGTGCCTTTAGGATTAGCATAACTCAAATGCATCAACATGCTGCAACAGTGACTGCAGAAAAGGATACGAAGAACAAGAACCTGAGGGAACCTCTGGATGATGAACCTCTTTGTGCATTTTCTTCTGGCTTTGCATTTGTTGCATGTCTGAGAAAGAAACAAACACAGTGCATGCAGTGAGATTCTGTCTTTAGACTCTAATCCAAGCAGGAAATGTTTGAAGAGAGACATTTCAAAGGTGCTTGCAGTTATTTGAGGTCTATTACCGGTCTTTCTTCTCCTTCAAGCACATCTTCTCTTGTGAAGAGCTTCAAGCAGTCTTTCAGAGTCACTCCACCAGCGTTCTTCTATAGAGCAACAGATAACATCCACTCAGAAAAACAAATTTATTCCAATCTTGGAATAAAAACCAGAATTTATTATTTTTTTATTCAATTGTTTTGCTTTCTGAGAGCTTAACTGCACCCACAGGGAGGGCTTTTTTCCATAATGTATTTTCCATAATAGTAGCCTTTTACATA
Organism: Girardinichthys multiradiatus; assembly: GCF_021462225.1. Lineage (NCBI taxonomy): Eukaryota > Metazoa > Chordata > Actinopteri > Cyprinodontiformes > Goodeidae > Girardinichthys > Girardinichthys multiradiatus. Next base: position 11,719,337 of record NC_061804.1, on the reverse strand, counting down.
GTAATTGGGTTCATTTCAGGTAAACTGGTTGTTTTTCTTCTCACCTGTGGAATAGGTATGGAGAGATCCCAAAATGGCTCAAACACGGTGGAGCGGAAGCCACAAACTGTGCAGGTCAGAGAGCTTTTCAGCTGCCCCACAAACAGGTCTGGAAGCAGGCATGTATTAACTGTAAAGTTGCATTTACATTTACTGTTAGGCAGTTCTGTTGCTGTACTGTGGTTTAAAAGACTTACCCACAACCTTACTGTCCTCTCTCTCCAAGTACATGTTCCACATCCGCCTGGCTTTCTCATCATCTCTGCAAATCAAATTATTCTAATCAGTCACATGCATTTTTAACACTGTTGCTTGATAAGATTTAGCAGAAGAGCATTATTTTTAATGAAGCTAAATTATTTATTTAAAAGATGAGCTGACTTACGCGAGGTGATCAATGTCCTCGACGGACACCTTTCGCCAGATCGTTGCCCTGTTCACCTCGTTGTGGAGGCCGTCCAATAGGAATCGTAGGAATTCCTGGGCATCCTGCTGACTGCAGATGGAGACGATTTTATTCTCTCTGGTAACTTTTCAACAGGAATTAAAGGCTTTGAATCAAAAAGAAAGAAACTTACTTGCAGCCAACAAATTTTGGGGCAAATCTCTGGATCTGCTTTCTGAATTCAGAAGGACTGACGGCCTCGTTGTTTGCAGACATCCACAGACACTGAGTGAGCTTTGCAAACTCTAAAGCCGAAATGAAAATGGCAGAAAGTGAGAAAAATGTTAAGACCATCAGAACAGAAAAACACCAGTAAGTTCAACCACAAGAGCCATTCCAACACAATCCTATCCTCTGCTACAATGCAAAAACTGCTTAGATGAAACCTTTGAAATCTTTCCTTCGAGCTTTCCAGATCCCTTCATCCTGGGAATATTTAGGAAGAACCCAGAATAAACGAGGGAGCCATGCAAAGACCCACAGGATCCAACATTTCAACAACCACAAAGGTCCAGCGCTTTTTGCAGCACAGTGACGGTTTTAAAGCCATGACCTCTCAAAACTAACTATTAATACTAGAGAAAGGTCATTTATGTATTTATCATGAATACCAGAATAAATTTAGATTGAACATCCGACACATTTGAAAAAGCTGGAGTCCAAGTAATAAGTTCATAAATCAAAGCAGCAAATGTATTTTTTGATCATTTATGTTTCTTAATGTTTTCCAGGACATCTTCTGGGAATAATTTTTTATAGAAACAGCTAATATCCTTAAACGATCACTGAAAAAGGGTTGAGGGGTCCTAACGGAGGGTCCGATCTGGACGTAATTTGGCAAACATGCAGGAAGACTGCATGAAGCTGACGTATCTGGAACCAGAGGCTATAAAAGCTACAGCATTCCAGGCAGTTACCGGAGCATCCCACACCCTCAGGGTGCAGACAGAAGAGCAAAAACAAGAAATCTGGCAGGCGGGAAATGTTTTTCACATCACTGGGACTTCTCGTGGTGCAGGCCAGCTCTGATGTTGTGTGATGGTCAATTATTCCCATCCCAAATCCAGGCCGTGTGAGGCCACCGGAGTCAGCTCCATAGCACACCAGGAAGGTGATAAATGTCCACTGAGGTCAGATCACATCGTAAAAATGATGCAATAAAAACTAAAACCTCTTAAGTTTCTGGTGCAGTTTAATAGAAACTGTTCTTGCACACACTGACCTGTGAGACGCTGTTTCTTGGTAAATTATCTGGGTCGGTTTCATAGACTAAAGTTGGAAGAGTTTAGATTTTACAACTGAACAAAGACGAAGGAGTGTAAAAACATAAACCTTAAGGTGCGTTCACACCAAACGCGATTTCTGCGAAAGGAGCGGCCAATTTACATGTTATCCCTATCTAGAGGCGCGTTCAGGAGCGGAGCGGAGCGAAGGACGCGGAGGGCGCGGCGCGGCAAGCGAAGCGGGAGCGGCGCGATGGACGAGTTGAAAAATCGGAACTTTTTCCTAAATTCGCGTCGCGTCAACCAATCAGGGACTGGATGTGGCTGTGACGTAGGGTGAAGGACCAAAGCGGAGAAGAAGCGGTTGTCAGTGATGGAGGACCAGATCATAGTGGCGGTGTGCATCAAGCCAGAGTTGTATGACTCAACTAATTACTTTTACCGAGACAAGTACAGAAAGGACCTGGCCTGGTTATGTTTAGGCACAAATATGTGGACATTAAAAATCGGCTGGTTTTTTTTACTGAGCTGAGATTTATTTATTCACCGAAGACAGATGGACAGGCGTTCAGCACCGGGGATACAGCGCCGGTAAACCGCAGTGAAGTTAGTTTGAAGTTGGATGTTCAAGCTCCGCGGAGTTAGCGGCATCTAGCTCACGGTTGATCCGATTCAGGCACTCAGATTTTCCAAGATTGTTTGGTACGGAAACTTATTGACGGTCCTTAGTGAACCACCGCGCGTCAGAAGAGGGAGCAACAGAGAGCAGCTAGCCGAAATCTGGGTGCCTGACTCGGATCGGCCGTGGGCTGGATGCCGCTGGCTCCGCGGAGCTTGAGTGTCCGTTGTCCGGCTTCGGGCTGGCTTCACTGCGGTCGCCGGTAGTTGGCGTCCCGGAGGCTGATTCGTCTCCCAACGCAGGGCAGCAGATCTTCGAACTAGGTCCTGGATAGACGGAAGTACCGCTGAAATCGACCATCATCCAGACGCAGCTCCTGGAGTAGGTGGTGGTACTCTCCGAACTGTGCCCGTCCCTGAAGAATCTGGTGAACCCAGGGACGTTGATGTTGGCGGCGTTTGTCGACTCTCCACAGGTAAAACACCGTAATTATCCGTGAAATCCATGTCCGCCATGTTCAGTTGAAACCAGCAAGCACCAGATGGAAGCTCCTCCTATTTGATGACGCGGCGAAGCGTTGCCGCTTGTTGCCAAATGCCAACGCGGAGTTCACGCGGAATGTGAAGCGGGCAAAAGCACACAAATGAGGCGAAAAATTCGCAGAAATCGCGTTTGGTGTGAACGCACCATTACAGTATACTACCTACAGCTGACCTATAAACTGTCTCAAGAGTGATAAAGAACTTTACAGGTGGCTAATGTTTGTCATCAGCCAGCTGAGATGTAGGTCAGAGGCTGGTCCCACCTTCCATGAGAGCCAAGTTGGTCCTCTTGTTCAGCTCTATGTGGTGGATGTTCCTCAGGCAGTAATCTCTCAACTCTGAGGTGTTGCTCAGACACTGCAGGATGGAGTTCATGAAACACTGGAAACGACGAGAGCAAAACACCTAAAGATTACAAAGGATCCAGACTGGACTGGTGGTTTAACCTGGTGATGCTTACCGTGTTGCCCAGGTTCCGTAAACCCACCAGGCCCTGAGGACTTTTGCTCTGTTCAGAAACAAAAACATTAAAGAGGACAATTTAATTCAACTGGAACTAAAAGGCTGAGGAACTATTAGGAGCATCCAGCAGTTCAAGAGAAACGTTCCAGTTTATGTTGGAGTCAAACTGAACTGCAAACAAAGACGTTCTTACAAACTAAACTAAAACATAGTTTCTGCAGGTTGAGTTCCTTTTGAGACTTCAGACCTTTTTGGGGTTCTTCTGTGACCTCCTGGATGGATCAGTGATGCGCTCCTGTAGTAATTTTAGTAGCCTAGTCACATCAGACTAGCTAAATGATTTCTCCTGTTTTCCTGAATTTCTTTAAATCAGGGCCTACTTCATGCTGTCAGACAAGTTCTGTTTAAGTGATATCCTGATTTTACAGGTCTGGACGTAGTCAGGCCTTGGGAATAAAGCGGACCTGAACTCAGCCAGCCAAGTTTGGATGAATAAATGAAACAATCATGTAAAAAATGTCTTACATACACTCTTTATTTTTATCTGATGTTAAATTCTGTTTGATGACAGGAAACATCTATGTGTAACAATAGGAAATCTGTGGAGGGAGTGATGAAATTAGAGTATGATAGCAGCACTGCTGCATTCTTCATGTGTGAACAAGCCTCACTGGACTGACGGTGTCACTGTGGGAGGGGACGGGTTCTGGATCAGGGCAGCTCTGAGGTCATACGACATCACCTTAATGTCTTCATCCTGACACCGCAGACCCAGGCATGAAGGTTTCTGTGGGCGTTACCAGGACCATGACATGTGACTCAGTCATCAGATATTTTACATAGTAAATGAATAATATGCTGACTGAGCACTGAAACGGATCAACACCTCTGCTGACAGCTGGACATAACAGCATCAAGACAGTAACACAGTGAAGAACTGATCCATAAATGTGTTCGCATATAAACTGTGGTTAAACAGCCCATTATTACTACAGGTCCTTCTCAAAATATTAGCATATTGTGATAAAGTTCATTATTTTCCATAATGTCATGATGAAAATTTAACATTCATATATTTTAGATTCATTGCACACTAACTGAAATATTTCAGGTCTTTTATTGTCTTAATACGGATGATTTTGGCATACAGCTCATGAAAACCCAAAATTCCTATCTCACAAAATTAGCATATCATTAAAAGGGTCTCTAAATGAGCTATGAACCTAATCATCTGAATCAACGAGTTAACTCTAAACACCTGCAAAAGATTCCTGAGGCCTTTAAAACTCCCAGCCTGGTTCATCACTCAAAAACCCCAATCATGGGTAAGACTGCCGACCTGACTGCTGTCCAGAAGGCCACTATTGACACCCTCAAGCAAGAAGGTAAGACACAGAAAGAAATTTCTGAACGAATAGGCTGTTCCCAGAGTGCTGTATCAAGGCACCCCAGTGGGAAATCTGTGGGAAGGAAAAAGTGTGGCAGAAAACGCTGCACAACGAGAAGAGGTGACCGGACCCTGAGGAAGATTGTGGAGAAGGGCCGATTCCAGACCTTGGGGGACCTGCGGTAGCAGTGGACTGAGTCTGGAGTAGAAACATCCAGAGCCACCGTGCACAGGCGTGTGCAGGAAATGGGCTACAGGTGCCGCATTCCCCAGGTCAAGCCACTTTTGAACCAGAAACAGCAGCAGAAGCGCCTGACCTGGGCTACAGAGAAGCAGCACTGGACTGTTGCTCAGTGGTCCAAAGTACTTTTTTCAGATGAAAGCAAATTCTGCATGTCATTCGGAAATCAAGGTGCCAGAGTCTGGAGGAAGACTGGGGAGAAGGAAATGCCAGAAGTCCAGTGTCAAGTACCCACAGTCAGCTGCTGGTGTTGGTCCACTGTGTTTTATCAAGGGCAGGGTCAATGCAGCTAGCTATCAGGAGATTGTGGAGCACTTCATGCTTCCATCTGCTGAAAAGCTTTATGGAGATGAAGATTTCATTTTTCAGCACGACCTGGCACCTGCTCACAGTGCCAAAACCACTGGTAAATGGTTTACTGACCATGGTATCACTGTGCTCAATTGGCCTGCCAACTCTCCTGACCTGAACGCCATAGAGAATCTGTGGGATATTGTGAAGAGAACGTTGAGAGACTCAAGACCCAACACTCTGAATGAGCTAAAGGCCGCTATCGAAGCATCCTGGGCCTCCATAAGACCTCAGCAGTGCCACAGGCTGATTGCCTCCATGCCACGCCGCATTGAAGCAGTCATTTCTGCAAAAGGATTCCCGACCAAGTATTGAGTGCATAACTGTACATGATTATTTGAAGGTTGACGTTTTTTGTATTAAAAACACTTTTCTTTTATTGGTCGGATGAAATATGCTAATTTTGTGAGATAGGAATTTTGGGTTTTCATGAGCTGTATGCCTAAATTATCCGTATTAAGACAATAAAAGACCTGGAATATTTCAGTTAGTGTGCAATGAATCTAAAATATATGAATGTTAAATTTTCATCATGACATTATGGAAAATAATGAACTTTATCACAATATGCTAATATTTTGAGAAGGACCTGTATTAATCACCTATTTTACTCAATACTTCTTACTCTTTGCTCAGATTTTTACTAGATGACCTTTAAGAGGCCTTATTAATGGCATACTGCTGCTTTTAAACACTTCTTAGCCTAAGTACTGCTGATACTGTTGCTCTGCAGCATTTGAAAGCAGACATATGGTGTGGGTCCAAATCAGCAGGGCTCGGCTCACCCAGCAGGAGCGTTCTGATTGTAAAGGCCCGTCCAAAAACAGAGGAAGTGATGCGTTCAGGTGCATTGGTTGGCAGGACTTCAAAGAGCCTGAGAACATAATGTGCGAAAGCATGATGCCCCGCAGCCGTGCATCATGTGACGCAGGGGCTCGGCGAACCTGCACAGACGGTTCTGGAATCAGGACTCAGTCCAATGTTTGAGGACATTTTCTACACCTCTATCACCGCTGAAGCTGACAGAACCATCATTTTTTGTAATTTAATTGTTTACATTAGTCAACACAGAGAAACACAGTTCCTACGCAGCCTGGAAAACGAAGGAATTTAAGGAATTTTCTGATCTGGAAAAATAATGTTTCCAGATTTCCATGATGGATTTTCATATTCATTTCATAAATGGGAAATACTCTCTGGGAATCTGCTTCAGTAAAACTATGCAAAGCCCAGAAAACTATGGAAAACTAACAGATGCAACTTCTTGCTTCATAAAAATATTGACATTTTCTCCAATATTTTTAAAGCAAACCTGCATTTATTTCTAATCAGGACGTTCGTTGTTTTTAGGTCTTTTGCTCTTTTCATTGAGATTTTTTTTTCTGTAATTTAATATAATAATCATATTGGTTAGAAAGGTTGGTGGTAAAGTTAAAATATGAACATGTTTGATATAAAATTATGATGTTTTATAGTTTAACTATTTATTTGTAAGAATAAAGTAAAGTTTAGAGATGAAAACAGAAATGCAACTCTTTGTTTCACACATTTAATGCAGATTTGTTGCAACTCGTTTTTGAAGCATAATATGATGATTATTAACTTCTCCTTAGTCCGACTGCAGCCCTGAACGGATCATGGAGTTATTCCTCTGCAGATATTTCAGTTGTTATCAAATATGTTGGCTGCTGATTCTTCAGTCAAGGCTGAGTTTCTGGTTACGTAAAAAGCTTCTTAGTAATAACAGACGCCCCGCAGCGTGGAGGCCGTTGACCCAAGTCCAACATCTCAAACCCACATGTACACAAATATGTGCTGACTGTGGGCAGAACCTGGTGCCAGCAACTGTCCCGCCGCATGCACGATAAGGTATTCTTCCTGGGACATGCTCCTTATCAGCAGTTCTCCTTCCCATTACGCAACAACCACATGATGCAGGTATCTGCTGTTTTTCTAACACCCCCTCTGCTCTGGCCTCAGGCTTGCATGAGAACAACACAGTACTTCTCCACTGCAGGATGTGGCATTCAGGTTTACATTTTATTCCCCATATGGTTGTTTCTCCCAACAAATTGGTCCTGCACCACAATAGGAGGATATGAAATTAAGATTTTATTGTTAAATATTGTGATACGAGCTCTTACAAACCAACATTGTCCTCGTTAATCATACTATCCTCACGTGTTGTTAAAAAGGTTTTACAAATTTCCTCTGTCTTTCTGTTTTATCAAATTTAAATGTTTCAGATTATTAAAAAAGTTTTAGTATCAAAGATAATCTGACTAAATCGAAGAGGATAACATGATTTCTACTGATTTCATTTACTGAGGGAATAAAAGCTTTCATGGTTCTGTTTATTACTGCAATTCATCTGAGTCCTGAAGCAGCAAAGCAGCCCCAGACCATCATACTACCACCACCATGTTTGACTGTAGGTAGGATGTTGCTTTTCTGAAATGCTTTTAACTTGCAGCCATGGAGGCCATTTTTTTTTTTTTTTTGAGTCATGAACTCTGACCTTCACTGAGGCAGTGAGGCCTGCAGAGCTTTAAATGTTGTTCTGGGTTCTTCTGTGACTTCCTGGATGAGTCATTGATGCTCTCTTGGAGTAATTTTGCTCTGTCGGCCACTTCTGGGGAGGTTCTCCACTGTTCCAGGATTCCTGAATTTATGGATAATGGTTCTTACTGTGGTTCTGTGGAGTCCCAGAGCATTAAAGTCCCAAAATTACATTCTGACATTAGTCCAGGTTGGTTTAGAAGGCTGTTTTCCCTCGATGCAGAGCATGAACATATGGCACTTGAAATATTATAACCATTGAATTTATTGTGCAGCCATTCATAAACCAGATTTGCATGGTCTCAAACTGGCAGTGATGGTTTACTGTCTTTCCTCTGGTGTTATAAAGTATACACCAGTCAGGCTTAACATTATGACCACAGGTGATGTGAATAACACTGATTATTCAAGCGTGAAGATTTTGAGTGAGTTTAGCAAAAGGCCAAATTGTGAAGACCAAACACCACAGCAGGTTTGGTCAGGTGATCCTGGTCTGCAGTGGTCCATATCCTTCAAAGATGCTTTTAAATGGCTGGCCCATGTTGTCCGATCCTACAGATGACCTGCTGCTAAAACTACTGAAGAAGTTAATGCTGGTTCTGACACAAAGGTGTCAGAATAAACACCGCAGTTTGTAGCCCATGGTGGTCATAATGTTATGCCTGATTGCTGCATTTGATTGCTTCTAGTTTTATCTGTGCAGAAATATTCAAACCTGATCATGTTTTCCATTGTTTACAAATTTCAGCAAAAATTCACACAAATAAAGAGAAAAAATACATAAAAAATGAATTAAATGCTAAATAAAATTAATTCTTATGGAAAAACTGTTTTAAATAAAAATAAATCAATAAAACGGAATAATTTCTGATATCATTTACAGAACAGAACAACTTGAATGATCCAAAAGGAAACGAATCTCCAGGAAAAAGACGTTTAAAGCTTTAAAAAGTCTCCCCGGTGGATTTGTCGGGAAAGGTGACCCGGGGCTGGACTCACCTTGGCCGGGTTGATGATCAGACCCATGAACGTTGACACCAGCATGGACCGGGACAGCTGCTTCCGCCGCAGCTCCGGCTCGTCCAGCGGAAGAGCGGCGGGATGTCCCGGTACCGGGACCGTCACCGTGTAGGAGTGTCGCATAGACGGCATGGTTCTGTCGGGTCTGAAATAATCGATGATGGGTCTTCGGTCCGGTATTAGTCGCTCCGGTATGTCCGGTATGTGTCGCTCAGTCCTCAGGTGGTGAAGTGTGACAGACGCGTTTCAGTTTTTACCGACGCACGTGAACGCCCCCTCCCACTCACAAAAACCAGCGGTGATGCCTTCATGTGTTCTCGGAAATAGTGCGTTTGTGGGATATTTCGTGAAGGTTTAGGCTTTAGTTTTAGATATTCTGGCCATTTAAAAAAAGCTAAAAAATACCGCAATACTGGGCTGCTTTCTGCTGTTTCCATTAAAGGTATGATGGAAAAATACTGCTGAGAAGTTCACGTGTAGCAGATCAGAAGGACCATTAACCTGAAATACACTGTTTTCATTAGATATAAAAGAAGTTCCAACATTTTTTTATTGCATCTGTGATCAGAAGTTCTGACACAATCGGTTTGGTCAAGAATAACTTCTTAATTTGGAGTTTTTAATGATTTATTGAAATAAATATATGTCCCCACAATGCAAAATGGTTATAAAACAAAAGCAATGATTTTAGGAAATAAGGATTTATTTCACATGTTTGAGATTATTGTGGATTCACTTTAATCCAAACAGGGTCAGAATTATTCATACAGGTTTGGGATTAATAAATTAGTTAACCCTGATTATCAGTTATGGTTGTTTTTTTGTTTTTTTTGTAATCCTTAACTAAAGTATAATTATTTTAGTATTCCACTTAAATAAATATGAATTCAGTGAAATCTGAAGGTTAGAACTGAAGCAGCATGAGGAGCAGCTGAACTGAGGAACCATGTGAGGGAGACTGCTGCAATGCTTTGAGCAAAAAGCAGACAGAACTGAAGGTATTTCTGCAGACTTATTACATCCAATGCTTGCTGTTTGTGCTGCAACTGAAACTAAATAAAGCTGATTGTTCTGAGCGATCGATACCCAAACTATCAGCAGCAGACCTTGGCTCTGATTTGACCCTGTTCTGACTCTGATAAGACACTAGATATCAAGCCTGAAGCTGTTTAAATGCCCTTCAACCTACTCCAGGCACTTTTAATCTTGTTGGCAGGTGTAAGATAACTTTGAAACTGGAGACAAAGTCAAAGAGTCCTCAGTTACATAAGTGAGGGTGAAAATAAAACTGCTGATAGCATTTGTGGCTCAGCCTGCAGGGGAGGTCAGACTGCATCTTGTTGAAACAAAAATATAAATTGAGTCACTGCACAAGCAGCATCAAAGAAGAAAAATAGTTTTATTTACAATGATAGAAAGATGCATGTCAAGCGATAGTTTTCCGAGGATTTTTTGAAACACTGAAACTTGCCATCATTCTGGCATCTAACTACTTCTCCATGGAAAAACCTTGTCAGTGCAGGGAGCAGCGCTCACCTCATATTTGCCAGCGAGCCCAACAGGAGCTCTGAGTGAGCAGCAGAAAGCTTAGAGGAATGAAACTTGGTATCTTTGCAACATTCCTGAGTCTATGCTGTTGCAACACAACTGATTTCTTTTTAGAGACGCCTAATTGCAGGATTATCAGGTCACAGAGAATGAATTTAGCCCGACCTCTGTGATGTGCTGAAGATTATCGTTAAAGTAAACACACTATATGGCCACTTTATTAGGTATGCCTTGCGACCATCCAGTTAGAACCTCTTTTGAATTCAGAACGGCCTATAAAGAGATAGTAAAATAGCTGCTATTGTTCTAACCTAATGCAGCGAGAAGCTGTGCTACAGTGCTAACTATCTTGTACATCAACAGACATAATTTAGTTTAGATTCAGCTTTTTGCTGCTGTTGTGGAAGGTTTAGCTTAATTTAGGTTGGTTTTTCTTTCAACTACCAGGACAAGGAAGAGCTTATTTGGGTAGAGCTGTTTTTCTGCTTTTGAGGGTAGTGGCCATTCATTTCTAAGGTTTTTCAGCTCTTCCTTTATTTCCTGCACCACCTCTGTTTATCGTCTAACAGACCTAAAGCCTCTACGAGGTTTTTAATTCAGTTTCCTTGGTGCTGATGAAGGAAAAACAGACATTTTATGCTGAAAGTAACAGTTTGAATGTTCAGAGTTTTTGCATTTTATCAGAGTTTTAATCCTGATTTTGCTCTGTAAGAGTCATGAAAACTAAGTAGCACTGCGAAAGAATGCTATGAGTTATTAAACGATGCTTCTCCTCTGTAATGCTCACAGGCAGGAAGAGGAGTATGAATGAGCAATTAGCAGTTTTATTGCCGTTTCTACTGTACCAGCAGAACCAGTCAGGGTTTGAACACCTTGACCTTTGTGCTGGGATTCAGTGTTCAAAGGTGGAACGAAGTAGTCGGCTCTGGTCTTTAATGCTTTTATTTCAATTTAAAGGCAACATATTTTTTACTCAGAGTTTCTAACAGTTTCTTTACTTTTTTAGCTTAATATTTTAGGTAGAAAAATGCTTAAATTACTTGTTCTGAACAGCTTTGCTAAATAAAAGAAATTTCAGGTGATAAATGTGTTAATCGACAGTAAACTGATCACAGAACGATGAATAAACCCAATGAGCTGCATGCAGACTCCTGCACACTGTGAGTGAACTGCTATTAATAATCAGCTCCTCATGTCACCTTACGTAAGAAGTCAGAGTGTAATTATCATCATAAAAAGTAATTATCACACAGCTTAAAGGGTGCAGCTGCGTGTTCATCATCATACAAGGCTGGACTGAGAGCTGCCTCCCAGAGGATTCAAGCACACCCAGATTTAAAGTGATCCTGCAGCTCCGAGTGAGCCTGACCCGGGGAATTCCTTCCTGTATCCTCATGGCATCCTTCTCCTTAAACTTTATAATAACTCAGCGGCTTTTACAAAGAGCACAGACTCACCAATGTACTTTACAGTATCGTGCAATAGTTTTAAACCACCCAATATTTCCTGTAACTGAAGCGGTCTTGATCAGTAATTCTCTGGGCTTTCTATCAACCCTTTATTGGGTTTTCTTTGGACTTTAACTGCTTTTTCACGGATTTTCCTCATTTTTCTGCCACCCAAAGTATGACCTGTGGATGGTAGAAAGGTTGTGTATTATGGAAAAGTAAGAAAATGTAGAAACTTCTTCTTTTCTTGCTTCTGTTAACAAGGTATGGACTGTTTGCAGAGAGAAATGCTGAATGCAAAAACAGTTTAGTTGAATTATCAATGAAAATATCAAAACCCCATTTAGTTAAGATAACATTTACCTTTCAGAGCCTGAAAGAAGCAAAAAAGCAGACAAACTACATCTTTTATTTAGGAGGAGCAGGAAAAGGTATCCAGGAACCTACACACATCCATAATAACACACACACCAGTGTAACCATAGAAACACAGCAGGCTCAATATGGGAGGGAAAGGAGTCCACTGACTTGCATTTCATCACCAACATGACGTTTATTTAATGGATGACCATAATGATCTGGGTGTGAAAACATAATATAGTGACACAGTTTCAGATGCTCTTCTAAATTTTAAACATCCGTTTAAAACTTGATTAACCAAGCTTTCATTCAGAGATCTTCACCTTCTCTCTCAGGCCTTCCTGATAAATCTGGGCTTTCTGCAGGGTTTCATCATGCAAGGAAGAGGGATGATTGTTCTTCACCTGAAGTCAGATAAACCTCCATTATTTCACCAACTGTGAGGATGTTTTAGAGAAACGCTGTCTTTCTAAAAAACAACATTAGTGATGCACGAGTTACATGATTTCCCCTGAAGTACACCTTCCGCCAAACTTAGACTCTTATGTCACACTGCTTGTGTTCTTTAAATTCACGCCTAAGAGAGGACTTCTCCAGATGGAAACAACCGGCACATTTTTAGACAATGAGCTCATCTTAAAGTTGCACATTTCTGTCATTCCTGCAGAACAATGTAACCCTCCTACAAGCTTCTGGAAGAAAGCCACTAAACCTTAAAGGCGGCTGTAATTTCCATATATGTGTTTTAAGCTATAATGCAGCAGTTCCGAACAGAACTCTGTTAAACGCAGGTAAGCTTTAATATTATGGTCACTGAGTTACTGACGTACACAATAATTTCTCCCATACATGCTCTTCTATGCATGTATCTCTAGCAGGCTGCTATTACTCTAGCTTTTCTCTGTCTAACAGCATCCTTTAATTGGCATAATAAACAAGAAAAGATAAAACTATTGTTGCTTAAACTATTGAGTTTAAGCAACAAGTTGGAGATTCAGGTTAACCTGATATCTGTGGGAAAGTATTTACCCCGTTATGCCTTTCTTCTTTTATCGATTTGTTTATGCACCTTAAATGTTTCAAATCATTAAACAAATGTTATTATCTGAGTATGTGCAAAAAGCTATTTTAAAATGATGTTTTCATTTAGCCTGCAGAAACAAGAAATCCCATAAACAGAACCTGCCTGACAAGATGAAGTAGGCTGAAAGATCTCAATAAGAAACACATCCTGCTCCGATCTAAAGAAATTCAAAAACCTTCCGGACCTGGACGGCTAACCGCTGAAACCATGAATTCTGCTCTAAAGTACTAAATCCTGCAGGAGAAAATCCGACCAATAACGTTGTGTTCAAGAACACCCGGGTTATGCAGCAGCACAATGATCCAAAGCCACCAGGCGATCCACTTCTGAATGGATAAGAACAATACATTGTTGCAGTGGCCTAGTCAAAGTCTGGAAATCCAATTGTAAGGCTGGTTTTACCTCACCTTAAACAGACTGTTTCTGCCGCGCCAACGTGGCTGGATTTAAAACAAGGTCTTGTGTGTCAGCCCTGGTGGTGTTGGTGGGAACGTTGGGAATACAGGTTTCTGTTCACTGTAAACAGCGTAGTCTTTGGGTCAGAGAGCTTATGTAAGGTAGTAAAAGCCATTATTTGCTCTGTGACAAGACCTGGTGGAGGTCAGAGCCTCCACAGGTTCTGATCTGTTATCAGGGGTTTGTGTCAGTCTGTCAGCGTAAAGTTGCAGCAAATGTTCTCAGATGGTCAGAAACGTCTGATATAACTGTTAGTTTATTTGTTAGTGCCTCTCTTCATTCTTCTCCAAGTTTTCATTGATGAGCGTCTCAGTTTATCTCGCTGTCTTATGTTTCTTTAATCATCACTTTCCTTCCCATCCAGCTCCTCTGAGATGTCACTGATCGCTGAAAGACAGCAGGAAACTCAACTCCTCATATTCTTCACTGTCTGCCAGATTGTGTTGAAACTCTGCCTAATTTTGCTTTGATAAAGTAACAGAGGGAGTTCAGAAGGTGTGAAGGTACTGGCACTATTTACTTTTTATTGATTTATTGCCTGGTAACAGTATCCTGGAGACAAGTTACCAAAACATTAGCGCATGGCAGACACTAGGCCTGTTTTGCATGTTTGAAACAACATCATGGCAGCGGACACTGATAATTAAGCCTTTAATTACTGATGACTGTTTCTCATGTGCTTCCTCAGCTGGTGTATGACCCTGCGACGGGCGTGGGGGGCAGACATGCCTGGATGCATCAAATAAATGTCACTCGTACTGATTTTCAGAACATTTATTTAAGGAAAGATGTTTCTGTTGGTCATTTTTCAAACATTTAAAATAAGATTTGAACAAATTGAGGAGGACTGTACATTTGTACACACAAGGCAACAGAATGGCTCACCTGGTCAACTTCGGATGCGACTGAATTAAACTTTCATCACTGCTCAGTGAGATCATTGGAGGTTTGTAAGGTGAGCAGGAGACAAACAGAAAGCGAATGATTGTGAGACCTTCCCTTTGTCACAAAGCCACAGTATCAAATGACAATCCTTCATGGGAAACTACACCATTCCTGTGGAGAGAGGCTAAAAATCATCATAATGAAGTAGAATAAAAGCACAACTAAAGATGTTTCTTACATCCTAAAGATATTCTGGGTTCTATTACATGTCTGCTAAAATTACGAGAATATTTTTTCCACAAGCTGCTTTTCTCACACATAAATATTTCACTCATAAACTCCACGTCTGATTCACTCTGTATTAACTCACTGTTTATCCATTATGAAAGATTTTCACTGAATGTTTTCCTCCGGTACAATCAACCACACGCCAGGGGTCTGCAACCTGCGGCTCTGGCGCCACAAGTGGCTCTTTGGACCTGTCATGATGGCTCATATTAACTTTGTTTAAAGATGATAAAGAACCAACATATGTTTTTAAATGAAAATATAATGAATGTATGCAATGAGAGAAAACCCACAGGGTCTCTGGGAAAATCAGTTTAAACCATGAAACTGAAAATGTAAGTGTTTTTTATAATCACAGCATGATTTGAAACTGGTCATTGCTAGTTTAGGCTGGAGTTGGACTAACTTGTAATTTTGAGTATTGCTAAATAGTTTTAAGTCAAATGCACTGCTTCCTAATTTCCTGTTTCAGAAAGTGAAAATATTAAATCTAAGCCTCAGTAAATGAGGTGACAGACTAACGTGTTGCTCATGTTGGCCATGTTCATCATTCTACAGGTTCTACAGGTTTCAGAGGACTGAACAACGTAACTCAACTCAACTAGGCTCTGGTTTAAGTAGTTTTGTTGTTTTAGAAATTAAAATTACATGAACAACCAAACAATATTGTTCTCTCAGTTAAAAACATTAATGTACATTCACTGGTCACTTTGTTGAGCAAATGAGCCAATCAGATGGCAGCAACTGAAGCATTTAGACTTCCAGACATGTTGAAAATGACTTGTTGAAGTTTAAACTGAACATCGAAATGAGGAAGAAAGGAGATTTAAGTTACTCTGAACAAGTATTTCAGAACCTGGGATTTTCACCCATATGCATCTGTCAGATTTACAGAGAAAAGAGAGAAAACCTCTGGAGTTGCAGCTGTGTGGATGAAGCAGCCTGGTTGATGTCAGAGGAGAATGGGAACTCTGGTTCGAGGTGATAGCATAGCAGCAGTAGCTCAGTTAGCTACTCTTTATAACCAACATATGCAGAACACCATCTCTGAATGATCTCTGAACTCCTGCAAGATTGAAGCAGATGGGCTACAGCAGCAGAAGACCACACCTGGCCCTGTCAGCCAAGAACAGGAAACTGAGGCTACAAATCACACAGACTCACCAGAACTGGACCAGAACAGGTTGAAGAAACGCTGCCTGGCCCGGTGAGTCTCATTTTCAGCTGCAGCACTCAGTTGGTCAGGTCAGAATTTGCAGTAATTAACATGAAACTTTGGATCTATCCTACCTAATAGCAAAGGTTCAGGCTGGTGGTGGTGGAGTCATGGTGAGGGTTATATGTTCTTGGGACGTTTGGGCCCCGTAGCACGAATTAAGATTATTTATTTTCTGGGGTTAGAGTAACATGGGAGACAGAAGTAAACACAACACCAGAGGAGTTATAGGAGCATCAGACGGCTCTAACACTTAAACAGCAAATAACTTCAGTTTCTGGTGCTGCTGGGAGGTGATCTTTGTGGTTTAATGATAGGTTGGAATAACTTGCATCCAAACAACAACCTGTAGCTTGTTCTTAAACAGATGACTTCTGGGTATGAATATGTGTGCACAAATTAATTACCCTTAAGCAACAGATGGCTACCTATGGTTTCTTACATTGAGAGAACAGATTTTAATGAACATTGTGGTGATGAGATCACCATGATGTGTCCCATCATTCAGCAGAACCTCAGGTTGGAGATACTGCTAGAAGATTATCACAAATTAGCTGATGGAATGAGAAACAATGTAAAAAATTATAAACTGAAAAACATTTTACAAGAAAACATCAATTTACTCTTCTGTGACTCAGTTTAATGAATATTGTTTTAGCTCCTTGAATGATGTGCCAGAAGTAACATTCATTGGACCAGTTCCAGCCTCATGTGTGATTGAATGTTTCAGTTCTGACTATGAAACTCTCCAATCATGTCTAAGTTCACCAAGAAATGTACTTTGTAATAGTTTAATCACAATCTCTCCCTAACGTCTACGTTCAATCCACCTCAAACTTTTCATTTTCGAGTTTCTTTGGCGCCATCTGGTGGTCCTTATTATTAACAATAATATTTCCATAAAAAAAGAAAACAATCAGACACAATTGAAAACTTTATAAAAACATAAAAAACTCTACGCAGTAGCTTTAAATTAGAGATCCCGATGTATCTAAATAACAGAAGGGCTAAAAACGAAGCTCAACACAGTTTTCTACAAAGACATTCAAGAACTAAATTCACATGTGCATTCAAACATTTATACGTTTTCAAATTTCCGTCTAGTTTTCAAGTCTTTTCTGTGTTTGATGTTTGTTATTTGGTTGCTTCGTTTAGGAGAAGATTAACGAGTTAAAGTGGGTCAGGATGATGGAGATGACCGCGCTGGCGCTCAGCAGAGGAGGAGCAGGGGTGACCTTACAAGATGAGCTCAGGGCTGCAAAAACAAAATGTGCAACAAAACCGGTCAAATATGCAAACATATTCCTTATTCTTTATATTTTTTTTATTTTGGCCATATTATGCAATAAGAATCTACATATTTAAATGTTTTTAACACATATGCAGACCTCCACCATAGCTTAACTTTTAAGTATTGCCGCTTCTATCTATTTATCTCTGTTCTATGAGTGAAACAGGCCAATATTTATTATCCGGAGATAAAAACCCTTAAATACCAATCCTAAAATGCAAATTCAAAAAAGTATTTTAAGCAACTGCTGAACAGTTGTTGCATAACCACATCAAAAACAAGTACGATAAGTGTACATCTCAATAAATTAGAGTACAATTGAAAAGTTCATTTATTTCAGCGATTCAATTCAAAAAGTGTATGTTATGTCGATTTAGTCCACACAGAGTAATATATTTCAAGTGTTTACGTCTGTTAACACCGATGATTACAGCTTAGAGCCAGAAGACTGCTGACTGAACAGCTGACAGTAGCTAACAACCTCAAGGACGGTAAGCCACACGAGGCCATTTCGAAAGAAGCATGCTGTCCGGAGTACTGCATATGAAGATATTCATGGAAAGTTGAGTGGAAGGAAAAAGTGACTGTGTGCTGGACAACTGTTCAGTCAGCACTCATTCCTAATAATGTGCAGGTTATAAGAAGGCATAAAATCACATTTGTGTATTTAAATAATTTTTTATTGCTCAGAAAATAGTGTTTAAATGTTCTGAGGAACAGTTTTTGGCTTTACATTAGCTGTAAGCCAGAAAAATCAAAATGAACAGGAAAAAGAATTCAAATATATCCCCTTGTAAATACTGAATCTACATTTTATCAGAGTTTTACTATTTTAATTAGTGAAATGATTTAACTTTTTTAAAATAATTATTTATAATGTATTCATAATTTCAGATCCTGCTGTATGTCACAAAAAGGTTATGGCATGTATTCAGACAACACTATGTTGTTTGTTTGTTTTTTTGCCTTATTTGCTACATTTACTGCATTCACATCCATATAAATTTGTGTTTGTAGAGCTGATTATAAAGTCTCAAACCCCCAGTGGGTCGTGGCAGATGGCCGCTCACACTGGGCCTGGGTCTGGTTCTGCTGGAGAAACCTCCTGTTAAAAGGGAGTTTTTCATCTCCACTGTCGCTACATGCATGCTCAGTATGAGGGATTGCTGCAAAGTCAACACCAGTGACTGTCCACTGTCTCTACATGCTCATCCGGGAGGAGTGAATGCTGCAAGTCACTGACTAGATGCAATCTGCTGGGTTTCCTTAGATAGAACAACTTTTTATCCAATTTGAATAAATAACTGAATCTGACTGTTTGAAAGTTAGGATTAATTGGAATGTATGAACCTGACTGGGAATCTGGATGATTCGATTGAATTGACTTTGTGAAGAGCCTTGAGACGACATGTGTTGAAAATTGACGCTAAATAAATAAAACCTAATTGAACTGAATTGAATGTTTAAATGTGCAGCAAATCTTGATATGTGTTGATGGGAAGATTTCCTGCATGATGTGCTCTTCATTCACACTGCAGCTGCTGGAAACCTGCTCCCTGACCGTGGGAACTCTGTGCCCTGCTCACCGACTCACAGGTGTTGATTACAACACTGACAACAACCTGTCCAGAAACACTGATATCTGTGAGGGATTTGTTTAAAAGGAACAGTTCAGATGTTCAAGTGGGTCATCAGTAGTATGACATTACCTGCAGCGGACTACGGTTTTATCGAACTGAGTTAAACTGGAGCCTTAGGAGGAGCTGATCTCAGTAACTTAAACCAACTCAAACTCGAAACTTTCATACCGGTCTGAGCCAAGCGCTGTAACAGCAGATTGTAAAGCTCTACAGTTTTGCACTTTCTGTGCCAAAGTTATTTCAAATCAACCATTAAACAGTAAAACTGAGTCATCACAACATTAAAGATGAACTGCATTTTTCTACAGGACACAAGAGGACATGTGAAAGAGCCAGAAACTCAGGAGAAAACATGTTGACAGTTATAATTTTCACTAGTTTGAGTTGTTTCATGTGTTTATAAGAATGTCTTTCTTTTTCAATTAAACTTTTGTCTATTGTAGGTAAGGTACCGACTACTGACAACTACTTCATAGAAGCTCACTTTCCAAGATTGAAAGATTTGAAGCGGATTTTCACTCAGCGCTGGAATATTGAACCTTTTGTGTATACAGTGTGTGAAAATGTGTGTCCTGCTGCGGTTCTTACTGCGGCAGCTCTTCCCATCAGGTTGAAGCATCCCGGTCACACAGCTGCAGATGGGCCCAGTGCTCTTACTGGTGCAGATTTGCTCACAGCTGCCGTTGTCTTCCTCGCACCAGTCTGACTCTGAAGAAGAAGAAGTTGTAGTTATGAGCCGAGTGTTTCTGTTCAGTACATTTCGAAACAGTCATTTGTGCAACAGTGTTATGTTTTCCCAGGATTTTATTTTGGTATTTTGTTTTAATAGCCCTTTTGTTGCTGTATTCCCTGAAACTTGCAGTTTATTGGTAATTTGAGACATTTGGAAGAGTTTCTCTTTTTTCAGGAGCCAATCCCTAATGTTCAGTGTATTTCTCCCTCTTATTCTCTGACAATATCGACCATAATATATATACATACAGCGCAGACCAAAGGTTTGGACACACCTTCTCATTCAAAGAGTTTTCTTTATTTTCATAACTATGAATATTGTAGCTTCACACTGAAGGCATTAAAACTATGAATTAACACGTGGAATTATATACTGAACAAAAAAGTGTGAAACAACTGAAAATATGTCTCATATTCTAGGTTCTTCAAAGTAGCCACCTTTTGCTTTGATTACTGCTACGCACACTCTTGTTATTCTGTTGATGATCTTCAAGAGGTAGTCACCTGAAATGGTTTTCCAACAGTCTTGAAGGAGTTCCCAGAGATGCTTAGCACTTGTTACAATATTCATAGTCATGAAAATAAAGAAAACTCTTTGAATGAGAAGGTGTGTCCAAACCTTTGGTCTGTACTGTACATCATGATCAATCATTAAAATGACTGATCATAGTATATTGGTTCGGTCCTTCTCTCTTTCTACATCATCACTGTAGCTACATGAGAAACTTGAACTTTCC
This sequence comes from Girardinichthys multiradiatus, assembly GCF_021462225.1. Classification (NCBI taxonomy): domain Eukaryota; kingdom Metazoa; phylum Chordata; class Actinopteri; order Cyprinodontiformes; family Goodeidae; genus Girardinichthys; species Girardinichthys multiradiatus. The sequence continues at coordinate 11,698,764 of NC_061804.1, read as the reverse complement.
TTAAACAGACTTCAGTGATAACTGGGAATCCATCCCGTTCGTTTTAGAGCTGCTCTTTAAAGTTGCTCAACGAAATGTAACTGTACATTCTGCATGTGTTCAGCTTTAAAACAACGCTGTATCTGTTTGGTGCTCGTGAACCGACCCTAAAGGGCTGTACTGAATATTTCCGGTACATCCCTGCTCTCTATATATCCAATAAAATCCCAAATTCCAATGTTGGGAATACTGTGCTGACTCTTTAGGTAGCGTGAAGGAAAAGCCCATGTTTTGTTCTGTCTTTTTTTTTTCCTCCACAGTTTTGATCACGGGTTTGTGAAAGTAATTCTGATTAAAATGACTGATGATGGTATAAATCTGAAGATTGCTTTCTAACCTCTCCTTCTGATGGGTCCCACTGTCAGTATGTGCTCCTTATGGTCACTGTCTTCTGAGTACATTCTCCTCTTGTGTGGACAGTTCTGGACACGAAGGACACAGACTTTAACTTCAAGCTGGAAAACGTTTTATCACTTTTCAGGTCAGCTAAACAGTTTCTCGAGTGTCTCACCACTTTGCAGGCGTTTGTGTCTGAATCACACAGCGAAACATCACAGTGCAGGTGGACCTCATCGTAGTCCCCAATGAACTTGAAGACGGTGACGTGGAAGCGGCAGGTGAGGGACACACCATTCTCCGCCATCCCTATGGTGTTGTCCTTTGTGTTTGGGCACCTATGGGTGGATGGTACAGCCTAGCATTAGCTATTTTTCCATTTTTAGGTGCAAAATCTATAGTTTCTTTGCTTTTGGAAATAGTACTATGTAATATTTGCGTCATCTTGGTGGGGACGACACGGAACACTTCACAAAAAGAAAACACACCTGGCTCTATATGGAAAAGTAACTGTCCCCTTCTCAAATTACAAATTAACTGATTTACCACAAAAGCTAGTTCAGTTTATCTAGCCACACTAGACTGATGCCAGACCTGTTGAAACAAGAAATCAGTTAAATAGAACTTGTCTGACAACATAAAGTAAGCTAAAGGATCTCAAACCATCATGTCCCGATTTAAAGAAATTCAAGAATAGATGAGAAACAAACTCACTGACATCTATCAGTCTGGAAAGGGTTACCAACCACTGCTAAGCTCCAGAGAACCACAGCGAGAACCATTACCCTCACATGGAGAAAACATGGAACAGTGGAGAACCTTCCCAGGAGCGGCCGACCTACAAAAATTACTCCAAGAGCTCATCAACGACTCATCCAAGAAATCACAGTAGAATCCAGAACATCGAAAGCTCCGCAGGCCTCACTGCCTCAGTTAAGGTCATGATTCAACAATAAGAAAGGGAGACCAGGCAAAAATGGCCTCCACTGAAGAGTTCCAAGACCAGAACCATTGCTGACCAAGAAGAAAACAAAGGCCCATCAACTAACACAGGATTTCAGAATAAGGACATCACACGGTGGTTGTGTGACAGTCTGAGGCTCCTTTGCTGCTTCAGGAGTTGGACATCTGAACGGCTCAAGAAATGAAGGCTTTGAGTGGCCAAGACAAAGTCTTAAATCTGATTAAGATGCTGTGGTATGACCTTTAACAGGCAGTTCATGCTGGGAAACCCTCCAATGTGACTCAATTAAAACAATTATGCAAAGCAGAGTGGGTCAGAATTCCTCCACAGCGATGAAAAGACGTATTACCAGTAATCACAAACACCTTCTGCTGGTTGTTTGTTAGGTTTAGGGGGTAATTATTTTTCACACAGGACAAGGTTAGTTTGGATAGATTTTTTTTCCCTACTAAAGGAAATTATCATTTGAAAACAGTTTTTTTATTTACTCAGATTATCTTTGTCTAATATTAAAACTTAAATATTTTAATATGACAAAAAGTAAATATAGAAAAAATCTGTAAGGGGGCAAATACTTTTTACACAATATTTACACAAAAAACAATTTTAAATATTAAAAAGATTTAAATCCTAATATCCTTTTCAAGCATTCAGGTGTATTTTGATTGAGACATTGTTTAGACAAGATTTTAAGGACTAAACATAACTAAACATAACGCATCAATAATGACCATAAAACAAAATTATGGTTGAACCTGTTTTGTCCTCTAATCTGTCAAGAGAAGCAACTTCAACTGAACTGATCACATATTTAACGCCAACTTTTATTAATAACCAGAAATCAGAGTATGTGTGGGTTCCAGCACTTGAAAGGCATACCCCCTCTCTATGATGATATAACGGAGTCTGTCGCTACTGTAGCGTGACGGTGTGGCCCAGCACATGTTCACGATGAGTATGAGCTGGTTTACATCCGCCCCCTCCACAAAGACGCCCACAAACAGGATGTCCCGAGTGCTGAGCACCACCTCCCCCTCCCTGTACGGGTGGCGGTACGAGGAGTTCTTGTACAGAGCCATCTTGGTGATGAAGTTTCCCTCCTGAGTCGGAAGGGTGAGGTTGATCACACTGGAGAAAAGAACAGAAATAAAGATGTGAACAAAAGCCTTGAAATAAATGGTTGCCATGGAGATGTTTTTACCTTCTTTACCATCCTCCTCACTGTGTGTGGTGAAAGACCAATTTTGTCCCACATCCAGCCTTTTTTCTCACAATTCCAGATGTGAAAACTTTGCTCTGACTGAAGATATGGACGAGTTGACTACCTTCTGAACCCTTCACCTGGACTCTTGCACTCTTATCAAACAAGTCCTACAAGGACTTAGTAGATTTCTTCAATAAAAAACTTCAGAGTCAGACAAAGTGTAAACGGTTCCACCTCTGACAATCTATCTTGGTTATGTCACCTGAGCCTCCACGAACATTACAGCATATACGTATGCTGATGACAAACAGTTTTATATTTTTGTGCCACTACATGAGCACAGTCCTTTACATTCAGTAAGAGTGTATAATATCTGTAAGTGGGTAAATCGTAAATTCCTCCAACTCCATGCAGAAAAGACATAAGTTTTTTTTTTTTTGGTCCCTCAAAAACAGGTCAGAAGGAGCTATATTAGAAATCATAGAAATCAGAACTCAACTAGACCCAATGAGGCTAAAAACCATAGAGCTGGAAGAAACACAGGTGTCATTATGGACTCAGATCTTTATGTTATTTTAACAATAACATAAAGTCATAAAGTCTATTACCAAATTAGCCTACTAAAACGTTTTACAACACTGCCAGAATAAAGGAGTTTTCTATCAAAACATAGAAAAACTGCTCCATGCTTTTATGTTTAGTAGATTGTTGCATTGGTGTCTTTATTGGTCGCCAGGAAAACGAATCATAACACAACCAGTTCTTAATTTACTTCACTGTCTAAATAAATTTCAGAACTGCTAGACAGGTATGCGGCACCAGACCCCTCAGGTCATCAGAGAGTCACCTAAACAAGGGGAGGCACCATGTTGTTTCTATGCTCCTCAGCTCTGGAACAAACTTCCTGAAAACCTGAGATGTGCAGAAAGTGTTGGCTTCTTTTAATCAGGACTGAAAACATGACTCACTTTCCCATAAAAGCCAAAGATCCTTTGTTGGATCATTTTTATAATGTCTTACGTTTTAATTTGTTTAAATTTGCAATTTTTTAATGAGATGCTTAAATTTTGCCATTAGTGTTTTAACGTTTTTCTTGTTGTTACTGTAATTTTCTTGACCTCTGCTCCTTTATCGTGCTGTAACACAACTTAAAAGTTGATACACTAATATATAATAAGTTACAAAATAATATTTTAACTTCCTTAACTGGGGTAAGACTAATAAGAAGGGGACAGTTTAGTCCTCTTTTAGAAAAATATATAGTTTAGGTGTCACTTAACAGACAAGATAATCACTTCTATACTCATCATGTGTTAATAACCTTTATGGAAGTGTGAACCTTTGATTCAGTTGTGCCATTATTTTATTTTATTATAAAAACTTATCCATATTGTGCCACTGTGTGCTTCCATTTGCCTGTCAATTTGCTGTTGAGACAATGAAATGTTACTACTGAGGGACAAATAAAGGATCCTTCTATACCAAAATAAATAGTTTCAAAGCAAACATGGATCTGGCGCATACAAGCATATCTTGTACAGTGTAAACGAGGTTCCGGTCCATGCGAATATATTCACCAGCAGCCGTGTACAATTTCTGTCTTCCTGGTAATTCTGGTGAATATTTTGAGTGAGCAACTACAGCAGCAGGATAGGTTGCTCCAGGTTCCTACTTTATTCTGCTGTAATTGTCAGCTTCAGTCAGGCTCCACCATAACCTGGGTTGTTATAAGCCACATTAGGCTCCAATGGCTTTACAAATAGACTAGGAGTAATGGAGGGAGGAGCGGGGATGGGGGGCGACTGAGCCATCAGCTGATCAACATTTACCTAATTTGATACGTACCGCAGAAGGACGGAGTAATCATTGCACGATTAGAAAGGTGCATTGTTTGATTAGAACGGAGAGTTGGTCCTGATCTTCGCAACTGGGAAGCGCATCTCGACTGGTGAGATCAAACCAACAGAATCCTGTCATTGGGCTGTCCGTGAAGCTAACATTTAAACAGATAGAGTCAGCTTATGTGGTCCGGGAGGTTCATTACTTCACCGTTGCAGATACAGGAGCTTCATTGTCCTTTTTAAGTTGCTCTCAAACATCAGTGTCATAGTGCTAGCTTGTAGTGTTAGCATAGCTAGCATCAGGCTTCCATTAGTTAACTTTTTTGTATCACTTACAGGGGTTGGACAATGAAACTGAAACACCTGTCATTTTAGTGTGGGAGGTTTCAAGGCTAAATTGGACCAGCCTGGTAGCCAGTCTTCATTGATTGCACATTGTACCAGTAAGAGCAGAGTGTGAAGGTTTAATTAGCAGGGTAAGAGCACAGTTTTGCTCAAAATATTGAAATGCACACAACATTATGGGTGACATACCAGAGTTCAAAAGAGGACAAATTGTTGGTGCACGTCTTGCTGGCACATCTGTGACCAAGACAGCAAGTCTTTGTGATGTATCAAGAGCCACGGTATCCAGGGTAATGTCAGCATACCACCAAGAAGGACAAACCACATCCAACAGGATTAACTGTGGACGCAAGAGGAAGCTGTCTGAAAGGGATGTTCGGGTGCTAACCTGGATTGTATCCAAAAAACATATCCAACAAACGTTTTCCCCACATCCGGGTGAGTTGTGGTGTGGAGAAGCCCCAAAGAAGCGTACCACCCAGACTGTTGCATGCCCGGAGTGAAGCATGGGGGTGGATCAGTGATGGTTTGGGCTGCCATATCATGGCATTCCCTTGGCCCAATACTTGTGCTAGATGGGAGCATCACTGCCAAGGACTACCGAACCATTCTAGAGGATCATGTGCATCCAGTGGTTCAAACATTGTATCCTGAAGGCGGTGCCATGTATCAGGATGACAATGCAACAATACACACAGCAAGACTGGTGAAAGATTGGTTTGATGAACATGAAAGTGAAGTTGAACATCTCCCATGGTCTGCACAGTCACCAGATCTAAATATTATTGAGCCACTTTGGGGTGTTTTGGAGGAGCGAGTCAGGAAACGTTTTCCTCCACCAGTATCACGTAGTGACCTGGTCACTATCCTGCAAGAAGAATGGCTTAAAATCCCTCTGACCACTGTGCAGGACTTGTATATGTCATTCCCAAGACGGATTGACGCTGTATTGGCCACAAAAGGAGGCCCTACACCATACTAATAAATTATTGTAGTCTAAAACCAGGTGTTTCAGTTTCATTGTCCAACCCCTGTATGTCAAAATATCGATAATCTGGAAAACTCTAGTGACAATGAATGTGACTCTGGTGTTTTTGCAGAAAACTATTCCTTATTGTCGAATGTATTTCCCACTTAATAAATGTTCTTAAATTAACAGCTGGAATTGTCTGCATTTTCAGACCGAGATTATGCAGCTGTAAAAAAAGATGAATTCATTTTAAGGATGTCTAAGGATGTTTTTTTACCATGGGAGTTTATTATTGTATGTTTGTATGGAAGTCCTACAGCTGATCCCTGGGTCATACCTGAGCATGGGCTTTAGGACGGTCTCCAGAGAGATCTTCAGGTCCAGCTCGTAAGCGCAGGAAAACTCCACGTTGATGGTCTTGTCTCTGGTGATGACATTGCCGGTGTTGTTCACGCTCTCTATCCAAACGGTGTTCTTATACATGATGTGTGTGCCGTTAGACTGCAGGGTAAAAATAAACACGTTTAGTTTTTAATTTTGCACAGTTGACAGTTTTCGGGCCCTGAGCACAGACTCCTGATGAACAGAGCAGTTTAATGCGTATAAATGGACCTGTACGATGGAGCCGCAGTGTCCTTTAGTGTTGTTGATGTGGAAGGAGATAAAATCTTCTCCCTCGATGCCGGCGCAGCGCTCGTCGTTGATCCTCACGTCTTCACGTTCGAAGCCGAGCTGGAAGAGCTTGCACTTGGAGATGGAAACCTCCATCTGAGCATGCTTACAGTTCACTTCTGCTTGGATGATGTCATCATCACCTGCTGGGCACAGACACATTTAAATAATGAACACATATTTTTGTAAGTAAGGCTGAGATTTAAAGACCTAAAACAGTGAAAGCTTCACCTGCAGGATTGGTGGGTAACTCAGGACAGCCGCACAGGTCGCCTCCGTTTTCCAGCTCACATGTGAAGTTTGTGCAGATCTCTCCTGCGCAGGGGTCATAAATCCATTCTGCTAAAGATAGGTCCACACACAATGTTAGCTGTCACACTCACAAAGCTTCACAACACACTGATTAACAGAAACATAAGAAATCAATCTACAGTGCTCTCTAAAAGTATTCACACTCCTCAACCTTTTTCACATTTGGCCCCGTTCCAATAACTTGAATATATTTTATTGGGATTTTATGTCAGAGACCAGCACAGAGCAGAGCATACCTGTGAAGTGGAAGAAAAATAAAACATCGTTTTCAACATTTTACAAATAAAAATCTGAACAGTGGGGTGTGCATTTGTTTGCAGACCCCTGAGTCAGTACTTTGTAGAAGCACCTCTGGCTCCAGGTCCAGCTGCTGGTCTTTTGGGGTTTGTCTCTACTAGCTTTGAACATCTACAGACTGAAATGTTTCTGTATTCTTTGCAAAGCAGGTGACGTTCAGCCAGACTGGATGGAGAACATCAATGAACATCAGTTTAGAAGTCTTGCCACAGATTCCAAGTTGGATTTAGGTCTGGACTTTGACCGTCAGTGTTCGTTTCCAAACACATGTAGTGCATTTTTGGTCTCCTCTGATCAGACCATCTTTTTCCACATGCTTGCTATGTCTCCTACATGGTTTGCGTCGAATTGCAAGCAGGACTTCTTGTGTCTGTCTTTCAATGATGGCTTTCTTCTTCTCACATAAAGGACAGACTTGTGGAGTGCACCACTAATAGTTGTCCTGCCGACACATTCTCCCACCTGAGCTGGGGATTTCTGCAGCTCCGCCCCAGTTACCATGGACTTCTTGGCTGCTTCTCTGATTAATGCTCTTCCTTGTAAATCATGCATTATTTTCCTTCCACTTCACACTGGTGTACTACTCTGTGTTGGCCTGTTACATAAAATCATAATAGGACACAAAGAAGTTTGAGGTTGTGACCCGAAGACGTGGTGAAACCAGATAAAATGTCAACTATAAGCTTAAAAACTGCCACTTTGACAGAAGGAGCTGTCTGACGGTGCTCTTACAGCAGTTCTCCTGGGTGATCCACTTGGTGGTGAGGGTACCTAAGGAGCGGCATGCCTCGGCGTAGGCTGCCAGTGAACCACAGACCTGAGCCTTGCGGTGGTTGTAGCAGCCGTCCAGGTAGCAGGACTGGTAGAAGGGTTGAGGATCCAGCAGGCCGTGGCACGGCTGGAAGAAGCCCTTTAGCTGGGTCAGTTTCTGACAGGCATTTTCGCCCTGCAGTGCCAGGACAGCGGTGTTGTCGCAGGACTGGGCTAAAGCCACGTACTGTGTCTCGTCACAACTGATACACAAAAACATATCTGATGGTGATTAAAGTCCCTTGTACCACTAAACTGGGGTTGGAGAGAAGGTATTTGCAGGAGGCTTCACAGACTGTTGGGACAATCTATTAAAGTGTTTCAGAAACATTCGTAGGCGTATCTGTGACTCTTACTTACCTGTTCTGCATGCCGTTGGTCTTCCAGCTCTGGGCCAACTCCAGGGCATTGACAGCTGGTTTACCCCTGGAGGTGATGTAGTCATCATTGGGGTCTCCGTTGAAGTTTCCACACAGGCCACACACCTTGTTCTGAAGTCTCTGGCCCATTGTGATGCTGAGAGTGTTGAAGCGGTTGTACCGCACCTGAATGTCCTGCGGTGTGTCGATGACAATGAAGCCTTCAGATGTGGAAAGACGCGTCATCAGGCCAGTTAGAAATGGGACTGACACGGGTGTACCATTGACCTAAGAAGAAATTTGAACTTTCAGTTAAAGGCACAAGAACGTTGTCTGATGAAAATTTCCAGAGTTCGACCGTTTCTTGGTCCAATGCAGGGACTTTAATGGATGCTTTTATAACATACAGAATAGATTCCTGCAAAACTCTGTTTTCTGGTGTTCCTAAAAGGAATAAAACTACTAAATCTACTACTAAACCAGAGTTTATATTCAGTAAGATTTTGAGGTTCAGTTCTACTTGTATGTTTCAGATTTGATTTTAAGTTGCCTTTAAAGACTTTTAAAGCTATTATTAATCTTAGCCCCTCAAAGAAACAGTTTATGACTGCAGCCATTGCTGCCTGTAGGTGTATGGTGACAACATAGGATTTTCAGTTTGTGGATTATGAGAAGAGAGATTGTGAGCAACTTGACAGAACAATAAACAAATCCTGATGGTAACAGGGTTAGGCTGGTGGAGACGTCATTCACAGATGTGAATTTAGACTTCCAGGTAAATGAAAACACCATAACTTTTGTTTGGTTTTGTGTCCTTGCCTTTTTTCGTAGGAGTTCGATGGCACTTAACAAATGTATACATGTTTTTTTAGACCCAATTGCAGCCGGACCCCATGTACTGATCTCCCAGCACTGGCACCCTATGAAAATAAAACACCATTACAAACTCAGCCGTAAAAATGGATCCCATGCTAAAGTTGAGTCAGGTTTAATGCTGTAGTACTTTCTAGTTTAATTTAGTACAAACAACTATCAAATTCAAATCCTTTCTATCTAAATTAAATCTTAAAACAGTTACTCATGCTTTCATTACCTCTCGGCTGGATTATTGTAATGAACACTTGTTTCAAATCTATTGAACGAGTAAAACTGGTTCAGAATGCAGCGGCTCAATTTTTAACTGGCACAAACAGGTGAGCACACATAACCCTGTTTTAGTCTCTCTTGACTGACTTCTAGTTCATTTTAAAGTCATTTTCTATGTTTTTCCTTATGGTTGTGCCCCATCTTACCTGTCAGACCATCTTAGATCCCTTAGATCAGCGGACCAGTTGTTCTTGGACATGGTGATAGAGCCTTTGCTGCTCCAGGTTCTAAACCTTTGGAACACAACTCCAGATCCGGCAGCCTCCTTCAATGGCAGATTTTAAATCTCCATTGAAAACCTATTTTTACTCCTTGGGCTTCAACCCAGTGTGGATGAAAACTTAAAGTTTCACATAAATAAAGTATTATGTAATGTTTTCTTATTTGTATTTACAATTACCCTTCGAGATATTTAATTTATGTTAGCAAGAATGTGAGGTACATTTACTGTTAATTAAGGGGACAACGGTGGTGTCAGTGGTAGGGATTACCTGTAACCGGTGGGTTGCCGGTTCAAATCCTCGATCCGCCTCCTGATTGTATGGCAGCCTCACTTCTGTCAGTCTGCCCCAGGGTAGCTGTAGCTACAGTGTGGCTCACCACTGTCAGTGTGTGAATGTGTGGCTGACTGATTGTAGTGTAAAGCTTTTTGGGGTCCTTGGACTTGATAAAGCACTATGCAAGTGCAGACCATTTACCATTTTAATTCATGATCTATTTATTGTTTTTTTTTATCAGAAGTGATGGCCAACCAGATGCTCTGGCCTACTTCATGTTGTAAGACAGGTTCTATTTACATGATGTCTTGATCCTACTGGTGTGACAGTAAAGCCTGGCTGTTGAAATTGAACTCAGTTTTCCAAAAACTGGGGTTGATTCACAATAGTGCATCTTTTAATTAAGAGTGTTTTGTAACTGGCCAAATAGTTTTTCCACAGTGCTCTTGTTACTGTAGTGAATCCATTCAGTAGGTTGACAGCATTGCTTTAAATCTGCACAGTGGCAAAGATCCTGGGATGTAAATAATGTCCTCAGACCTCACTGTTTCTACCTGAGAGCTGTTATTTGAAGATGTTCTCATGAGTATCAGAGTTTTTCATCTTTCTCATTAATGATTTTCTATTACAGTCCAATCAGTACAATCCACCTCCGTTTGAGTTTGTATTTAATACCTTCGTCACCTCTGATGAGGATCAATGGTTTGGTGGTGTCTATATGTACTTAATTAATATAAAACTTGTCACTGATTGAATTATGACAATCTGAGATGATGCTGTGATGACTCCTAGTAAATATAATCTCACCACATTTCAGATAATGCCAACACCGTTCTCAGGCCACTGTTGTGGTTAATGGCTCACCTAGATCAAGCAGGACTAAAGCACACTGGGATTTAAAGCTACCAGACACTCTCTATCTACCTCTGTGAGAGCACTTAGAGATGAATGGCATGGACAGAAATCAGGACCTCTAACAGGCCGTTCACGGAGAGGTAATCGGTAAATTGGACAACAACAAAGGAAATGGAGATTAGTCTTGGATCTGCTTCAGTGTGTTAAAGGGTTTCTCAGAGAGTAGACGGAACAGAACCAACACAAAGCAGAAACATAAAAAACTAAAAGTGACTAGAAAATGCTGTGACTGCACCCATCTTTCTCAAAACGAATAAAAATAGAATCAACATTGTTCTATTATTCTATGAAACTTTTAGAGCCCATAAGGTTCAGGTTGATGGTTCTGTGTATTTTGGGTTTAACCAGTATTTAAAAACAGCACTTTGCTCAAGTCCTCAGCAGCGGCCTTTCTTGTAACATGTTAAAGTGGTCTTCATTAGTAGTTCTGCTGGTTATCTGAAGGTTATTGAGTTTTATTTACTCATTAATGTTTACCCACATCTGGTACCAGACCAGCATGTTCTTCAGTAAATGAGGAAAATGTTCTGGACAGATAAAGAACACAGAGGACAAAAGAAACTGTGTCCAATCAAGAAGCTGTCTCTAGCAGACTGGTATCTGAAAGTCATGACTTTAGGAATCAAAGGAAACTGTGACACCGTGAGATCCTGAGAGATGCATCCTTCTTCAAGTGGTCATCGACTGAGTTTTCAGCTAACAGCCCTTTGTTGTCTTAGTGATAGTGTGCTTCTGCGATCCTATTCATGGTTAAAGGGTGTAAGATGAGGGGTTACACCCTGAATAGCTCTTAAAAAGACCTGCAGAAAGCCTGGAGAACTACTGATTAAACCCACTTTAAAAGAATAAAGTAAAGTCTGGCTGTTGGAAAGCGAAGTATTATAAAAGGAGAGTTAACAACAAATGTTTGGACAGTCCTGTACGTAGAATGGGTCATATTAAGGTTTCCTTGTCTTGAATACTCAGACTGTGCAGTTTTTGGAGGTTAAAGGAGGATTTCACTGCAAAAAGGAGACAGAAGGAGACAAAACAAAATCCCAAGCGTTGCCTATAAACCATGCCACAGTCAAGTTAGTCACCATAGTAACTGGAGAAACGATGGGACAAAAGGGACATTACAAAAACTGATTAAACACAAAACTGGCCCAGGATGTTGGCAGAAGGCCCAGAGCAACACTGAAGGACCAAAATGTATAAAGTTCTGATGAAATCAAGCTAGAACGTTTGGCCCATTTTTTCAAATGATATATTTGCCTTAGAAATCAGCAAAAGACTGATATCATGAGAGGGAAATTAAAGCTTTGAAAGTTGAGTCCATAACTTTTTCCACTAGTTTCAGCTCGGCTTGGTTTTTAGGGCTTTCCAACAGGTACTGATACTCAGTACCAGCTCTTTTTTCAGCATCTATTTGGAACAAATGTGGAACTGTGAGGCATTGGAGAGCCTGGATAATGTGTTTTTACCTTGACAGTGCTGCCAGAGATGAGTATATTCTCCTCGTTTATGTAAAGGTAGACATGAGATATGGTGGTGAGGTTGGGCGTGCTCCATTTGTCAAAGTTAGCGATGAGCTGGAAGGAGAGGTCAGGCAGCTTGCGGCAGTTTGTGGACAGAACGAAGGAGCAGGAGGCCGGGAGACGCAGTGATGCCCCGTCAAACGTCCTGAAGACTCCCCCACCTGATGCCACGCAGTGCTGAGAGCGGCGTGCAAAGCAGCCTCGGACCCCGAATCGCAGAGTGCACTCTTCCTCCGCCTTACAGCGCCTCGGGTCGCACTGGATCAGGTTTCGTCCGATGCACTGGCAGCGTTTGGTGCAGTCACTGTTCCAGAACAGCTGCTTGGGCTGAAGGGGAAACAGTTCAGATGTTAAAAGGAATTATAATAGATAATGAGCTTCATTACCAAGGAACAATATTGAGACATTTCTTTATGCAGTGCAATGAAAAGGTATGTAGCCTCTTTACAGATTTCCTGTGGTTTTGCTTTTTGTTAAACTTAAACTTTTCAGATCGTCAAAACAATCTTTATATCAAACATTTCTTAGAGTAGTTTTTGATGCCATATTTTATTTCTAGTCTTTAAAATTGTTTTGTATCATATCCAAATTTTTTGAATTTTTATTTAAAATATTTTTGTTAACAAAATTGCATACCATGCTGAAAAAAGTATTTAGCCTGATAACAAATTTGTTCTGCTTTTTGTCACATTTGAATCATTAACTATTTTGTAGTTTGACTATTAGACAAAACTAACCTGAGTATAAACTAAAAACAGTTTTCAAATGATTTAATTTATTACAGGGAAAACAATAGTTTTAACCTGCCTGGTACCATGTGAAAAAGTAATTACACCCTTCTTAAATAATGAGTTTTTAATTAATGCTTTTAAGTTTTACTAAACTAAACAGCAGAACAAGTTAGCTTTCTGTACCAGGGATGACCCAGTTTGACAGACAGAGACCAACAAGGTGATTGCCTGTGAGTTATTGGCTGGGCTTGAAGTTAGAAATCGACCGAATGAATGAACCTCTCAGGTTTTGGTTCAGGTTCAGGTTCTGGGTCAGGCTGGATTTTTTCTTTTTTTTTTAATTAAAGACCTGATGTACACATAGTGTATATCTGCTGGAAATCGTTTTTCAGGTCTCCTCCACTTTCTCAGTTTTCATATGTTTAAACACAAACTGCACACTATGCTGCCATTTTCAGGTTCAAAGACTGGGCTGAAAGTTGAAGGACAAGCAGCCAAAGTCCAAAGAAAAACTTTATAGACATTCAGAAAGTCCAGACAACTGTTGATTAGAACCACTTTAAAACATCTTCTTGGAAGGAAAACATGAAGAAAGCAAGACATGTTTAGAGCTCTCCCACAGTTTTCGAGTGATCGCTGACCTCGTAGTATTTTCCATCAGTGTAGCAGCCACAATTTTGGGACAGGATGCAGCTCTTGCCATTGAGCACATAGCCCAGGTCACACTGGCAGCCCTCCACGCAGTCCTGGTTGCAGTCCCTCTGACCGCGGGCCGGGGCGCACTGGGGCGGGCACACCGTCATGCAGCTGGAGTAATGGCTGTTTGGAGGACAGCTCTGGACTGGGAACAGAAAGGTTGGCAGAAGTGAACAGATTATTCTGCAAACTCAGTACAGTTTAGTAAAACCATGGAAACCTTTTGAATTTATGGGAAATATTTTGTTTTGTCCTTTTTTCTGAATGTAGGGTATATAGAACCTAATCTCTGCAACATGCAACAGCATCAATAGTCATATTTGTATTGTAAGTTATTAATATCACTAATCTGCATATTACATCTAATTTGCTTCATGCATACAAAAGCAAAATGGTAAAACATTAATGTGCAGTAGCAGCAGAACTCTAAATTATGAATATTTGTTTTTAACAACACAAAAATGAGCAAAAGAAATATCGGGTGTCAAAAAAACTACAATTTAATAAATAATTCATGAAATAATAATTTACATATGTTATAATTAGGGTCAAATTAAATCACTAAAATAAATAAGCACAAATAAATAAATGTATCTATTTTTATTATTTTACAAAATGCATAGTTAAATAAATATATGTGAAATTTCTTAATTAAGAATTGTTACTATTATATACAAATATATATATATTTTTTTTTTGGTAAGAACTTTTTAAATAATCACTGTAGCTGAAGAAGTAGATCCTAACATCTGATTGGTTAAACCTGCGCAGAAAGTCCCTTTAGACCAATTAAACCGACTGTAGCACTATTAGTCCCACCCACTACCATTGACAGGTAAAATAACTTCATGATCTGCTGAACTTCACAATCATGAGATGATTCAATAAACAATAAAATCAAGCATTTTTGTAAATAAAATTAATATGTTTATTGAGAAAATAATTCAGTATATTTATATTTACAGTATATATACACACGTGTACACTACCTGTCAAAAGTTTTAGATACATTTCTCACTTAATGGGTCACTTTATTTATTTAAATTGTAGATTCTCACCAAAGGCAACAAAACTATGAGTGAGCACAAATGGAATTATGTAGTAAACAAAAAGTGTGAAATAACTAAACATTTTTATATTTTAGATTATTACAAAACAGCCACCATTTGCTCTGATCACTGCTTTGCTCTCTTGGCGTTCTCTCCATGACCTTCATGAGGTGGTCACCTGAAATGGTTTTCCAGAGAGTCTTGAAAGAACTTCCCAGAGGTTCATCAAGAGAAGGTCAAAGGTTAATATTTCAGTCATCACAGCGAAGGCGGCTACTTTAAGGAATCTAAAATATAAAACATAGTTAAAGTTCTTTTACAATTTTTTTACTTGCTACATAATTCCAGATGTGTTCATTTACGGTTTTGATGCCTTCAGTGAGAATCTATGTACAGTGGAAATATTCACGAACATAAAAAGAACCAGTGAATGAGAAAGTTCTAAAACTTTTGACCGGTAGTGTGCATGTATATATGTGAAAATACATTTGATCTACATATTTGTTCTCTATTTTATTAAATTAACAACACATTTAGGTACGGTGGCGCAGTTGGTAGCACTGTTGCCTTGCAGCAAGAAGGACCTGGGTTCGACTCCCAGCCGAGGGGTCTTTCTGCATTGAGTTTGCATGTTCTCCTTGTGCATGCATGGATTCTCTCTGGGTACTCTGGTTTCCTCCCATAGTGCAAAGACGTGCCTGTTAGGTTAATTGCTCTCTCTAAACTGCCGTTAGGTGTGTGAATGAGTGTGTGCATGGTTGGTTTTGTGTTGCCCTGCGATGGACTGGCGCCTTGTCCAGGGTGAACCCCGCCACCCGCCCATAGACTGCTGGAGATAAGCACCAGCTCCTCTGTGACCCACTAAGAAGTGGTATAGAAAATGACTGACACATGTAATCATTTTTCATGTAATTAGTGAGCTGTGGCCCTTTTGGACCAATCTACAGACTTCAGTAGCTCACTTTTATTGTTAACTTTACAAATCAAAGCAGCAAAGACTTATATACATATATGAGCATCACTTCTGTAAACATCGGTTTTTGAGGTGGTATTGCATTTTGATCCTCAGGCTTCAGTGCTCCACGTGTTTTAGAAAGATTCAAATGGTTAAACCCCCTCCCCAGCATGTGATCAAGTTCTGCAGGTGTCTGCTTTAACCCACTAGGTCAGGTGTGTTGGCACCATCAGGACACCAGCCCAACAGCATCAGTGTTTTAAAAAGTTTGTATGAATATCTAACCATGGGCACAAAATTATTTGTACACCTACTTACAGATTTTTTGTTTTTCTGTCAATGTTTCAGGTCATCCAAAAACTATAATAACAAGAGTAGATGACAAATTGACTTTATTCAGGAACAAAAACAAATGTTCAGACCAATATGGCTCTGTGTGAAAAGGACATTGCCCCTCTTTCACCAGTTTAATTTCAACATTCACACCCAGGCTTGATTATTGTCTGACCTGTAGAATCAAGAAATCACTCATATACTGTAGAACCTGTCTGACAACGTGAAGTAGACATAAACATCACAAAAAGCAACATATCAAGGCCCCATCTAAAAAATTCAAGAACATATGAGAAACAAAGTCACTGGCATTTTTTTGTCTCAAAATGATTACAAAGCCACGTCTAAAGCTTTGAACTGCAGAGAACTACAGAGAGAACAGAACCACTACCCACACATGGAGAAACATGGAACAGTGGAGAACCTTCCCAGAAGTGGCTGGTCGACCAAAAAGGGCTCATCCAGGAGGTCACAGAAGGACCCAGAACAACATCTAAAGCTCAGGAGGCCTCGCTGCCTTAGTTAAGGTCAGAGGTCATGATTCAATAATCAGAAAGAAAGATTGGGAAGAAAGGGCCTCCATGAAAGAATTCTAAGACCAGAACCACTACTGACCTCAAATAACACAAAGGCCCGTCACACATTTACCAAAGAACATCTTGATGATGTCCAGAACTTCTTGGAAAACATTCTCTGGCCACTCGTGCTAAAAAATCTTCAAACATCGCTGAATTCAAACAATTCTGCAGAGCAGAGTGGGCCACAATTCCTCCACGGTGATGAAAAACTTATTACCAGTTATTATAAACTCCGAATGGCTGTTCTTGCTGCAAAGAGTAGAACAACCAGTTTTTAGTGTTAGGCGATAATTACGTTTACACATAGAACCAGGTTGTTTTGGATAGATTTGTTTCCCCTTAATAACTGAAAAATGTCAACTGCTTTTTGTATTTTCTCAGGTTATCTTTGTCGGACATACAAAATTATTTGATGATTTGAAACATTTTAGTGTGACAACATAGCAAAAACAGAAGAAATCTGTAAGGGAGCACATACTTTTTCACAGCACTGTACATTCTACGTTTGGGCTGAAAAACAGATGGGAAGACTCACCACACGGCGTGTCACTCCTCCAGCCGGTTACAGGCACTCCCTGGGTCTGACAGGTGCTGGCATAGACCTGTAGCCAGTTACAGATCGTATCCTGAGCTCCTTGATCCAAACAAGTGTCCTGCAAGCAGCTCTGATAAAAGAACGCTGGCACCACCTTGCTGTGACAGCGTGCAAACACACCCCCACGGTCAACAATCAGCCCACACAGCCTCACGGCCTCGGGCTCCACAAAGACGTAGAGTCCGTCTCCAACGTGGAAGCGTATGCCAGTGGCGACTCCATTTGGCTCCTCTTCGTTGTCATTGTCCATGCTGGAGTCGGCCACAATGAGTGGAGCAGTGTTCAGCATGCTCTTGTCTCCGAGCCCACAGCGTGGACAGGAGTCACCACAGCCCACCTGGCAGAAAGTGTCCCTCTCTGCCCAGGTCATGCCCCAGTCTGTGGTGGTTAGGGTGGGTGGGGATAAGGGCATGCCCTGGCAGAGGCCACAGGAAGTGTTGTAAAGGTCTCGGGGTAGCGTCAGCAGAAGGAGCGTGTTCCAGTCATACGACACTTTCAGGCCGAAGTCCGTCTCCAGAATAAGCAGCATCCCCAAGGAGGACATGTTGACCTTTCCTGGACCCAGCTTCAGGGGAAGGTACAGACGCTCCTTATTGACCTGAGTGACGACAGTATAACTGAGTGTGGTTTTAAACATTCCCACCTGAGTGATTTCCAGCATCAAGTTAGTTTGTAATCCTGCTGACATTCATGTTTTAACAGCTATGTGGGGAAACCCAGGGGATGAATGGATGCTGTAAGGACTGACTTACACAAGAACCTGTAAGGACAAGAGTGACGTGGGGAGAAATAAGAAAGACCAGTGTGGGTGTGTGTGAACAGCAGTTAAATGTGTGGAGGTGCGTCCTCAGATCTTTTGGTCGGTTTGTGAACCTGGTCCAAGTGTCGCTCAGGGTCTGGGTTTCGTCTGAGCCAAATCCAGCCTGATAAAAGATGCCCATTGAAATTAGATCCTCCTTAAGCCAATCAAAGAGGAATTCACCCCCACTGCCTGGTTATTCTATCGGCTTGATTAGAAATAACACGTCCTCTCAAAATGCAACAACTGTGACCTTCAGAGGGCAGAAAAAAAGTGTTAAAATAGGTCAATGTTAATGATCTCCTTGCATGTGACAGGTGTTCTCAGATGAACTCAAAAAGTCTTGAGAACTTAGCAAAGAAACTGTTTCAAATGAGATCTGAAGAAGTCAGCAGCCTGTCACTAAGGCGTTCTATCAAATTTATTTAGTTGAATCCTGAAAAAACTGAATTTCAGCTCCAAAAAAATAATTTCTAAAAGCTGCAAGCAGAAAACCTGCCATGTCGTAGAGAATCGGGTCCTGTGTCAGATCATTGCTGTATTTAACTGTCAGATACTCTTAATTTGCTGTAGATCTGTGTGAATGTTGTTAATGTTGGTGTGGAATGATTATGCAACACACATGGTTTTTAAAAACAAGAATAGGAAGCACAAGTTTTAATTTATTGTGCACCTTTTTCTAAATCATACAGGGTCAATTACATGCAGGCTCAAATATATACATACGCCCCCACCAATATTTGGTCAAATGTCCTTCAGAGAGTTGAACGTATACCACAGGCTTTGTGTGTCTCTGCTCTGTTCTCTCAAACCTCCAGTGGGTCGTGGCAGATGGCTGCTCACACTGAGCCTGGTTCTGGTTCTGCTGGAGGTTTCTTCCTGTTAAAAGGGAGTTTTTCCTCTCCACAGTTGCTACATGCATGCTCAGTATGAGGGATTGCTGCAAAGTCAATGCCAGTGACTGTCCACTGTCTCTACATGCTCATCCAGGAGGAGTGAATGCTGCAAGTCACTGACTGGATGCAATCTGCTGGGTTTCCTTGGACAGAAAAACATTTTATCCAATTTGAATAAATAACTGAATCTGACTGCACTGTTCAATGGTTACGATTAATTGGAATGTATGAACCTGACTGTTGTGAAGTGCCTTGAGACAACATGTGTTGTGAATTGGCGGCATATAAATAAACTGAATTGAATTGAATTGAACTGTAACCATCATCAAGGTTCTGGCATCATTCAAGCTGTATATTCGACAACAGAATTGGTGGAGTTCACTTAAACGGGTTGGTTTCCAGTCCACAAATGTTTAACAGATTTAAGGTTGGGGCTTTGGGAAGGTCATTTCAGAACCTTTGTTCATTTCAAAACCAATATGGATGTGTGTTTAGAATCATTCCTAAGTGTTTAAGTGGGCATGTTGTTTTATTTAGATTACTTGTATTTCTCTGCATTGTTTACTGAACAATAAAGCTGTTAGTATCCAGCTTTATTGTTCATTTAAGTCCACAGAATGTTTTGAATGTAACTGTACAATTTTGACCCTGTGGATCAGAGTAAAACAAACCCAATAAATTTAATTTTGTGCACCGAATTCTTGTATTTAAAAGTCATTAAAATCTGTTGTATTACCGTTCCAGCCTGAAAAGGATCAATTGCATCTGTAAAGGTCGACAATGAGAATATTATTCACACCTTTTTGTTCTCCAAAACTGCTGATTTTTAGGACTTAACAGTAAAAGAGTGACAAAGCCGCCAAATTCCAAAGACAAACTAAAAAACTTCAGTAGAACAGAAAATATTGATTAAGACCACTATAGAGGATTACACAAGTTTCTCTTGGAGCAATGTGAAAAACAGCTAAAAGTTGTGTAGTACTTTACAGTTTTTCATATACTTACAGTTACAGTGTTTTTGTAGCTTCGAGAAACTTCTATTTCATACTCGTAAACCTCCAGCACAAAGCCCCTCGCCCAGATTGCCTGCCCAGTGTCTCGTTCCTCATTACGAACTGCCAGTTTAAACCGAGGGAAAACTCCACTTGTCCCTGCTGGCTCTCTGCGCCTACAAATGGTGGTGGCCATCTTAAGAGTACAGGAGCTCTGAAGCTCAAACGGCGTGCCCGTAAATGACAGAAAATGGCCGTAACCGGCAGCCACACACAAGGCTTCGGTGCGTTGCTGGCAGAAGTACAGGCTATCGTTCTCCTGGCAGTACTCCTCAGGATGACAGGGGGTGAGCTGACAGTATACACTGTTGTCAGAGCCGTTGCAGTAACAGCGCTCCTGGCATTCCCAGTCTGTCCAGAAAGTCTGGTTGGTGGCCACCTGGTGACCGTGGTACATGCAGCCACAATCGCTCCGCGCCACGCACAGGCCATCCTGCAGTGCAAAGCCGTCTTCACATTGGCAGCCCTCCTGACACGGCAGAGGGCACGGGTCCTCGGGGCCCTCGTCTAGGTTGGAGCAGGTCAAAGGGCAGGCGGTCGTGCATTCGTCGAAATGACTGTTCTCTGGACAAGGGAGAGCTGATGGGGAGTCAGGATAAAGGTAAAGAAGGAGAAAAAACCAATTTAAAGCAGAGCTTTTAATCAGCTGAAGCAGAGAATCAGGAATTGGGTTCTGTGTTTGCTCAATCTAACATCTGCGTTTTGCACTCCTGGTCACAGTATTTAGATTAATGGGCTCTACGATATAGTCAGCAAATCTGGCCGGACTCTACAGTGTTTCTGCCAACAAGATCATGTCTATATCTAGAAGTTTGATATGTGGAGTACCACAGGGTTCAGTTATAGGACCTATCTTTTTCGTGTTTTAAATTTTTACTCTAGTTTTAAAAATACCTGAAATTTCTTACCATCCTAATGCCGATGATGTTCAGTTATTTTTCATTCAAGTTGACTGAATACCATAGGCTGTCATGATTGCTGAAAAGCTGGTTCAACATCAAACAGTGGTGACGTAACAATTACCTACAGCTGAATTCATAAGAGACTGAAAGGTTCTCAATCTACAATCAATCAGTCCAGCCTTACAAACCTTGGTGTGATTTTTTACTCAAAGGATTTACGAGTGTCAATTTTAACAGGTAACAAATCACTGCTCCTTCCAACTGAGGAACAAAGTCTTGTCTCAAAAACTGAGCTTGAGATGATCTTTCACAGCTTTACCTCTTCACACCAGAACTAGCGAAACAGTTGCCCTTCTCCAGTCAGTCCACGATGCAGTTGCAAGACTTCTGACAGAGAAAACATATCATGCCCATTTCAGTCTCTTTGTACTGGTGGACTCTAAAAAGTTTAGTTCTCACTCGTGTGATCTGAGATCCTGTGGTCAGAGGTTATCTGAGGCTCAGATCTTTCAAAGCTGTGGCCCTCGGGCTGTGGAAGACCTTCCCTCCATCTTTCTGTTATCTTGACTTTGCTAATCTTTTAAAAAGCAGCTAAAGATGTTTTTATTTTGACAAAACCACCTTAAAAATAAACTTTACTTACTTACAGTGCACAATGAGAGTAGGAGTAGCATGGAATTCCTGTTTTAACTGCTATCCCATAAGATTGTTAAATATAGTACAACAGTTAGTCTGACAGTGACCTAAATGATGACTACAACTTTTAATGGGTTTATTGCAAGTTATATGGATCCATTGTGGACAATAAACACTTAGAGCCAGGAGGTGGGCAATAAACAAGTTCATGTTACAACTGAATATATGGGAACTACAATTGTATTCAGGCTAACAAATGTGCAACATTAATGTTGTAACTGATTTAAAGGGCCAGAACAAGATCTTAATATCTGCTGATATTAAAATGGGACAACGTGCGCAGAGAAATGACTTAAAGTTTGGATATAGCCAATTTCTGCCTGAACTGACTCTGACCGGTGAAAAGCAAATATTTTTCTGATCAATGAAGGCACTATAGTAAGTGGTACCAGGTCAAGCTGACAACAACACTCTTCGAAGTAGAAGCTGTTGCTGTGGGAAAAAGACTCAGTGCTAGCTTGTTTTAGCATTAATAATGTGTTTAAAAGAAAGTCTGAGTAAGCACAGCGATATAAGAAGCTATATTTTCCATAACATGTCAGGACATGTTTGCAGTTCATTGAGGCTGCAGGAGAGTGAGAGAGAGTGAAACTATGAGTAGACAACAGGATGGCTGACGTATTACATTAACGTTACTCTATTTTATCCTTTTCAGTGCTGAACTTTTGTCATGGAACATGCTAGATTTGGAAATGGTGGAAGCCTTTCAGAAATCTCAGTGTACAGGTTAAGTTTCATATAAACAAAGCTAACCATGCTAACAGGGCTAATCACTATAAAACCTATACTGAATGCTGTTCGATATCTTGTCATCAGGACTACGTTATGTCAAGAAAATGCGAAACAGGAAAATTATTGTCGTCGATATCGATTACAATTAGCCCACATTTTCCTTTCCTTTCCATCAAAATGTTGACACCATTCTCTTCGAGCTTTAGCATCTTGGTCACTAAGATCTAGATTAGATGTGGGCATAGAAGGGACTGACAGTCCATCCAACTTTCAGACTTTGAATGCATTGCACATGAAATACTCTAGCCTACCAAATATTGAATCCAAACAATTCTTTTCGATCGAGACATTTCACACACTAAAATCTTATTTTAGTGTGCAGCTCTGCTTCTTATATTCTAGCTCTCAAGGAAAAAATTGTAATTGGCTAAAATTTATATCGTTAGGTCAAGACTGAAAATCAGTGACTATATTCTGGTCTGTGAATCTCTAAATGTGACCGTTGGTAGAAAAAGTTCCACCAGAACGTGGCATCTCCACTCACCGCCACAGGAAAGGCTGGGGTCAGGGTTTACGGTTTGGGTAAATGGCTCCTGGCTATCGCTGTGATTGTGGTGTAGTTAACTAGACGTTATTTGCTTAAATTAGCAACTTTTAATTATGTTTATGGCAGCATTTGTTAAAAATTATCCAAAACAAAAAGACAAGAATAAGTTAACATAAGGTTAGTAACCTTTCGATGAGATTTTTAATATGTCTGCAATGAATTTGATCCTCTGCAGTTCAAAATCTAAAATACTTTGATCAAATTTGAAGTGGGTGATTTTACAGATAATATAAAATACAGTCTGAAATGAATAACCTCTTTATTCTATTTGTGAAAACACAAAAAATAATTTTTTTTAAGTATTAGGAACCAGAAAATATGGACTGATCAAACCTGGACTGAACCGTTTTACACTGATCACAGATTATTTAAAAATGGGGATTCTTGTTTCTTTTTTAAATTATTGATAAAATCTGAAGTTATCCTGTGAGCTGAACATATTATTAAACCTTTTATTTACTTTAAACAGAAATTCAGCTCAAGTTTTATTGCATGATGTCGTGTTTAACTGTCTTCCTCATGATGTTACTGTCTCCATCTGGCCACTTTAATTATGTCAACAATCAACATTTTGACACAAATCAATAAAGCTGTGATCAATTAATATTAAAATAAATTAAAACAAGGTTTATTAGTTGATCTTAAGGTGCCTAAAGGAAAACTATAGATTGGACAACTTGGACATTTAAATCTGACAATTTTATACAAAAAAACTCTTTCAACTTTAGTTTTTCAGAATCAATAGTTGGGCTGGCAGACCCAAACTATTGTACCATTTGTTCTGCCAAAGTGGGATTTGTTGAACAGTAATTTGACAGGAAAGAGGGTTTAGAGAGAAGGGGTAGCTAGCAGCAATTGTAACAAGACCAGGAATCGAAACCAGGACAGCTGCATCAAGGACCATAGCTTCTTCACATGGTGTGGCTGCTCTACCAACTGAGCCCCCCAGCACCCCAACAAAAAAGTTATCTTAATATAGTATATTTTACCCATAAGCAGACATTAAATATTTTGCCAGTTTACAGACAGCTTCTTTCAGCATGTCCATATTTGACTTATCTCTTACAGTCACTCACTGGGAAACATTTTTGTCCAGTACTGTCTAGCCATTCTGTTGGTTTTTATCTGGAAACCAAGTTTTGGCCACACAGGATTTGGCTCTAAATGCTCAACTTATTTACCTGTTGAAGAATTAGGTTTGTTAAAATACTGTTTAATTAAAATTAATGATTTAGATGTTTTAGTTGGACAAATATATGTGGCAACATAGTTGTGGGTGGTAGCTTTCATCATGTCAAAATGACGCTGGTTTACACAAAGCAACAGACCATCGACATCATTTCATATTTTCTAACTAGAGGCTGCGAAACAACTATGTTTTGTAGATATGGACAAATGGATGTACAAAACATTTTCAGGTGAGATTTGGCTTTAGTCACTTCTACCTTCACAGTTTGGATCATTTTAAGCCAATTTGCGAGGATCCTCCTGTAACCGTGAGCTCTATTATTGCTTTTTACCTCCAATATGGAGAGAGCGAATATCTTGACAGCAAATTATTTAACGGATATAGTTAGGAAGAATAACGAACAGCATAGAAAAGAAGCAATGAATACCCTGTGACATTTAACACACAAAAAGCTGCATAATGCTTTATGGGAGAGAGAAATCCCCATGAAGAATGATCTCTTTCATGTAAAACAATATCAACTCACGACAGTTGGTCGCACTCCTCCAGGAAGCAAGGCCCACTTGGGCATCCTGACAGGCTGAGGCATAAGCCTGGAGAGAGGAGCAAAGGGCTGAGCGGTTTCCTTCCCTTACGCACATGTTGTACAAGCAGTTCCTGAAGAACGGTGAAGGATTGACAACAGAGTGGCACGCCAGAAAGGAGCTATTTCCTGGGTCATTGATGTTTCCACACATCCAAGGACTCTGGTAAAGACGCAGGTCTGTGCACATACGATACAGGTCGTCGCAGTCCCCATTGCAGGTAAGGTCATCTGCAATCGATTTCCAGCCTTCTGTGAACTGTTCAGTATTTTCTGCAAGGCGACCGTTGGGCAGGCGCAGGTCATCCGTGGCGTTGCTGTTGAAGACGCCACATAAGCCACATGTAACGTTGTAGAAGATGGTGGAGAGAGAGATGTTAAGGAATCCCTGGCGGGTGTAATGGACGCGGAGCAGACCTCTGGACTCCACCACGGTCGCATTTCCTGGTGCCTTGTAGATCATCATTGTCTCCATTGGATGGACAAATGGGAGAACAATTGGTTCACCATTCACCTGGGTGAGAAAAAACACAAATGTTGCAGAAGCTAGACTTTTACCAACAGAAGAAGAAATAATAAAAAAAAACTAAAGAAAATACCAACCTTCACTGTATCAAAATCTGTACCTCCCATCTGTGCCTCAAGGTTAGCTACAGTTACAATCACAGGTCTCTTCCAAGTGGGACCTTTGTTTATGAGCCGCCTGCCAATCTTCACCTCCACCACTGACCCATTAGCCGGTACCGGACCACACAACTTCAGCAGGTAGTAGGAGCTGTCATCCGGAAACAGGAGGAAGGTGCTATCAAAGGTAGATGTCACTGAGTTCTGGGTGACCGAGCACACTCCCTCCCTCTGAGGGTAACAGCCCATCAAGCCCAGCTCGGCCACACACACTTCGCCCTCCTTACAGGACTCATTGAAACAGGAGACTTCCCCCGCAAACCCGCATGTGCAGCGGAGGGTACAGTCGCCTTCCTCCCCGCTGGGGCCAGCCCAGAACGTGTGATTGAGGGGGTAATAGAGGTTGTTGTGCTCACAGCCACAGTCTTCTTGTTGCACACAATGACTGCCACTCAGGACGTAGCCAGGTTCGCACTGGCAGCCCTCAGTGCAAGGATGAGCACAGTACAGGGGAGCAGTGAGGTCCGAGCAGGATGCTGGACAGGCGCTTGTGCACACTTCGTAATGGCTGAACTCCGCACATTGCATTGCTGAAAGCAAATGGAAAAAAAAACACGTAAGAGGAGCCATAACAATAATAATGGGAGTAGACTGATGAAAAACAAATGAATGCTATATCTCACCACAGAAGGTGCGAGTTCTCCAGGGTCGTATTGTGACACCAAGGGCCTGACAGGCTAAAGCATAGGCCTGAATGGCATAGCACAGTGTGGTGATGTTCTCCTTGTTGCTGCACATATCGTACACACAACTATATACAAAGGCTGTAGGGTCCACTACAGCTCTGCAGTCTCGAAAAGGTCCATCAGTTTTGTTTATTAGCCCACAGTAGTCTGAGCGAAAGTACATGGCTTCTGTCACAGTATCACAAATGCTGCAGTTCTGAGCACAACCATCAGTGCATCTCCAGTCTGTGTCTTCTGCTCGCCAGCTGCCTCCCAACTCCACCACGCTCTCTGCAAGAGAGCCATCAGGAAGCACGGGATCATCTGCAGGGTCATCATTATAGTTTCCACAAAGACCGCAGGTGTTGTTGAAGTACGAGCTTGGTAATGAGATGGAGGCGTAGTGCTGGCCATCATAGGTTACCAGGAGTCCAAAGTCTGTTTCTAAAGCTACAGCAACTCCAGACTGGTACACCTTGACTGCACCAAGCTCGAGTTGGACTGGTAATGTCTTCATCAAGCCGTCCACCTAAAGAGGGAAACACCATTTAGTTTTGAGAAGATGGAAATGACTGAAACTCCAAAGATTTATCTAGCAGTGCCTTGGTAAACGTTTAATACCTCTAAAGACAAACATACAGTAGTGTGAAAAAATTATTTACCCTAAAACTGATTTCTCCTGATTTTGCTTTTTGTCACACTTAAATGTTTCAGATCATTAACATTTTAATGTCAGACAAAGAGAACCTGAGTAAATACAAATAGCAGTTTTCGGTTGGGAATTTTATTTATAAGGGAAAGAGACAAAACAGCCAAAGCTATACGAAAAAGTAATCAACCCCATAGTGAAATCATGAATTAACCACATTTATTGAAGGCTGATTTAAGTTCCACACTCAGGCCTGATAACTGCTAGACTTGAAAAATTAAGAAATCTCCTAACAGAACCTGTCTGGGAACATGAAGTACGCTAGAATATCAGTCACTGACATCTATCAGTCTGGAAAGGGCTACAGGAACATTTCCAGGTTCCATTATCCACAACCGGAGAACAGTGAAAAACTTTCCCAGGAGTGGCCAAGCTACCAACATTACTCCGTGATCTCATTAACAACTCATCCAGGAGGTAACAGAAGAACCCAGAACAACATCTAAAGCTCTGCAGACCTTGCTTCCTAGGTTGAGGTCAGAGGTCATGATTCAACAATAAGAAAAGAAGACTGGGCAAAAAACGCCTCCATGGTAGATTTCCAAGGCCAGAGCCACTGCTGACCCAAAAGAACACAAAGACCTGTCTCACATTTACTACATAAACATCTTGATGATCCTCTAGACCTCTGGGAAAATATTCTGTACTGATGGGACAAAAGTGGACCTTTTTGGAAGGTGTGCACCTTATTACATCTGACATAAAACAATCATACCTACAGTCAAACATAGTGGTGGTAGTATGTTGACTGGGGCCTAACTTGCTAATTCAAGTCGTAGATAATCCTGAAGGAGAATGACTGGACTTCAGCTTGTAATCTTAAGCTCACTGTGGTTCAGGACAATGATCCAAAGCACATCAGCAAGTTCACCTCAGAAAACTCAACAATACAATGGTTTTGGAGCGGCCTAATCAAAGTCTTGATTTAATTTCACTTTAGATGCTGAGATATGACCATAAACAGGTTTGAAAACTCACCAATGTGGCTGAACTGAAAAATCCTGCTGAAGCAGGGTGGGCCAAAAAAAACCTCTACAGTGATGTAAAAGACTCACAATTAATTAATTAAATCTTCATCTGACAACTGCTTTTTGTATTTACTCGGGTTGTCTTACTCTGAAACACTTAATTACAAAGAAAAACAGAAGAACTGTTTTATACTGCACTGTATTCTTACCTGGACACTTCCCAAACTGCCTTTAGGTATCATGACTCTATGACCGTAGACCTCCACTGTCACATCTCTTAACCAGGACACTGTGGCAACCCCGCGGTTCTCATTTTTGGCCTCTACGCTGAAGAAGGGCAGTCCTACCATCTCCCAGCAGGGCCGAGCAAGCAGGTAGGAGCAGGTGCCTTGGAAGTGATATAGGAAGCCATCAAAGGTGTGATAGTGTGGGTCGCCAAATACCACGCAGGTGCTGGTGCGCGTGGGCTGGCAATAAAAGGCCCCCTCCTGCTGCTCGCAGTTCTCAAACTGCCCACATGGAGCCTCTAGGCATTGGACCTCGTTATTTATATCAAGACATCGGCACCGCTGGGAGCACTGGTCAGATATCCAGAAGATCTCCCCTCGTCTGTAATACCGTCCTAAAGAAGGTGAAGCACAAAATAAAGAGGTCTTAGGGTGCTTTAAGTGATGTACTGATGTCTGCACTAAAGGAACAGCAAACAGATTTTAGTTTTTTAGACTTGCCATTGTAGCTGCAGCCGTTGGCAGGATCTATCAGCTCGGTGTCAACCCGGAAAAACCAGCGTCCAGGAATGTTTACGTTGGTTGTCTGTTCAATATTTACCACATCATTTGACCGGGATCCCGGCAGGTTGAAGAAGTGACCAATATCTCCGCCATTAAAACCTGCCTAAAATTTTGGAGAGGTGTAAGCCTTGTTGTTGATGTAACTGGTGTATTAGAAGTGATGGTTGTAGAATACCTGAGCAGTTGTTCCCCCGAGTCCCGTCAAGGGATCTCCTCCACTGGCTGTTCCTGTGCTCCATGTAATTTCTCCATAGTTGAACATACTGAAGAATGCCACTCCATCTGAGATGAGTACAGTCTGGAAAGTGTTCACCTATCAATCCAATGAGAAAATGTTTAACAATGAAAAAACTGAAAGCAAATAATGAAACTTACCAAAAAAGAAAAAGACTGTATGTACCATAAATGTTCTGTTTAGATTTCAGATTAAAAACAAGTGGAAATTGCAAGAAAAATAGCATGATGTTGATGAGACGGCATCATCGTCATAAGACACTTTCTTTATCTAAAAAGCTTTGAATATTAAATAAATTGCCCTGTTTTAGGAGACCGTTTACTTCATGGTCTTAACAGCTAAAATGTTTAATTTCGAAGACAATGAACACTCAATTACAATAGTGACTTTTTTCAACATACTGGATATATTCAACAGAAAAGTTATTTGAGGCTGTCTGCAACCCTTTCTTGTAGCTCGACTAGCTCAAATCTAGAAAGTACTCCTGGCTCAATACTTCTGTGTCAAGCTGTATATGTTTCATGGTCAGAGCTACTACTGGCATTATCTTTTTGTATTTTTTTTGTTTTTCTCTTACATAGAAAATGTTACATAGAAAATGACCCAGACCCAAAATCTCTGGTCTGTCCTAGTCTGGCTCACCTATGTAGGCACCAACTACTGTCCTTCAGCAGTAAGCATGTGGGCTCTGCTAAACGAAGAGAGGCGTGATTTACTCTAAGAAACTAACAACAAATGAAAGACAGTAGGGCATATATAGTTTTTAGTGAAGCATGGATATACAGGAGTTGGACAATGAAACTGAAACACCTGGTTGTAGACCACAATAATTTATTAGTATGGTGTAGGGCCTCCTTTTGCGGCCAATACAGCGTCAATTCGTCTTGGGAATGACATATACAACTCCTGCACAGTGGTCAGAGGGATTTTAAGCCATTCTTCTTGCAGGATAGTGGTCAGGTCACTACGTGATACTGGTGGAGGAAAACGTTTCCTGACTCGCTCCTCCAAAACACCCCAAAGTGGCTCAATAATATTTAGATCTGGTGACTGTGCAGGCCATGGGAGATGTTCAACTTCACTTTCATGTTCATCAAACCAATCTTTCACCAGTCTTGCTGTGTGTATTGGTGCATTGTCATCCTGATACACGGCACCGTGCCTTCAGGATACAATGTTTGAACCATTGGATGCACATGGTCCTCAAGAATGGTTCGGTAGTCCTTGGCAGTCACACGCCCATCTAGCACAAGTATTGGGCCAAGGGAATGCCATGATATGGCAGCCCAAACCATCACTGATCCACCCCCATGCTTCCCTCTGGTCATGCAACAGTCTGGGTGGTACGCTTCTTTGGGGCTTCTCCACACCATAACTCTCTTGGATGTGGGGAAAACAGTAAAGGTGGACTCATCAGAAAACAATACATGTTTCACATTGTCCACAGCCCAAGATTTGCGCTCCTTGCACCATTGAAACCGATGTTTGGCATTGGCATGAGTGACCAAAGGTTTGGCTATAGCAGCCCGGCCGTGTATATTGACCCTGTGGAGCTCCCGACGGACAGTTCTGGTGGAAACAGGAGAGTTGAGGTGCACATTTAATTCTGCCGTGATTTGGGCAGCCGTGGTTTTATGTTTTTTGGATACAATCCGGGTTAGCACCCGAACATCCCTTTCAGACAGCTTCCTCTTACGTCCACAGTTAATCCTGTTGGATGTGGTTCATCCTTCTTGGTGGTATGCTGACATTACCCTGGATACCGTGGCTCTAAATACATCACAAAGACTTGCTGTCTTGGTCACAGATGCGCCAGCAAGACGTGCACCAACAATTTGTCCTCTTTTGAAATCTGGTATGTCACCCATAATGTGTGCATTTCAATATTTTGAGCAAAACTGTGCTCTTACCCTGCTAATTGAACCTTCACACTCTGCTCTTACTGGTGCAATGTGCAATCAATGAAGACTGGATACCAGGCTGGTCCAATTTAGCCATGAAACCTCCCACACTAAAATGACAGATGTTTCAGTTTCATTGTCCAACCCCTGTAAGTGTTTACTAGCAGGATGTAAAGTGGTTTGCCCAGAAAACAGAATTTAGACTTGTTCTTAGTTATTTTGACTTAAATTTAAAATATCAGACTATACATTCGCTCAACAACAGTCATGGTTACTTATGTGGCCTTTTGGAAACAAATAATCATCTACCAATGTCACAGAAGATACTTCTAGTCCTTTAGCTGTATTTGTTTCCTGAACGGAGTCTACTTTTATGACTCATTGTTTTCATTTCTTTCCTCTAAACCAACACCTGATTAGGAGAGCATTGACCACTAATTCAAAACCTTGTTTTCCTGTAAATTTCGCCCTGCTCAGAGAAAGGGATTTCTCTCCAGTGTCGCCGCATGCTTGCTCATAATGAGGGACTGCTTCAAAGTCAAAGAGGTCATCGTCAATGATCTAGCTGCCCTAGGTAGATAGCTTTGTACAGAAATTGCCTTTATTGTGGTACAATTATGATTGTATTGGGCTGTAGTATGCTCTGACTGTACTGTATAAATTGGACCAATTTTGACCTCAGATATAAAATGGACCTTTCGAAAAGTGGCTTGAAATAACACTTGATTCGAATTTAATGAACCTGAATGTTACTAGAGGTGATCTTATATTGAAAGTAACAGCAAGTGTGGCAAAGTTGCTGTATTGTTATGAAAATAATTGATTAATTTTCAATCAAACTATCCCAAATAGCTTTGATTACCAGTTAAGATCCAAGAACACAATTTCATTATGGTACATTGCCTTTTTGTAGGTCCTAATGGGATAAATATATGGAAAAATGGTCCAGTTCTCTTCAATATATATTTTATATAACTTTAATACGTTAAAATGACCAAATAGTATTTGAATCTACCGGGGTTGTTTGGCTCCCTCCGTAGAAGGTAACCTGGTGCCATGTTGCCAAAAAGACCCACGTGGCTGTAAAGCTGGGCATGTTTTTGAAGTGCTTTCGGACATCTTGTGTTGCTCTTTCCAGGAGTTCAAGATCAGTTGTCTCTCTGTAGTAGACATCTCCACGGATGCCGTTGTGCACATCTGCCCAAAGTGGAGCAATGAAAGATCTGCTGTCACTCAGAGGGAAAGCCTCAGGTGTGAACTGGCTAACCTGCACGCTGAAGGAGATCACACCGTTGTTGTTGACCTGCAAAGAGAACAGACAATTATTGCAACTCAGCATCTTATACGGTAAAACTTGCTAGTGTAGGTGGATTTCAGATGGAAGGCTTACATAGATGGAACGGTAGGGCACATTGAAGAAAATGAAGGGGATGAGCAAAGGAATTTCAGCTGAACTCCCATCATCCATCTTCGGAGTTTCAAGATCCCTATGACCCAGTCCATATGGATACAAAATATCCTGAGTAATAGCTGGAAACAGGATAAATAAAAATAACCTAAATTAACTTTTCCAATCAAGATAAGAACATTTCTGTAGGAAGCAGCAGGATTTGGGTCATGTTAGTACCTCTTGTCTGTGCAAAAATGCTTAACAGTTGGAGCAGAATGACTGGACAGCAACGTCTGATCATTCTAAAAATGGGAAAGAAAAAACAGAAGGGGATGAGGAGAGAGATTAAATTGAAGTCTTGTTACTTAATCTGTGTTGCCTTTCCCTCAAAGCTAATGGAGATGCAGGGAGATGTGAGTCTTCGGACATCTTCTCATAAACAAGACCATTTAACAAAGCAGAGAGGAGGGGAAACCATCCAAGCAGCACCACGTTACTTCTTTAAGATCAGGCTCCCAGGTCTCCCATGAGTATTTCTGAAAAGGCCCCATTATGCATCTCAGAACAATGTCCAAGGATCACATTTGCCTACGGTCTCATGTGAGCTAACGGCGGTAGACATGGGTCCTCTGTGTACTGTGTCCCCAGCAGCTGCTGAGACTGGCCCTCTCTCCTCCTTCGTCTCGGTGCCTGAAGCTGTGAAGCAGCTCAGGACCTCATTACTACCTCTGTTTGGGACCCATCCATGATTGTTGGCTAAAGGAACAGGAGTGTAAACACAAGGGCACTAATGGCTTTAGGTGAGAAGGTTTCAGCTGCCAAGGACCTTGCAGTGGTCCATTGGGGCTGTTCAGTGTCAGGCTTGGCAAGTTTCCCATTGGTAAAGCTGAATACACAGCCAAGTTGGCAGATTTTGCTGTCACCATATACAAACCTTTAAACTTTATTATTTAATGAACTGTAATCAAACTCCTTAAGGTCCTGGATGTACAGTCAGTGATGGACCAGTACATCACAGCGAACATTAAGTCTTTCTGCCTTAATGGGAAACTGATTTCAAATCTGCTACAACCCCAAACTGATATAACCCCTTTAATGGTTCTAGCAAATGGATGATTCAGGACTAAAATAAAATTTTTAAAGCCTTCCACATTTCTACCAATTCTGAAAAAGGACTTTCTTGTACTTTAAAATCCTATCTTACTAACATCCGTTTTAATACAAAGCCTGAACCTTCCCCTTCTTTCTTGAGTTACTTAGTCAACATGTCTTTCCCACCTATAGATGATGTTATTAGTTGGTTTATACTCATTCTAATCAGTTATCCAGGGATTGTTGAGTATAAACATATCTTAAGGCGAGGAAACAATGAAAATGCTGCTGTTTGGCAAGTTATATCTTCTTGAATGCATGCATAGATACATCTTACTAAAATGTGCTGAGGCAACACAGATCACTGGACTTTGGTCATTCAGAAGCAGGGTCTATTGACAGTAAAACAGTGGTCAGGGGCCAGATGCCACTGTTGTGGTAGTGAAAGTAACAGAAGCATATTTTTTGACATGCACTGTACGTCAATAATGTGTTTGGCCTTTAACATCTTCATTTTGTATAATTACTTGCTAGCTTTTCTTTGAAAGCACATGTTAATGGCTAATCTGAGCAAACCAGAGTAAATTTCTGCCACGTAAAAGAACTTAAATCTCAAAAATGTCAAAGCTGCGTATGTGAACTTCACGAGAAATCCTTAAACACCGTCACTATTACATTAGGTGGGTATTTACTTAAGACTATTATTACTTAAATAGAATCAGAATCAGAATCAGAAAAGCTTTATTGCCAAGTACGTTTTTGGACATACAGGTCCTTCTCAAAAAATTAGCATATTGTGATAAAGTTCATTATTTTCCATAATGTCATGATGAAAATTTAACATTCATATATTTTAGATTCATTGCACACTAACTGAAATATTTCAGGTCTTTTATTGTCTTAATACGGATGATTTTGGCATACAGCTCATGAAAACCCAAAATTCCTATCTCACAAAATTAGCATATCATTAAAAGGGTCTCTAAACGAGCTATGAACCTAATCATCTGAATCAACGAGTTAACTCTAAACACCTGCAAAAGATTCCTGAGGCCTTTATAACTCCCAGCCTGGTTCATCACTCAAAACCCCGATCATGGGTAAGACTGCCGACCTGACTGCAGTCCAGAAGGCCACTATTGACACCCTCAAGCAAGAGGGTAAGACACAGAAAGACATTTCTGAACGAATAGGCTGTTCCCAGAGTGCTGTATCAAGGCACCTCAGTGGGAAGTCTGTGGGAAGGAAAACGTGTGGCAGAAAACGCTGCACAACAAGAAGAGGTGACCGGACCCTGAGAAAGATTGTGGAAAAGGGCCGATTCCAGACCTTGGGGGACCTGCGGAAGCAGTGGACTGAGTCTGGAGTAGAAACATCCAGAGCCACCGTGCACAGGCGTGTGCAGGAAATGGGCTACAGGTGCCGCATTCCCCAGACCTGGGCTACAGAGAAGCAGCACTGGACTGTTGCTCAGTGGTCCAAAGTACTTTTTTCAGATGAAAGCAAATTCTGCATGTCATTCAGAAATCAAGGTGCCAGAGTCTGGAGGAAGACTGGGGAGAAGGAAATGCCAAAATGCCAGAAGTCCAGTGTCAAGTACCCACAGTCAGTGATGGTCTGGGGTGCCGTGTCAGCTGCTGGTGTTGGTCCACTGTGTTTTATCAAGGGCAGGGTCAATGCAGCTAGCTATCAGGAGATTTTGGAGCACTTCATGCTTCCATCTGCTGAAAAGCTTTATGGAGATGAAGATTTCATTTTTCAGCACGGCCTGGCGCCTGCTCACAGTGCCAAAACCACTGGTAAATGGTTTACTGACCATGGTATCACTGTGCTCAATTGGCCTGCCAACTCTCCTGACCTGAACCCCATAGAGAATCTGTGGGATATTGTGAAGAGAACGTTGAGAGACTCAAGACCCAACACTCTGGATGAGCTAAAGGCCGCTATCGAAGCATCCTGGGCCTCCATAAGACCTCAGCAGTGCCACAGGCTGATTGCCTCCATGCCACGCCGCATTGAAGCAGTCATTTCTGCAAAAGGATTCCCGACCAAGTATTGAGTGCATAACTGTACATGATTATTTGAAGGTTGACGTTTTTTGTATTAAAAACACTTTTCTTTTATTGGTCGGATTAAATATGCTAATTTTGTGAGATAGGAATTTTGGGTTTTCATGAGCTGTATGCCAAAATCATCCGTATTAAGACAATAAAGGACCTGAAATATTTCAGTTAGTGTGCAATGAATCTAAAATATATGAATATTAAATTTTCATCATTACATTATAGAAAATAATTAACTTTATCACAATATGCTAATTTTTTGAGAAGGACCTGTACAAGGAATTTGTTTTGGCGTAGTCGGTGCAATACAGTACAAATTAAACAGTATAAATATATCTACAATATAATATAAATATATGTGCACAGTTTTAAGTGAGTGAGAGTAAATATAGAGCAGTATAAGATGCAAGAGCAATACAACAGTGCAGGTGATCATTGTGCAAGTATGGCAGTGCAAGTAAAGCAGGAGTCCATGCTGAGCGTTAATGTAACGCATAGATAGGAGATCTGGTTGGTCCGCAGTCTTTAAAATTGCTATGCAGCTTGTCTGTTGAATGGATTAAAACATTCTGATGTCACACACTATTGGCAGAGGTGTAAACATTAGTAAACAAAACAGGATTTATGTGAAAAAAAAAAGCTGTGGAAAGTAGTTAGTAGCAACTGGAAGGCTGGGTACTTTCAGTAGTCCGGTGACATTGGGATGATTTTTGGGCAGCTTTGCTAAGCTGAAACAAAAAATGTGAATCTAGAGTCTTGCATCTCCAACACGCCGAAAATCGTGCTTCAAGGTGCAAGCTCCTGGATTTATATTTTGATGTATATGTCCTGTTGTGGAAAAAATTGTTTTTATCAAGACCGAGACTGATGATTGTCATTCAGAATCAGATTTATTGAAATTTTGCAAGAGATAATAATTTTACAGCCTTAGATTCAGGATTGCTGCTAAATCATTCTGACTAGACAAAGCAAAAGTTCTCCTTATAGCAGCTTCAGCAGCTTTCAAGGTGATTCTCATGAGACTCCGACTCACTGGGGAGGGAGACAAGGTGAAACCTGTTGTAATTCTCTCCCAGACATGTTAACAATGGAAATTGAACCTTCCACAGTGGGGCGTACATGTTATCTCATAGAAGTGCTCTCTGGAGAAGGCTGAGGAGCATCTCTCTAAGACTATACAGAACCATCTTTCCTAATCCTTGCCTGTGGGGAGGGAGTCTATGGGAACGTCTTTCTCCTGCTCTTTTTACGATTATACAACAAAACTGAAATATTTATTACTGACAGAAATTCATTATAAAATCCTCCTGTCTGGCCTGGAGGTTGGACGGTTGAAAACAACGAGTATCCTACCTTAGCTTGCATAATGCAAAAATAAATAGACTACAAAAAATAGAGACTAAGATTTGGCCTTTAGCACATTTTTTATGTCTGCTTTTAATTTTTATAGGGTAGCAAGTCTCTGAAAGTAAAGCTAATGGCTAGTCCAAGAAAAGCAAAACCAAGGCAAAAGAGATTTTTGCCATCTAATAAGAACTATAATCAATAAAATGTCATAGCAGTTGATGCGAACCCTATGAGAAAACTTTACACTACCATCAGTTTTGTCTTGGTCATTAAAATGAAAGTCTGTGGTTACTTAAACAGAAGACCAGGTCAGTCCAAGGTCTTTAAAAATGACCTGAGGGTAGTTCATCCAGCAGAAGGAAAACTTGACAATTAACACCCGTCAGGTGTTCATCATGATCGCCAAAATTAATGAAGTCATTGTTTTACATGTGTTATGCCAGTGTGTTTCACTCTTTGGCATTCTCATTTTAAATAGTTAGTATAATAGATAATATGTCACTGAAAATAAAGGCTATGGCAAGTCTGAACAAACTAATGTGGAGTCCTGCTGCCACCATATTACAATTCCAATCTCAACAAATACATAGATGTTCATGCAAACCCATAGAAGTCTGTGAACAGAAGACAAGATT
This sequence comes from Girardinichthys multiradiatus, assembly GCF_021462225.1. Taxonomy (NCBI): domain Eukaryota; kingdom Metazoa; phylum Chordata; class Actinopteri; order Cyprinodontiformes; family Goodeidae; genus Girardinichthys; species Girardinichthys multiradiatus. Next base: position 11,661,667 of record NC_061804.1, on the reverse strand, counting down.
GCTCCACACTTTTTAAAACATGTTGAAAAAATACTGCAAAACAGACATCTGAGACATCTACATCCCGAGAAACTACCTGATTGAAAAGTACAGCATTATGCATATCAATAACATAGTAGGCACTTTACCCAATAGAAGATTTTTATTTTTTCCATTGCATTACCTTAGTAACAAACAGTTAGGCTAAAAAACCAAGTACTGCTGCAGCAGTGCGTGTAGTGCTATGTCACTGCCATCTATCACACATAGGACACACTGTGCTGTGCTGAAATAACACAGATCATTAGAACAAAGACATGAGTGTTTATGCTTGAACAGTCTCAAGTGAGATTGCTGGGCACCAGGTTGAACGGTGGCAGATGGTGGTCCCAATCTGAAATTAAATTACAGTTTGTATATCAATTTTAATTTTCTTGATTTTAGAGTCACGTTTTATATGCCTGTTCATCCCTTGATTTTGGGTAGGAAACACCAAAGAGATTTGGCTTTGCAGTACAAGTTAAACATAAGGAACTCATTGCTACAAATTCCAGCTGGTCCCCAACCGTTGGGGGGACTGTCATGTTTCACCTGAACCACTGTGGCATGTTGCTGTTTTAACATAGTAGAAGTTTACTCTGGTCCTGGCAGTGCACTGACTAGCAGTTAGCTCTAGCCTCTGGGAACAGCTAATATGCAATTTTATAAAATGCTAGGGTTAGATATTAGCTTTTGCAGAAACCAGTTTCAAAGACGGCAACGGTACTAGAGTTAACAAACACCCACACATCCATCATGTGATCTAGAGAGCTTGCCACGTTGCTAATGGAACCTCTCTTGTCTGTCTTGTTCTTTATGTCTCTAAGCAGCACAGTAGCAGATTGTTTTAGCTCAGTCAGGCTGGTGAAAAACTTATATTTTCTACACATTAACAGTGAGAAATCTATTTGAAACAAGCTCAGACCTTGCTGATCTCCTGTTCTTAAGTTTAGTTTGATTTTATTTTTGAGTACTTATCCTATAGTTAAATGCAGAGTTTCATCTTATGTAAAACATAAATAAAAAAACAAACCATACAAGATAATTAATGAAAAAAAAAATATTATGTTGAATCAAAGACTTTTGGAAATTAGGGTAAAGGTGGACATTTTGTATCTGAATAGCTAAAAAGCCAAACCTAAAGATGTTCATTCATCTTCTATATCGCTTATTCTATAGTGGGTCACGGCAATCTATGGGCGAGAGGCAGGGTACAACCTGGACAGGTCGCCAGTCCGTTGCAGGGCAACACAGAGAAATACAGGACAAACAACCACTCATTCACATCTAAGGGCAATGTAGGGAGACCAATTAACTAGTCATGTTTTTGAACAGTAGGAGGAAGCCAGAGTACCTGGAGAGAACCCACGCATGCACAGGGAGAACATGCAAACTACATGCAGAAAGACTGCCGGCCAGTAGTCGAACCCAGGACCTTCTTGCTACAAGGCAACAGTGCTACCAACTGCAACTTTGCAGCCCCCTAAAGTTTTTCATTTTTGCTCTGAGTGCAGATATGGGCGAGTTGAGAACGGTAGCTATTTGTCAGGATGTTCTCTTGTCTTTCCCATATTGAAGAGTGACAAAGTGAAATAGGCCTCTGTGTCAAATCGTATATATACCTAATGAGAACAATTTCTAAAGTGCTGATTATTTAAAAAAAACAAAAAAACAAATTGGTGGAATTTTTTCCCCCAAAGTACTTGTTGGAGATGCTAATAATTGTTTCACCAGTAACATTGTTAAAATTGTTAAAGTCGGATTTATTTTCAGTACTAATTAAAATCAAAGGTTGGGTTTTTTTTTCTCGATTTTTCTTTAATGCAATAAAAAGTTTTTTCATTTTTGACAGAAATAAGAAAAGAAAAAGCATAAATTTAGAAAAAAGAAACAAAAAACATTTTTTAAAAAGTATCTTTTTTTTTTTACATTTTAACCAGGGATACTAAGAGTCCTGTCCCGTCTGAGTGTCTGACAGGGAGAGAGATATAAAGTCTGAATATTGTTGTCTTGTTTTGTAATTTAGAAATGTAATTCTTGGAGTTATTTTGGACTCTAAGCATAAATCCGTCTGTTTAATGTTATTATGCTGATTATACTGATCCATGTGACTGATAAAACTGACAGTGTGAGCTCAGATGAATACCTTTGTCAGATCTGTCATTTCTGTATAATGTGTGAATTTTCCTCAGACAGATTGTTAAATTGTGCTCAGGTGTGCCAGAGTTAATGGGCACCGCTGATAGAGATCTGCCGTTATGTCATCAGCCTCTCATCACAGGTTACCACAATCGCTTTGACTTGACTTGGCTCACGCTGGACATTCATGCATGTTTAAGGCAGGATATTTAAAATAAAACACAGTATTTATCTGCAAGGTTGCGCTTGGATTTGCATGACTTGTTTTGCATCAAATTAGCAGATGCCTCTTCAAAACTTAATTAACTCCTTATCAGATGTTTCTTAAATCAGATCTTAATTTGAACACAGCTGAGATAATAATTATAAAGACATACAATGAGTCATAGTAAACAATGACAATATTAGCATACAACTCCAAATGTTAAAGTAAAAAAAGCTGTTTACTTTGGTTCCTGGTTGCAAACCAGACAAATACAAATTTAAACTTTCTGAAACACCAGAGGATAAAGATGTGATCTCACCTGCTTTCAGAGCATGGACATCTAGCACCTCGCAAGTCTAACCTTCTAACTTCCACAGCAGCAGCAGCAGCGTCCCATCCAGCTGGGAACCAGAGTGATGGCTGTGATGGAAGCAGCGGAGGTGATGGGAGGTATGCAGAGCAGCTGGATGTCCTGATGGAGCTGATAGACAGCCCTCTGAACACTCCTGTCTCCACAGGATTAACAGCAAACCCCAAAAACAATCCAGCAGTTTGTGTTAAGTTTAGATTTCAGGAGTTAAATGGAGAAATTCGAGGGGTTCCTGTAGAAACTGTGAATGGAGCTAGAAGAAACAGGTGCAAACCTGAGCAGGGTTTGTGTTTTGGTGGAAATGGGCGCAGGATTAGGGGGGGTGGGGGGGAAGGGAGAGTTAGAAGGAGGGAGTCTGAGGAGCAGGGGGAGTGGAAACAGCAAGGTGTGAGAAGAGGAGAGGGGAGGTCAGGATTCTTGGAATGGAGAAATAAAAGGGAATGACAGTCTGCAGAAATGTTTTAAATGAGCGGGAAGAGGAATGTTTTTGTACAAAGAGGCTCTTCTCATATGGAATGAATGCAATCCTTCTCGTCAGGATCTGTCAAGTGCCCAAATGATGATAAAATATGTCTCTGGTGGAGAATTTGGTAGGAAACACTGAGGCTTTTATCACTTTCTGAATGATGACATTCGAACAGAGCTTTTAAAAAAAATCACTCACCATCTCAAATAGGAAATGCAGTACCTTGAAAAAGTATTCACACCCCTTGAACCCGTTCTTATTTGGTCACGTTTCAACCACAGCCTGTATTTTATTTGAATTTTATGTGACGGCCCAACAGAAAGTAGTTCATAACTGTGAAAGGAAACTCGTACATGGATTTAATCACAGATCTGAAATGTTTGAAGATTTTCCATTTAGCCCCCTCAGTCAGAACCCATTAGAACCACCTCTGGCTGCAGGTCCAGCTGCAGATCTTTTGGGGTTTGTCTCTACCAGCTTTGATAATCTACAGATGGACATTTGTTCTTCTTTGTAAAACAGCTCCAGCTCAGTCAGATGGGATGGAGAACATCTGTGAAGATTAGTTTCAAGTTTTCACCCAGATTCTCATTTGGATTGAGATCTGGACTTTGACTAGGCCATTCTAACACATGAATATGCTTTGATCCTAACCATCCCATTGAATCTCTGGCTGGATGTTCAGTTCAGTTGTTCTGCTGGAAGGTGAATCTCCACCCCAGTCTCAGTCCTCTGCTACCTCTAACAGGTTTTCTTCCAGAACTATCCTGAATTTAGCTCCATCCATCTTCCCATCAACTCTGACCAACTTCTCTGTCTCTGCTAAAGGAAAGCATCCTCACAGCATAGTGCTGCCACCATTGTGTTTCATTGTGGGGATGATGAGCTACTTTTCCCCCACACATTGTTTTTCGTGTGGGCTTAAAAGTTCAGCGTTTGTCTCCTTTGATCAGATCACCTTCTTCCACATGTCTGCTGTCTCTCCTACATGATTTGTGACAAACTGCACAGAGGATGTCTTTTGGATTTATTTCAACAGTGTCTTTTTGCCACTCTTCCATAAAGGTCAGATTTGTGGAGTCCACCACCATCAGTTGACCTGTGAACAGTCTCTCATCTGAGTTGTGGATCTCTGAAGCTCCCCCAGAGTTACCATATGGCTGCTTCTCTGATTAATGCTCTTGTTGCCCAGCCTGTCATTCTAGGTGGACGTCCATGTCTTGCTAGGTCTGCAGTTGGTCCATCCTCTCTCCATGTTCAGATGATGGATTGAACAGAATTCCATGAGATGTTTGAAGTTTGAAATACTGTTGTAGAACCTAACCCGGCTTTAAACTTCTCTACAACGTTCTCTCTGATCTGTCTGCTGTGTTCCTTGGACTTCATGATGCTGGTTGTTCTCTAATGTTCTCTAACAAACCTCTGAGGCCAGAAACAAAATGGCTACATTTGATTTTAATTGGATTTTATTTCTTGCAATCTGAGGGTTGTGTGTTTGACTTGTGGCAGCTTCCTCCTGCCACATGTCGATGTGCCCGTGGGCAAGGCATTTAACCTCAAACTGATGAATGAATGTGTGTTCGTTAGAGAGTGCGTCCGGGTGAATGTGGCTCTACTGTAAAGCGCTTTGAGGGGTCCGTATGACTGGAAAGGCGCTATAAATGTTCAGTCCATTTACCATTTAGGAGCATCAGAGTGAAGTGTGCTACATGCAGACCACACTTTTTAGATTTTTATTTGACAAAATATTTGAAGAAAATGTTAGCTACGCCAGCTAGGTTGAGAACGGGTGGTTCCTAGTCTCTCTATGCTTCACTCTGTCCTGTGTTCATCCCTGTTTGTGCACACAAACAATCTTGGCCAATAAAGCTGTTTCTGAAATAATGGAATGGTGTTAAATGAATGCAGCCTATTGTTACATGTTTTTTGTGAAAAAGGGCATTAAGTTGAACAGGTGTGGATTGGAGTGCTCTCTTTGCTTAAGTTTAAAGCCTCCAGGCACCAAAGTACCACCGTGTCTTTCTTCAAAGGCCCTACGGGACAAACCCCAGGTACACTCACAGTCTGAAACCATCCTTTCTAAGCGCTACGACAGGTAGAGTTACAACATTAACATGAGCCACTTTGGACACTGAGTAGCCCTTTCTTAATTAGGAACGGCCTGGATGGGTTGTACTGGAATTCTAATTTCCCCTCGGGGATCAATAAAGTATCTTTGAATTGAATTGAATTTACAAGACACTTAATTTCCATAGATACTGGAATGATAGCACAGGGAAATCTCTGGTGGATCTGCGCTGATGGGGTCTGGGAAGGAAAGGGCAGTCAGTTGGCTCCTTGTTCCAGGAGGACAGTGGAAGTAACTGGAGAGGCCAGGAGCAAGACGTGTGAAAAGCTCCAGTACTCAGGGCTGAACCCTGGTCACATTAAGCAGCAATAAGACTCTCTGCAGAGGAAGCTTTCTTGTTGTGTAAATGTTCACCCTCTTCCAGTCAACTTGTGAAAGCAAATTTTCTGTAAAGAGGGACAAGTCATGACATTAAGGATGACCTAGTGGGCTGGGAGAGCTTTCTGATGTTAGGGTGTGGAAATGAATGGAGATGAATGAAGGCGTGGAGGTCAAGCTAAGCTGATTCACTTTCATCTGTTTCCTCTCTTTGTTATGGACAGAAAACAGAACATTATATTTTTTCCTTGTATTTTACTTCGATTAGAACACTGTGTGGTAAGGTGTGCTAATTTTTATACATCAGTTAGGATTTACTAACCTTCACATGGTCTACAGCATTAACATTGAAAACATCTCATCCTCATCTATTGTTGCAGCCTCAGCAAATGTCCAAATAATTCTACCAAAGTGTGTTCATGAATAAAAAAGGCTCCATGTCCCAGTAGACTGTATTGACTTTAACATTTTTCTACTAATTCTGTCTTTTTTGTATAAGGCTAATTTGTCTTTTGTCCTGAATAGAAGGTGGCAGGAAAAGGTTTGAATTAAATATAAAATTCTTAACATTACGCTTCTTTTGTTGGATACATCCCAAGCCAACAGACAAAAATGACTGGCTGCACCAAAGTGTCTTACTCTACATGAAAGCTTTTCATACAGTTGGAGAGAACCGCGTGAGAACTGGATCTGAGTATCCAGCATCAAACGTCTTGCAGAATTCATCAAGCTTGACCTTCACAAAAAAGGTCCCAGACAGGATATCTACTGAGCTCTGTTCGGCAGTCACCCAATCTGTGGAGTGGGCTGTTCTAATTGGGCTCGCTGTGCCCTGCCTTTGGCTCTGCCTTGCCCTTCACTTCTTTTCCATTCACAACGGTGGACCTCCTTCCAGTAACCCAAACCTCTACCCAACTGACTCCTTCACCTCAGGCGGACAATAAGACCTGTTCAGCCCCCTGTTGCCCCTAGTCTCACTTCATTAAGCAATGAAGATCCAAGTACTATCTGCACAACAAGGTCCACTCAGACAACAAGATGCCAGGAGTTACGTATCAATAAAATGCAACTGCATCTTTATTCCAACATGCATTAACAAAAGTCAACATCAGACGCAAAGAAGTTCACATTGACGTTCTAGGAAGACATTTTTTTTTTTGTAAATTCATTGGTATCTCACACAGGAACCAAAGTGTCATCTGACAGATGCTCCATGATGCTCAGGTGGCCAGGAGATGTTTAGTTAATGCACAATGTTCTGTTTATAATGTTTATATCAAATCATAAAAGGAAACTTTAGCATGCTAACATATGAAAACTAACATGCAGTTAGAAAGTCATGGAACAAGAAAAACAACAATCATCAAACAAAAGTCCTGAATGGTGTAGAACGAATCAGTGTTAATTTTATACATCTGTGATCTCATTGAAACAGACCTGTTACTCCAAGTATTGACAGAACAGAAATTTAACAGATCTTCTGTACTTTGGGATTTTATGTGTTGGACCGACACAAAGAGAGGCATAAATAAAGAGGCATAAATAAGGAAAACATACCTTTCAAAAATCCCAACAAAAAAACCTGAAAAGCTTGGTGAGCATTTGTATTTAACCTGCTTTACTCTGATGCCCCTTAATGAAGTCCTGAGCAGAAATCCCCAGCAACACGAAGTCCAAGTAACACAGCAAACACCTAAAGCAGGGTGAGGTTCTACAACATCCCAAGCTCTAATCATCTCACAGAGCTCTGTTCAATCTGTCCATCATCAGAACATGGAGAGGATGGCCAACTGCAGACCTACCAAGACATTGAGGTCCACCTGAACTGACTGGCTTAGAAAGAAGAGCATTGATTGGAGCACTTGACAGGTCCATGGCAACTTCCTTTTTTATCTAAAATTCTTGGGGAAATAGTTGCTAATCAAATGTGTGAGCATTTAGACAGTAATGATCTGCTTGAAGAGTTTCAGTCAGGTTTCAGAGCTCATCATAGCACTGAAGTCACTAATGATATTCTCCTAGCCTCAGATAATGGACTTGTGTCTGGACTGGTTCTATTGGATCTCAGGGCTGCATTTGATCCAGTCAACCATTTTCTCTTAGAAATATTCTCTTAGAAAGGCTGGTAGGGAGAATAGAAATATGCTGTAGGGATCAGGGGAACAGCACTGGGCTGGTTTAAATCTTATCTGTCTGACAGATTCCAGTTTGTTCATGTACAGTGCCTTGCAAAAGTATTTGGCCCCCTTGAACTTTTCAACCTTTTGCCACATTTCAGGCTTCAAACATAAAGATATAAAATTTGGGACACAGTCATAAAGTGGAATGGAATTGATTGGATGTGTCAAACTTTTTTAACAAATAAAAAACTGAAAAGTGGGCCGTGCAATATTATTCGGCCCCTTTACTTTCAGTGCAGCAAACTCGCTCCAGAAGTTCAGTGAGGATCTCTGAATGATCCAATGTTGTCCCAAATGACTGATGATGATAAATAGAATCCACCTGTGTGTAATCAAGTCTCCGTATAAATGCACCTGCTCTGTGATAGTCTCAGGGTTCTGTTCAAAGCGCAGAGAGCATCATGAAGACCAAGGAACACACCAGGCAGGTCCAAGATACGGTTGTGGAGAAGTTTAAAGCTGGATTTGGATACAAAAAGATTTCCCAAGTTTTAAACATCCCAAGGAGCACTGTGCAAGCAATCATATTGAAATGGAAGGAGTATCAGACCACTGCAAATCTACCAAGACCCGGCCGTCCCTCTAAACTCTCATCTCGAACAAGGAGAAGACTGATCAGAGATGCAGCCAAGAGGTCCATGATCACTCTGGATGAACTGCAGAGATCTACAGCTGAGGTGGGAGAGTCTGTCCATAGGACAACAATCAGTCGTACACTGCACAAATCTGGCCTTAATGGAAGAGTGGCAAGAAGAAAGCCATTTCTCAAAGATATCCAGTCTCGTTTAAAGTTTGCCACAAGCCACCTGGGAGACACACCAAACATGTGGAAGAAGGTGCTCTGGTCAGATGAAACCAAAATCAAACTGTTTGGCCACAATGCAAAACGATATGTTTGGCGTAAAAGCAACACGGCTCATCACCCTGAACACACCATCCCCACTGTCAAACATGGTGGTGGCAGCATCATGGTTTGGGCCTGCTTTTCATCAGCAGGGACAGGGAAGATGGTCACAATTGATGGGAAGACGGATGGAGCCAAATACAGGACTATTCTGGAAGAAAACCTGTTGGAGTCTGCAAGAGACCTGAGACTGGGACGGAGATTTATCTTCCAACAAGACAATGATCCAAAACATAAAGCCAAATCTACAATGGAATGGTTCACAAATAAACGTATCCAGGTGTTGGAATGGCCAAGTCAAAGTCCAGACCTGAATCCAATCGAGAATCTGTGGAAAGAGCTGAAGACTGCTGTTCACAAACGCTCTCCATCCAACCTCCCTGAGCTCCAGATGTTTTGCAAGGAAGAATGGGCAAGAATTTCAGTCTCTCGATGTGCAAAACTGATAGAGACAAACCCCAAGCGACTTGCAGCTGTAATTGCAGCAAAGGGTGGAGCTACAAAGTATTAACGCAAGGGGGGCGAACAATATTGCACGCCCCACTTTTCAGTTTTTTATTTGTTAAAAAAGTTTGACACATCCAATAAATTTCATTCCACTTCACGATTGTGTCCCACTTGTTGTAGATTCTTCAGAAAAAATTAGATTTTTCTATCTTTATGTTTGAAGCCTGAAATGTGGCAAGAGGTTGAAAAGTTCAAGGGGGCCGAGTACGTTCGCAAGGCACTGTAAATGATAAATCGTCTTCAAACTCCAGGATTAATTGTGGAGTACCACAGGGTTCAATGCTTGGGCCAATTCTCTTCACAAAATATTTGCTTCCAATGGGTAAAGTGCCTTGAGACGACATGTAAATTGGCGCTACATAAACAGACTAAATTGAAATAACTCTGGAGGAGCTGCAGACATCCACTGCGGACTGCTCAGGTGGGAGAATCGCTTTACTACTATTCGAAGGAAGTCAGAAAAAGTTGCGTTTACAGTTTGCCACAAGCCATGCAGAGGGCAAAGCAAGGTCAGTTGTGACCAAAATTAGGACACTCTGGTCTGAATGCAAAATGCTACGTGTGGGACAACACTGACACTGCACATTGCCCTCACACCTCCCCACTATGACACATGGTGGTGGAAACATCATACTGTGGGGATTTGTTTCCTCAGCTAACTTAAATGACTGCATTTAAACAGGAATATGTAGTGACTTGGTTCCACCTGTGCTGATTTTTTTTTCTGTCTGTCCTTTATAGGCAAATAATAATAATAAAATATTTTTATAAAATCACTCAACCTTTGAAGCAAGCGCTCATGGCAGTGTTAAACTGCTAGCTAGCTAGACTGTTGGTAAATACTACCAACAAGTGCAAATACATTTTTCAGTTACTTTCTTTTGTTTTATTTTTTAAGACAAAAATAATAAACCAATATCCCACAGCTTTAAACATTAAAGTGCAACTTTTCTCACTTCCTCTGGCAGCTAGCTGTGCTGTAGTGGTAACACTAGCTTGTATGTAAACAGGGAAATACCCTGATTTATAAGGAAGGAAATGGAGGTCTATTGAGCATCATGCCTATTTTTTTATTTGCCACATTTTGTTTTATATAACATGAGAAAGGGGTCTGCTTTAGTAGTCTGCTGTTCATTTTGTGTTAAACATTGTGTTCACACAGGTGGCACAAATCTGTCTGATTAGGACATATACTAGAACATCAAAGTGAAATAACACGTCTGAAGCTACATGTTTACATCTTGCTAAAATAGATTTGTGTTCTCCAGGGGAACAGCTTCACCAAGATGTCATCATGACAACATTACGTACCCACCAGCTGAAAAAGAAAAGTCATTAAGATACGTCGTCCTTCCAGGCGAGGAGAAAGTGTGTAAAATGGATGGGGAACCACAGTCACTATGGATGTTTGAACGGTTCACCTGAAACGAAACTTAATTGTCAGGTTATAGTCAAATTTTTTGTTCTTCTTTGAGGCTTAACAACAACTAAGAGTTAATTTTGAAGGGTTTTACCTTTCCCACACAAAGGGCGTGTGTATCCAGTGTCAGGGCAGTCCACTGAATAAATGTCATGACATTTAGAGCGATCCCCATGGTGGCGCTAGATGCTTGGGAATTTGGGAATAACTGTAGCTGTAAATTAAAGAATGCCCAGTGATCAAGGCCCATGAATAAATCGCTGGTATCTGCAACTTATATTTAGGGCCCCTGATCAATAAAAATAGACCAAAATCCTCCCGACACCCCTATCCTTTAGAAGTCATCTTTCACACTTTAAAGGGAGTGGGTGAAAGTGGGTGGCACAGGTATCTCACAGAGGATTAGAGCAGTTGGAACAGAAGCAGGGGAGGGAAGAGGGAATTCCCCAGAAACACAACACGCCCGACACATATGGAATGAACCCCCCATCAAAACAAGAGAAGGTGAACAGCATTACACCTCCTCCACGGCCAAGCATTGAGCCTGAGAAACAGAGCGCTGCGTGTTGATCACTTGTACGATGTGCCCGTAACACGAGCGATGTCCTGCTCTGGGCTTCGTCTTTCAGTCGACATGTTGGAAGGGTCCATTTAACATGGAAGCAAACACTCTGACACCTAGATGCCAATCTCAGCAGCTCCTGGCTGCTGTACATTAGCTCTGAAAGGCAAGTTACTATTTTGTTTAATGGATACATTTTATCATCTGAACACACTTAGTTTTCTCCTCCAAGTTTTTGTTATTTAAATAAATAAAACAACCAAGAAAAAAAAAAACACTGTACAAACATACCGTTTCCCCATTTTTTATTCCACAACTAAAGTTTACTTGGAGATAGATGCCCGGTTCTCAAACAAAAGGAAGAAAAATCATAAGCCATGAACGAAATGTTTCTTTTTATGCACAAAGTTGAAAAATCTGTTGCCACGCCTGGTTAAGGCACAACAATGCCTTAAAATAAATTCATCTTCAACGTAGCAGGATAATGTCACCTCTAAAAATTGAGAAAAATCCAACCTTTAAGTGAAGTAACAAAAACTTGTGTTCTTTTAGGTCTGCAGTGGTTCTGGCCGTGGACCTCTCTCATGGAGACCATCTTTGCCCAGTCTCTCTTTCTTATTGTTAAATCATGACCTCTGACCTTAGCTGAGGCAGTGAGGCCTGCAGAGCTTTAGATGTTCTTCTGGGACCTCCTGGGTGAGTCGTTGATGAGCTGTTGGAGTAATTTTGGTAGGTCAGCCACTCCTGGGAAGGTTCTTTTATACATTTTTTCTGACATTAAAAATAGTTTGATAATCTGAACCATATAACTGTGATAAGAAATAGATGGTAGCAATGGAAATGAATAAAAATAATGAATAAAGTTTGAGCTTTAAAATGCTGACAGTGAAACCAGTGATCAGAATGATGTCTTTATTCAGGAGAAGTAAAAGCATAATTACACAGTACAGATAAAGAAACAGTCTTGTTATCTCAAGGAAACAAACCTGAATTAAAGTGTCGAGATCCACAAAAGAAATTGAAAGCACTCAGGAAATAAGTTAAAAACACTCAAGGTGAACTGAATTATGAGTCAGCTTTTTAACGTTTTTTAATAATTTGTCAGTATAATCTTATTTGGTGTTAATGAAGGTGAAGAATCGAGGATGACAACATGTTTACACAAAAATGACAAATGCCCACTAAGAATCTTGTTTCTCAGAAATAAGACATTTTAACTCTAACCCACCATGCAAACCAGACAAACTCAGCATTATGTCGTTAAACCAGTAACACAGAACACAGCTCCAGTCACTTACTACACAAGGTCAATCCAGACGGTTACAAATCAAAGCATTTTCTCACTTGTGTCGGGGCAGAACCAAAGTAAATGTGAGCATAGATTTACACTACTGCACCTCCGGAATTAAACTCTCAGCCTAATTTCTGTGATCATTTAAAATCAGATTTTTTACCTTGAAATTAACCCAAAAAACAGAACTAGGAGCATCAGTTGTGCATTTGCTGGTAATTGGATTTTCTTATCCACCACATTTTTATTTGCTATTTAAAATACAAAATCTTAAATACGAACAGTTTTTTTTGGGGGGTCAAATATGGATGAACAGAAATCTAAATCTGATTTAATTAATAAGGTTTAAGAAAATGTCAGAATATGAGCAAACGGGACAGGTTTTTGTTTGTTGTTGCTGGTGATTTTATTTGTTTTTATTTTTGCTAATATCTGTTTCACCAAAAAAAGGAAAATGGTTGGATTTCAGTTTCATATTTTAAAATGAAAACTAACAGATCAAACTTTTAGTTTTTTTATTATTGGTTCCTTAACAGAAAATCCAATTACCAAAACGTGCACAGGCCATCAGTGCACATCTAGCTGCAAACCACACGTTCATGAAGTAAACACTAGAATATCATTTTCAAACACAGCACACCTACACTCCCTTCCCAGTAAAGTTCTGGACCAACATAATTTGCTGGGAAGTAGCTGGATTGTGGCGAATTTGTAAAACCTCCAGTGTGAAGGAAACGAGGACGCTGCTAAGCCCGTAACAATCACCACCTCCCAGGAAGCTCTCCTGCACCGTCGCTGCACTTTAAGTCAGCACGATGTTCCAATCGTGATGCCACACAAATCACACCACCCTCAGGCGGCCAGAACCCTCTAAAAGTGCAGCTACATGCCAGAAGTTCATAATTATTGACAATCACATCAGTGCACACAGTCCCCAACTCATGGACACACTCAGCCCAGGACTCCGATTCCCAGCCACGACAAGGAACCACCAGAACCTTGCCATGGAAAATCTGTGCATACTAAAAAATCTTGGGGAAACCTACACACTGTGTAATAAAAAAGCCAGTTGGGTTCTTAATATGCTCCAGAATACCTTGCCAAGACTGAGCAAAGACCCTATAAGAAGATCCTGCAAAGACCATCCACATCCGGGCTGATTTTTTAATGTTTGGGATCATTTCTGATTCTGTGCAAAGGCACATATGTAATAGTAAGAGCAGGCAACCGTCTTTTTATCACAAACAGTTCTGCGTTATGCTCGATCCTGCCAGAGAAAACAATGATCACTCTGGGATTTTCTCAGGTATCTTAATAAAAGGACTTTAAACTGCAAGAACAGCATGACTGAAGATTTTAGCAATTTTGAAACGTTAATGTTTTTCTCAGGAATATTTTTCTATTGGGGCTAATGAGATGAAGTTCACACCAGATCTCAGTAACAACCCAAGTAGTTCACACATACAATGGTACAAAATTAATTAGTCTATAAATTAAGTTGCGTAAAAATAAAATGGGTAATGAAGTATTGAAGACATGAAGAAGAAGCGGCAAAAGGTTTTTAAAGCCAAGAAAACAGCTGAAATGTGTCAGTATTTAGAAAGCAACCCATATAATATTGGCTGGTTTAATGATGACCTATAAAGAGGTTCCTTATACCACGGTATCTCATAAGAAGCATCTCATGGACACAAGCAACTCTCCCAAGACCTTAACAATGTTATTGCTGCTAAACATGCAGACAGAATTGGTTTCAGACTAAACCTCTGAATGTTCCAGTGAGAAGTGATGGAGCCATAATCTGAAAAAAACAGCAGAAAGAAAATTAAGCTTCCAAATTGGTTGTGAAAGAAGATCAGAGTGCTTAGAAGAGGCCCAGAGAACCTTAAAGATCTGAGGACAGCTTGGGTAGAAGATTGGGTTGAAATTACATCTGAGCAATGTATGCAGCCAGTTCTTCGGTACATGAGACGTATTTAGGCACTCATTACCAACTGAGGTTTTTCCACTAAGTTATAAACATGTTTAATTAAATGGTTTCAATATTCAAAATGTGTAATCTTTTTATCAAAGACTTAAATTATGGACCAATTTGTGAGTCTCTTTGTATGTGTGGGTTTACTTGGGTTGTTACAAACATCTGGTGACAATTTCATGTCAGCTAACCCCATTCTAAATATATTTACTAAGACAAATGTTACCGTGTTTAATACTTATACCCGACCAATTCCTAGACTGGGGTTGTTTTAGCTTGACAGAAGTCCACTTCAGTTGCCACCCAGCTCTAACACGTCTTTAGCGCTGCTGCATGTTCCAAACCTTTGTCACTTTCAGCCATCTACTACAGGTAAGGTAGAGACACCTTCCTCACAGAAATCCCAAATACCTCTTTAAGTATCAGAGAAGACACCCTCTATTCTCACCAGCATGCAGTTTGGTGAACTCTTGGTCTCGGTCAGGTCGCCCTTTCCAACCTTTGCAGTTTTGTTTCGTGCAGCCCTCTCTGGTAAGAAGTGGAGCCATGCGTCACGAGACGGTTTTTTTAATCGAACGTTCATCAATTCCCCAACTATGATTTAACTAACACTTTAAAGTACTTTGCAATATTCCACTCATAGTTTACTACATGGAAATGTGGTTATAAGACTCCAATAAACAATATGTACCAGTGTGAGGTTGGCTAGTTATTTTAGGTTTTATATGGGGTCCATTTTCCATTTCCTACACCTGAATGGTGGCCATGCTTTGCTGTCATTGGGCAAGAGGCGGGGTCCATCCTGGGGAGGGTCACCAGCCCATCAGAGGGCAACAAAGAGACACACGGGACAGACAACCATGCACACACACTCATTTAGAAAACCCAGTTAATCTATTAGTCGTGTATTTGGACTGTGGGAGGGGTCCGGGAGTACCTGGAGAGAACCCACGCATACACAGGGAGAACTCCAAACAGAACGTTCCCTGGCCATGATTCAAACCCGGGACCTCCTTTCATTAGAGTCAGTGGGTCCAAACAGGGATCAGAACCCCCCAAAAAAGATAGAAATAGAATAAAACCAAGTTTCAGGAAAATAATACACACTACATTACAGGTGATATTTTTGTAACAATTTCTGTTCATAATTTACAAAAACACTTAACTTTACTGATAAATAAATTAATATGTAAGGGCTTCAGTACAAGCATATGAAATGGTTTGTTTACGGGTGTTAAATGGACGTAGGAGGGGACCAAAACATCCTCTGTTCTCATCTTTACTTTTACTTTGCTTCTGGAACGCCGCCGACACGTTTTCTCCTTCCTGTGAAGGAGCCAATAGAGCTTCACTGACTTTCCTAAAGTTAGGGTCGCTTAAAGTCTAACAGTCAAGCAACAGTGAACAGATTTACTCCAACAAGCAGCACAAATGACTCCCCCAATCCCAAAGATTAGGATTTCCAAAATGATTCAGTGAAACCACAGAAAAGGTGATTTTAAAGAGTCCGATAGATTTATGGGAACATCAAAGATTCAAAAAGTACTCAAGACGTACGGAAAGGAAGGAAATATGCAGAATATGTCAGTGTAAAAACCTGCTTCTTCCATTCTTCTATAGGATTACAACCCTGATAATGTATTTTAGACTTGGCAGGAAATATATTCTTTCCTCTGAATCCGTGGGTGATGCGTTAACCTGGTGAGCGTATGAACATCACACACGGGAGCTTATGACACATTATGCTTGGTGCTACAGCTGCCTGTGGAAGGAAGGGAGCTGGAAGGAAAAACACTGAACCAGAGTCTCAAAACACCTTAAAGGTAGAGTGTCAGCTCCATGAGACGGATGTAACAGAGAGTCTGGGATGAAGTCAGTGAGAAATTCTGTTGGTAGAACCCGGTCTAACCCAAATGGAGCGGAAGTCTCTGTGACACAGCAGCTGGTGTGTGGTTACCATACAGAAAAGTCTCTCGGCGCTTCTCAGCTGCCTGCGTGAGTCAGGGAGAGCCGCTCCATTCATGAGCTCGACAGCCTGAAGGCCTGCGGTAACCCGAGCGTCCGGCCCAGACCCGGCTACCCTCAGAGCCGTCTCGTCTTTCCTCTGAGGCAGCTCCACGGAACAGGAACCGTGCGCTCTGTGTTATCCCAAACAAACGGCATTTCTGCATCCGCCCGGGGGTTATCCCAGGATACCCAGTTCAATCTGATCTGGGTAACCAGGAAAACTGAACAACCTGTTCTCCCGCCCTAAATTCAACAAAGGAGCAGTTTCAAATCTAAATCTGCTCAGCTGAACTTAGCCACAGCGTTCTGGAGAGTGGCACACTTCTCAAATGGCAAAGAAATGTGATTCATGAATTATTAAGGGGTTTTTCTGTGCATACCAACAACTAAACCTGGAAAGGTTGTATGAAACTCCTTATTTTAGCTCCATTTGGACTGACAGCAGTCCCAGCTGCAGGATAAGGTTCATTGTTGGCTTTAAGAAGCAAACTTTCAGCTTGTTTTTGTTGCTAAAATAATTTACTATCATAAAAATTATCAGGAATTTTAAAGCTGCTGATTTAAAAATGAAACACTGAGTGTTACAACTACTTGATGTATATTTTTAATAGCAAATATTATCTTTAGATCTCTACCATATATTATCTGTCAGCTATTCATTTATGAAGATTAGACCTCCTTTTTTTCCTTAATGCGAAATGAGCTGCAGCCCTGGTTTAAACCACGCGACATAGGATCACCTCACTCTTCCCAACCTGAAGTTCATATATTTATTTATTTTTCTGATGTGAGATGGATCTACCTGATTAAAATCTGTGGGGGATTTTTTTTTTTTTTACAATTTTAAAGAATAAATTTGGCTCTAGGAGAAAATGGTCAAAGTAAAAAGGAAATGATAAATTCTGTTTATTTATTCTGAAGAATCAATTTTTTCATTTTTGCTAAATTGTACCCTTTATAGGAGGTTATATTCATTTTATCTATGCCCTCCAGTGGTGCTCCGCAGGGTTGTGGTCTTGCCCCCTTCCATATATCTGTAATGACTGCTGCAGGGAGCAGGCAAACAGATATTTCATGACATTTGGAGATGGGAAAGACATTCTGGGTCTTCTTAACCTTAGAGGTAAAATCAAAATCCCATTGAACATTTGAAAAGGGTGACATATTTATAGGATCTTTGTTTTCCACCTATGAAACCATCAGTGCCTTGATTGTGTACAGATTGTTACTGGGTCTATAAAGGTGCATCTCAATAAGTTAGAACATCATTAAAAAGTGAGTTTATTATTCACCACCGTTGACACTTTTCAAAGTGTTTATTTCTGTTCATTTATGAATTTGACTGACAGCAAAAAAAAAAAAAAAAAATTCTTAGAAAATTTGAATATTGATTCTGATACAGAAATGTGGGGCAGCTGAAATGTATGTCCATGTACTTTACAGTACACTCCTTGGTTGGAGCTTCGTCTGCATGAATTACTGCATCAGTGTAATGCGTCAGCCTGCAGCTCTGCTGAGGTGTCTCTGACATTGTCTCTGGTTCTGGAGCAGTTAAAGGGCACTTCTAGCCCACCTTCTAGATATGTCCCTGTGTGGTGGCGCCTAAAGAACTGCAGTGCAAACTGCTCTACCTAACTTTTTTCTTCCACTCAATTTTCTAATAATATGCTTGGATACAGCAATCAGAAGAGCTTCTTTAGCATGATCTCTTATGACCTACCCTCCTTGAGGAGGGGTCAGTGACTATCTGCCGGATAACGGTGAAATCTAACCATGGTTGAGTAGACCACCACATTTCTATATTAATTATAATTTTTATTGGTCTGAGGTAATATTTTAATTTTCTGAGAAGCTGAATTTTGTGTTTCCATTGGCTGTAAGCCAGAATCATCAAAATTAATAGAAATTAACACTTTTAATATATAACTGGATGTAAATAATTCATATAATCTCCCTGATCTGAACTACTGAAAAATATTAATGTCTTAATGATTTTCTAGTTGACTGAGATGCACCTGTAGATCCCTGGTTTACCTTTGGCACCTTCATATGGCCATCCAGAAAGTAGATGCTCAAACTCATCTCTTTCCTCAAAAGCAAAATGATTTTTGAATTTTTTGGCCCAAAACTGAACATTTTAAACCCTGAATGATCCAGAGGAAAGCAGATGAAAAGTTTGCTTAAAGTAAAAGTAAATGACTGTTAATTCCCCCATCGCTGGAACACCTGCAGATGTATCTGGTGTGTAGACTCACCTTACACCAGAAAAAAAGACAGCAAAATTAAAAGTTGAAGAAAATTATTTTAAAGCTATTTAGGGTCAATAGAAGAGCTTCACTGTGCAAATCTAATGTTGCATTATTTTCCATTATGCTCAGGAAACCTCCTTACATTCGTCACTGGGAAACATTTATCTTATCAGATTAAAGCTTCGTCTCTGCTAGTTTTTAAAGCCTCCTTCCTCAGAAATCTGAGGAGCTGCAGCGGTTTTTCACTTTGGGCACCACTAGAATCTCGTCCCCGTCTTGGATGCTGTAAGAGTGAAGGGCCCGGAAGCTGCACTTCAGCTCCTCGGGTCCAAACATTGAACTCATCTCTTTGTCGACGTGAAAGAGCCTGATCCCATTGGTAGGCAGCTGCAGCAGAGCCTTAAGCTGCTTCTTCAGGTCGCCCACCGTCTGCTCCAGGCGCAGTGTGACTGGCTCCACCCTGTCTCCACAGCGCACATCCACCACGGTGCAGCGGGGGCTCAAGTCCACCTCAGCCAGCGGAGCCAAGTGGCCATATTTTGACACAAGGACGTGGTACCTGGAACAGAACAGAACACATATTGGCCTTTCTTTGGTAAATGCTTGAAAGAAAAACATCAAGTTTCTGATTTAAGCAGGGAAGATTTGTCCTACAGAATCCTACGTGTGCTTTGGTCAGATGATTCTCAGTCTCATCTGACCAAAGCACACATGTCCAGTCAAAGTTCCAGTAGAGCTCACAAACTCCGCGTTTATGATTGTGATGGTAGGACCAAAAAGGCCTTTTTTTCTCCTATCAGTCTCAAAACACTACGTGGTGTGATGATAGTGTCAAATGGTTGCCATGGAAATTTGGTGACCTTTCCCCCTTTCCTGGATCCTTCATCTTCCTCTGGAGTCCATAGAGTTGTTCAGAAATGACACCAAGGATGAACAATTCAATGGATTCTGTGATTTGAAGTGAGATCGGAAGATTGGTGAACTTGCTTGTTGGACTCGCTGGCTTGTTATGTTAGTTTAGCCGATTCAGCCGTCCAGGAATGTTCTTCCCTCGACTGTGTAGCTGAATAACTGTTAATGTGTCACATTAACATACCAGACGCCCTGCTGTATAGCTACTAGACTCAATGAGGCTAATAAAGACCACAGAGGAGGCAAAAAACCTGGGAACCCTCAGGAAAAGACAATAATCAGTCTACTGTCATTTTAGAAATATGGCCAGAAGAAATGGTTTTCTGTATAAATAAGCAATTAGTTGTGAATATAAAAAACCTGTACTCTACGTTTAAAATCGTACTGCCACCTTACAAGGTAAAGATAAAACTGCTTATGCATCTCTTCAGATGTGTATCAGTAAACTTAAATGAGTTCTCTGTTTTATACGCAGGCCTTCAACATTCAATTTCTGACAACGCTTTTCTTTAAATGCTAAAGAAAATCTAATTCAGTATTTAAGCCCTAATTCTCATTAGTTTAATTTCCACTCAGGTTGTTTTCCGGTTGCTGGTAGAAAGAAATGTACTTTTACCGTAGATGGAGGAGAAGAGAAAACCGAACCGTCGGCCTCTCGCTTTCCGTGAGAAAGCACTCAGCCGTCTCAGGGGAATCAAAGCTTGAGATAAAGACCCGGGAACGATTAAATAAAATCCAGGAGAAAAGGGCCGTGCTTTCAAAGAGACTGTAAGAGCTGGTCCAATCAAGCCAATTTCATGTCCTCACTCAAAACTTGCGCACAAAGCCAATCCCCCTGACCTGAGATTTCTGGCCGCAACACACGGTCCACTGTGGGAACTCTCCTCTGAGGCTGCAGCACACAAAGTGCCTTTCTAACAGAACTCATTTAACGACAACAAGACACTTTATTTAAGGCAGGAGGCATGGTGAAAAAATGCTGCAGGTAATAACATGTCAGGCTTCTAATAGTCGTTTTAGCCTTCTGACTATAATGAGAAGGAAATCGTGAGCAGAAAGAGCTGGTCTTGGAGAAGCTGTCCAGCTCAGATTGGTGCTGAGCTCTCAGGTTTCTCTACTCTTGGACCGGTCCAACATCCAACCTGAAACTCCGACTCTGTCTACTTCTTTCTCGGTTTTTTTGCAACCATTTTCACGCAGTAAACCTTCCAGGCCAGCAACGCATTTATTTAAACGATGCTGTGGAAAAGTATTTGCTCCCTTCCAGATTTCTTATTTTATTATCAAAGATAAACAGAGTAAATTGCAAAAGGCAGTTTTTAAATGTGACCAACATGTTGGTGTTGGTATCATATCAATCAGACATTAGAAAATACATTTACTTAGAAAATAAGTCACGTGTTCAGTTGCCTCATACCATGCTAGGCATTGGTTGGTATAAAATTCCCACAGTTTGATAACTTTCTGTAAAAATACCACGGTGTCGTTCCTTTATGCAAAGATTTAGCATAAAAAGGCATCCCTTGTTTAGAAATAGCCATACTCTCTCCTTCAGATGAGCATTTAGCTGTCCTGTCCGACCCCACCCACCAGGCCCACTACCTGTTCGACCTGCTTCCCTTTGGCAGGTGAAATGGGTCAGTTACAAACCGCAGAGCCAGGGTCACACAACTTCTTTAACTGGGCCATCAGAACTCTGAAGACACATAAACTGCAATGCTGACTCCTAAACCATAGATCTGTCTTCCTGCTGTGAAATAATCTATGCGGCCTATTTCGAAGATATTTTACTTCATAATAATGTACTTCTAAGTACGCATCCTAATATTGCTTAATTTTCTGTGCTTGTTCTGTATTGTATTAAAACAGTAAAGGAACAAGTGACTCTACAGCTGCTACAATTAGATAACATATTGATTATTACAGATTTAATAAGGTTATCTATGACATGCATTTGTTCGTCTTTCTTGTAAGCAAGGAAAAAACGGTTGGTGCCATCTTTCAGCCAGCTGACCTTTAGTGCAGAGCCACGGGTGGGGAGGACGAAACACGGTAATGGTCTAGGTCACCCTGGTCTCTCCAGTCCTTTCTTTGACCTTTCATTAAGAAGACGTTAAACTTCAGGAACGTTGTGATGGAACATTATGGTGGTACTGTGGTTCCAGTAACCAGCCCATACTGGTACAGCCAATAATAACGTGCACAGAGCCAGAACTTCCCATCAGTCTGGGTACAACCAAGGTGGGGGTTTCAAAGATGAAAACATCTAAATAACTCCTTTAATTTGACTAATTCTTGATGCACTAATTTCCTTTCTCAGAGCGTGTTCACCTGAGATCCAGCTTACCTGAGAGGAAAGGGGGTACCTGTGTGCTCACTGCTAGCTGAGCATGCCCGACACCCACTGACCCTCTGACATACACTGAGAACCGGCCACCAAACCAGGTCCACCAGCAGCACCGGTTAAACAAATGAAAGGAAACATCAAGCGGAGAGATGAAGATAAGCGAAGAGACGACAGGAGGTTAAAACTTCAGCCAGGAAGATATCTAATCTACTGCTCATCATCTGCAGCGTCAGAGGAGACGTTACGCCACTGAAAATGTAAAAGCACCAAGTTTAACGTTTGAGGCTGACAGTGTTGGTGTGTAGTTAAAAGAAACATCTAGCAGCTAGCTGCTGTATCAGATTCCCAATCAGAGAATTCCCAACACAAAGAGTTCATTGAGCAGCCATAGAGTGGCGGCATTGTCTCCCAAAGCTTAGTTGCCTTTAGCTGGGGACTACACCTTGCTTCAGAAAGGCCTCCCCCACATTCTGCTCAGGTTAAGTGGAATGCAGTCGACAGAGAGTGGAGATGATTATTGGATATCTATGGTGTCCCAAATAAATAACCATAAGTAAAATCACAAGTTTTTAATGGTTTGGGGCATAAAGGAAAGTTACCTGACACAGGCCAAGAACCTTTACAATCCAAAGAGACATCTCCAACCTCATTCCTGCAAAGTTAAATTTAAGCACGGTGTAGAATGTACCTCCGTGGAAGCTCCTGCTCCGGAAAGTCCTGGTAGTATCTGATGAAGAACCTCTCTGCATCTTCTCTCTCCCCCTCAGAAATAGCACTCCCATTTAAAACCATCACAGATGGCAGCCTGGGGAGGGGTTCAGGGGTCATTCAATATTTATATCATGAAGTGAATAATTAAAAACATGATGCCTGCATCATGATGCCACAATGCATAAAGAAGGAATGTTTAACTAACTGTGCTAGGAGGAGGCTGCGTCTCTCCTGGGTGCTGTACGACTGTAATAAGGGCATCCCCTGAGCTTTGACGTCCTCCAGTTTAGGGAAGAAGTTCAACTTTTCGATGTCCTCCCACTGACTGAGACCTGAATTTAAAAGGGAAAACTGTTTATTTCCCACTCTGATTGTTTCTTTGAACCACACCCTGAACCACAACCGGACAAAACAAACCGGAGTTGTTGAGGTTGATGCTGCGCAGGTTGGGGAACAGACACTCCAGTGTTTCCTTGTTGTCTCCCACAGAGCTGACGCTGTTGTTGGCCAGCACCAGCGTGCTCAGGCTGGGGTACAGCAGCCCAAACTTCCTGACTTCGGCCCAGTCCTGCAGCTGGTTGCCTGTGATCTGCAGCAGGCTCAGTGACGGGCAGGACGCCTGGGATTCTGACACGGTGTCGTAGCCATTCAGGCAGAGAAAGAGCTCCTTCAGCCTGGACACGGTGAGGTGCAGAGGAGAGCATGGTCTGAGAAATTTAAATATCTTTCAGCACAACCACAGGGAACATCACCAGACCCAACTTACTCTGGTGTGTGCTGCGTGAGTGTGTGCACGGTGTCCCAGCTGACTTGTGTGTTGATGAGGACAAGTCGTCGGACCTTGGAGAAGACGTCGGCCAAGCTGGGCTGCAGCTGCACACCGCTCAGGGGGTTCATGCTGAGATTGAGGAAGTCCAGGTGAGGGATGCTGGAAACGATGGTGCTGATCTGACAAACCACGAACCAAAATGAACAAATTTATACAATGCATCAAACTTTATTTATCTTTAAAAATGCTTTTAAACATCTGTTAATATTTAAAGAGAGAATCCTACTTTGCTTTTAACTCGTCATTTTGGGGCCTTGAGTAGATGCTTTTTGCCTTTGCCTAAACAGAGCCATATACTTCTTTCATTGTGTTTACAAGATAAATATGCTGGTATTGAATGGACATGTAATAAAAAAATAAAAAAATATATTTTTATGGTCTTTTGCCATGGTTATTATCTACCTATTCATGATTTCAAGCGCCCTAACTTCAGGAGATTTTGGCAGATTTTTGGGTTTATTTTGCGAGAGCTTAAAGTACTTATGGATGATTTACCGTTAGGTTTAGAGATTGTAATGGGTAAACTTCAGGAAAGTTCCCAGTAAGTTACAGGACAGTTGTTTGTAAGATCAAGGAAAATAACCATTAAGGTCCGCGAACATTTATTGAGAAAAAAACTGGGAAAACTCAGGAAAATCCAGAAAGTTCCCAGTGAGTTGTAAGAAAGTTCTCAAGAAGACAGAGGAATGTAAACAGTTATGTTCTGGGAAAGTTCCCGGTGAGTTCCAGTCAATTAAGATGTAATTTCAGGAAAGGAGCGGGGAAGTTCCAGGAACTTTCCCAGCAAGTTCTGGGAAAGGCCCAGCAAGTTACAGAACCATATAGGGCTCAGTTCTGGGAATCTGACTTTTATATTCTAAGTTGGGGACACGCTACACGATCAATTTTCCTGATTTTCCCACCGATTCCCAGGGAAAGTCTGCGCGTGTTGGTACAGTGTGAGAGGAGGTGAAGACTGGAGTCTGCAAGCGTGTGAGGGGAACTGACCCGACTTTAGCTGCAGTCAAACAAACATGGTAATTTTTTTTAGATGGATCTAGACGCAGTCAGGTAGCTTGAATGGATCACCGACCCAGCCGCACATGTTGCCGGCAGCCAATCAGAAGATAAGCTGGGGAACGGCATCGGCTGTGATTTCTCTTTAAACTTTGTGTGTAACTTCTCAACATTATAAACAAAAATACTTTATTAATCCCAAAGGGAAATTAAATGTTGTTGTAGCTCAAGACAGAGAATAAAATACAGTAAGTATTGGAGCAAATATTTTGATTATTAAACATGCCGTTAAACATTCAGGCTCTTAAAATAACAAATGTCAGTTATTTCTAAAATAAATTAAAGAGTTGATAATAAAATATTTTCCAATTAGAATCGAGTTATTTATCACAAATTAAAAGTTTTTGTCTACACAATCCAGTCCAAACATTACATTGTTGTCTTTTTAAGTTCATAATAACAATAAATGTTCCAAATTCTCAACATGAGCATAAAACCAACACAGTCAGCACTGTCCACATCATAATCTGTGAGATCAACTGAAAGTCTTTCAAATCTCTCTCATTTTATGGGTCAGTGGAACGGAAATACATTCAGAATACGGAGAATATCTTGTATTACCGCCTCCTACTGGTGGGTTTGTTTAACCCATAAAATGCCTCTGAAGTTTGATGCACTCGGTTGGTTTTGGTGGTTTGATAAATCCTGCAGTCTCTGAAACCTCAGCAGGTGCAGCTTTAAGTGTTTGATCGGTCTTTCAGTCGTGAATCAGAAATCTGCTGAAACGTGTCCGTTAGCGTGAACTTCAACCTCTGAAGACTCTGAAAGTCGTGTGCCCAGCTCAAAGAAAGTATTGGTAAGTTTGGGGTACGTAACCGGTTACATTCTGGAAAGTTTATGGTGGGTTTGCCAAAGTGTATGTAAAGGTTTTGGATTTGTTGAAGCAGACCCACCTCTCCCCAGTCGTTGAGCTGATTGTAGGCCAGGTCCAGCTCCAGCACATGGGCACAGAAAGCTTCAATGTCGGACCTGTCACCAGCTTTACTGATCCCACAGTCATTCAGAACCAGAATGTTGGGCAAGAACAGGCGGTCTGCAGCGGAGGAAAACTACGGTTGATTCATTTGGGACTTTCAATCAGGCATAAAGTGTTGTAGCCTTTCTCTTACCTTTAACAGGGGATCCTGGAGGACTGGGCAGAACCACCACACCTTGTCCATACGGGAAATTCTCTGGGTTGTACTTCTCACTGAGTACCCGGATGAAGGTGCGCTCCTCCTCTTCATCAGAGGAATCCATGGCTCCACAGCTTCACAGGTTTCCAGAGAAGAGAAAATAGAATTTCTCCTTAGAGATAATTAAGCAGTGCAACTGTAGATACATGCAGGTCAACTAAGAACTTCTCTGGTCCTGATCTGCAGACCTCAACCCTAAACTGATCAAAATCAATCTGTAAACGTGGCCAAAATGTTCAGTTTTTCATTTTATAAAGTTCCTTAGTTTTATATTTCACAGCTGGGTCTCAACAGTAAAAATACAATAAAAATACAAAATGCTGACTGAAAACGGATGAAGAAAATCTGTTGTTTAAAAATCCCAAAATACAAACAGTCAGACAATGACACCAGAACCAGCTGAACTGGTGTGGGTACAGATATAACAAAGATAATTGAGAAGCTTTGTTTACATATGCGGGTTTTTTGGAGAATTAAAACCTTTTAATAAAAACATTGCATCTAACTGCTGGAATTATTTATTAAACTGTAAAACATCTGAGACATCTTGTTGTGCAGCAGCTTAAATAAAGTTCATAGTTAAATCAGTATTGTTCCCCAGAGCCGGCAGACAGATCTGTGACTGTTGGAGCTCATTTACATCACATTCAGCAGCACTCGGGACGTTGAGGGAAGCTGTTCCATCTGAACTTTGTTTAAAAAAAAGGGTTAAAAAGCTTAACCACTTAACGCCCCCCTGGTAAATTTGTTTAACAAGCTTTAATTTGTTGATCAAAGCAGAATAATCTCACACTAAAACATTTAGAGGAACTGTAATTTAAATACATTTATTCTCTGAAAAATGACATATTTTTACATGAAATCATTGGTACCACAGTTCTGCTGTCCCAATGTGAAAAAAGTATTTACCCCCTAAACCTAATAACGGCTTGTTCCCCACTAAGCAGCAGCTGCTGCCATCAACAGTGATAACTGCTAATGGGTGTTTAACAACACTCTGGAGGAATTTAGACCCACTCTGCTTTGCAGAACTGTTTTAATTCAGACACATTGGAGCATGAACAGTCTGATTAGGTTCATGCTACAGCATATCAATGGAATTTTAGGCTAGACTTTGACTAGGCCTTCATTATGTGCTTTTTAACATTCAGAGGTGGACTTGCCAGCATTATTCAGATCATTGTTGTGTTGCAGAACCAAAGTGGGCTACAGTTTCTTTTAACATTTTCTGTAAATATGATGCAATCATATTGTTTTTACTCAAGGTTATGTCATAAAAATCTCCTTCAACGTGAGCCTTATCTCAATACTCAACCCTGATTGTGTCTGTCCAAACACTTCCCTCAGGTGCCTTTTATTGGCCCTGATCAGGCCTATCAGTGTCTGATTAACAATGGTCCAATTATCTGATGTTCTGCCCGTCTGACGTGGTGTGCTTGCCAAATGCCTGAGGTTCGAGTACGGACTCGGCCTGATGTTTCTGTCATAGACAGTTTCTCATTACACAGATCCCTTGCTCCTACCTCAGATGTAGCAGAGACCAGAGGAAAGAATGTTTTCAACAGCACATCAAACCCCACGTCCCCATCCCTGCTGAGAGAAACAAAAAGAGGCAACAAGATCAGATAAACGTTTCTCTTTAAGGATGCAAAAGGAAATGGTCTAATCTAATATGATAAGAACAAAGAAAACACAAAGATTAATTGGAGCCTGTATTAAATGACAACAGAAAGTTAAAGTGACATTTGTGCTGTTGGTATGGCCAAAAAAAACTAAAGTCTGGAGAATAAAACAGCCAGATCCCCTTTAAAAAGCAGGGGCGCATCCAGGACATTTGTATGGGGTGACACTCATGATCTTGGTGGCCCAGCAAAATCAAAAACCATTGCAGAATTTCTGACGTTTTATTGAGATATGTTTCCATATATGGAGAAACTTGAAATTTAGATACAATATAGAAAACAAAGATTTCTTTAAACAACTTTCTTTAAACTTCATGCTTTAAAGTGTCTACAAACAAAAAATCAGTTAATTGAATTGTTAGCAAATGCTATTTTAGCCCTAACAAAACCAATGAATTTTTGACCTAAACATGTGGTTCTGCAATAATTTCAGGGCGGAGCCCAGGGTGAGTGACAGACAGAAAAAGGGTCACTATGAAAGAGGAAAGGAGATTTAATAAAAATAGTGAAAACAAATATATAAATACTGCAACTAATCAAAGCTCTGCCTTTTTCTCTGACATTCATTCACAAATTAATGTAATGCTGTTTCCTAGTAAAGGTCACGCATGTCATACAAACATAACCTTCTTAAAGCCTGAGAGGTAGACTGCGTGTCTCAATAAATTAGAAAATCATCAAAACTTTTATTCCAGTAATTCAGATAAAAACAGTGAAACTCACAGTTTCATTCTAAACAGAGGGGTATATTTCAACCATTTATATCTATCTGTTCATTTGGATAATTTTGTCAAGCAAATGAAAACTCAAAGTTCAATTTCAGAAATTAGGCCAAAACAAGGAATTTTAACGCAGAAATGTTGTTATTGTATGGACAATGATGGGAAAGACTGCTAACGTGACAGTTGTCCAGCAAACAGTTAATAACACCCTCCTCAAGGAGGGTGTTATTAACTGTATGAGCTGTTGTCAATAGAATGATGAGAAATGGCAACAACGCAGATGAGATGAAGGTCTGAAGGCCTTGGAAGCATCTTGAGCTTCCTTGAAAAACACACACACAAATGCCATGCTGCATTGATGTCCACATTTCTGTATTAAAATACTGGTCTGATAATATATTAATATTCTTTCATTTTTAAAAATCTATTTGTGTTTTAATGGGTTGTAAGCCGTAATCATCAAAATCAACAGAAATAAACATTTAAAATATATCACACTTTGTGGAATAAATCAATAGTTTAACATTCTAAATTAAAAATCTGGCATAAATGAGCTTTTCACTGATATTCTAATGTACTGGGAGGCACCTGGAGTCATTTAAAAAAGGAAAAGGACCAATTGTGTTTTTGTTAAATTCGTCACAAAGAAAAATTTAGGAATTTACTTTTTATAATTAAAATTTTCAACTTTAAACGCCGCTCTCTGCTGCCCTCTACTGTACGGCACTGACATTTCACATTTCAATTGTTTTTCTCTTTTTTCACTAAACCACAGAAAGCATCGACTGAAAATTTGCCCCGGAAAATACATTGGGTATATTTGGCCTAAAGTAAGGTCAATGTTTTATCCCTGCATGTTCAGATTCTTGTTTAAAGCAATCTGGAATTAAATTATCGGTTTTTTTCAACAGAGTTTGGCGAATCACCCTCAAAGTCAGCGAGGAAGCGGCTGGTTGGGGCTGCATGCAAACAAAGCCTGCTCGGACAATGCAGCTCAAGCTAAAGACATAAAAACACAGAACAAACCAGCAAATTCGGGTGTTTTAAGGGGTTCCAGCTGGAAACAGACCATTTAAACTGTAACCACGACAAAGCGGATCAGAACACGCAGTACTTTGGTTTATCTTCCATCCAGTCCGGTAAAAGGGAGAACGTGTCGATGGCTGCTGGTGTTTGGGGACATATAGACGGAACATTACAGTCTATTTTGGTTCTGAAACGGTAAGGTTAGAGATGAGCCCACTCACCGTCCACCGGAACCTCAGCCTTCGGTTTGTTTTTGTTTTTCTTCGGTTAGTTTGACAGGTTAAGACACGCCCACTCTACCGGAAGTTACGTTGTTTAAATGTTTATTTTTTTACATCAGACGTAAGGAGATGAGAAAAACAAAAAACAACGAAAGCTGTGCTTTTAGATAGTCTGAAACTAAATGCCGATAAAACAAAGTTATGTTGTTTGCTAACAAAACGGAAGCACAAAAACCATAAAAACCGGTACACCAATAGTTTGTTGAAACTTAAAGTACCTTGGCTTAGGAATTAACAATAACCTTCCATTTAGGAAACTTATTGAATATGTAAAGAAGTTGAGGTTTGAACTATGGATTTTCTTTAGCTATTGCCTTCTTTCAGAACCAGGAGGCATCTTGTCTTAATGACCTTCCTACCTCGGCTGGATTACTGTCATGCTGTCCATCATGGAGCATTACGGTTTATAACATGGGAAAAATCTCTCACTCATCACTCTACTTCATATTGTTGAGTAAACTGGCCATCACTATCAAGCCATAGACTCATGCAATGGTTCATTTTCATCTGCTATCCTTGGACTGTTCCCACCTTATTTATCCTCCTCCATGTCACTTTGATAGTCCACACACAGACTTCCTCTCAGGACTTTATCTCCTTCAGTGGTCCGATGGCACGATTAGAACCTGGAAAAAAAGCATTGTTTTACTCTGCTCCTTCTACTTGGACTGCTCTACAGCAGGATGTTGATTCCTTTGAGAGGGTGATTTATACGCTACAGGAGATCCTTTCTTCCCCAGCCGTCAGCATCTACAACGGCTCTTTTCTTCTTTGAAGAAACCTGCAGAATATGAGCTACAACAACATTTAATTTCCCTTTGGGATTAATAAAGTATTTTTGAATTGAATATAAGTAGATACATCTTCCTACTCTTGTTTTTAGGTCATATTTTACTAGCTTTTCTAATTTGAGTTGAATGTTTGAACTTTTCGTATTGGTACTGTGTTTGTAACTTTAGATAACTTTGTTGTTTGTTTCTTATAATCGTTGTCTCTTATAGATGAGATCTTGGATCTCAGTGAGACAACTTGTATAAATAAAGATTAAATACATAGTTTTCTTTCTACTGTGTGTTGCCATGGCGCTACCACACAGTGCCATAGCAACAGATTTCCCATTTTTGATTGGCTGTCTTTCAAGTTTAAAGCAGTGGGGCACATGTATGCTTTTTCATAATGACAACTTTAGTTTATCATGTTAACATTTTTAATAATTATTACTAATAGGCATAATATAAAGCTCTGTCAGGTCAGAGGGTACGTATTACACAAACCTACAACAATGGTTTTATGTATCCACCACTGAAAACCCTGCAGACTGTCATCAAAAGGAACAACAGTGGAGGAGCTGTTGTCAACCAGCTTGCTCACAAGACCTACATTTCTGTAGGAGAAAATACATTCTAGAGCTGCCTGTTGGGAGACCCAGATGTGAAAAATGTTGCGATTGTGACTGAAAATATTATTTAATATTAATATTTTATCAAATAATATTTGAATCTGTTAAGGGTTGTCCTGTGAATACCAGCCCAGTAAGGCGATGGAATTAGGACAAAATAGAAAGGTGTGAGACGAGCTCTGACATTATTGAACAGCATAAACTCTGCACATATATGGAATAAATTCACACAATTTCTTAAAATACAAGAATTTATTAACAAAAATAAGTCAACATATTTCAATCAACAAACTCTTTACTATGCTAAAACAATCCAACTAAACTACCAAGCAGAATTAAAGAATAATGAAGACTAATGGACTATGTACAATATAAACAAGTTGATTAAAGATGATTGAAAACCATGACAAAAAGAATGATGCAACATTACCATGCAATGTTTATGTTTGAGGACCAAGGATTATCTTGAAGAATCTGGAAATGAAGTTAAGTTAATCTTGGAACCAACTTAGGCAATAATCAGCAAACGTTTAGACAACCATTCACAATGCAAGGTCAGATAAAATATTATTTGAATAAAATAATGTTTTAAATAATGATCTGCTGAATAAAACCAACCTTCTGGATGACTAATTCTCAACGGTGTCTCATTAGCTGCCTTTATTTATTAAAATAATATTCAAAGAAATATTATTTTGAATAAGAGCCAAATCTTTCTGGAGAAATGGGGCTTAATGGTGTTTACTTAGTTATCAAATCTAGTAAATGATGTTTAGGGACACATTATTTACTGGATTGAAAACTAAACCTTTCTGGGTAAATAGTCTTTAGCAGCAAGCACGTGTTCTCAGCTGTTAGCAGTTGAGCAAACAAAAGAAGCTAATAGCTTAGCACCAGAATCAAACCCACATCTTTAAAATACCAGGGTTAATAAAAGGGTTAAAATGCATAAACGCAGACGGCGGTTATGATCAATCTTCTGTTTAAAATCACCCTTTAAATAAAGTTAGTCTTAACTTTAAAAACATACAAATAACACAACCTGAGCACATGTGCTGCAGATAGCCTGCTAGCCCCAAGATAGCTGAGTTCAACACAAACAAAACTTCATAAAATGAAAAACGTTTAGATCATTTCAATATAAATATCTCTCTATTACGCTGCCCAAACCCTAACCTCTGAACCATGCTGAGGAAACATTGTCCAGGCGACGAAGTTTGAAGAAAGCTCTGTGAACAAAGGGTTAGCTTCCAGCTAACCTCCGGAGCTGTGGCTTGAGGCCCGTTCTGTCCGCTGACTAACTGCACCTTACCACAGGATGAGGCTCCTGTTGTCCTTCAGACCGGGGAAAACCGCGCCACTCTTCGTAGAGACAGGGTCTCTACTGGGAACTTCTCTGGAACACAGTTTGCTTCTGCAGGCCTCAGAGAGAAAGTCAAGCCAGGCTTGTACCTTAATTATCCCTTTTTATGAATGAATACCAGATCCTTTCAACAGTAATTCATCAGTACTTAACTTGTGCATATGATCTTATGACACCCTTGGATCCAGTTTGAAGAGTTTATGTCTTTTTGCCAGCAAAGAGACATTAGCGTGCTCTCTCCCCTATCCTGGTCCTGCAGAGGACCTGTGGAAGAGACAGGATGTAGCAAGAGGTGCTTTTATCTGGACAGTGACGTCACAGGAAGTCCGCAGTTACCCCGTTTCCTGGCTGTGCCGTACATAGGTTAATGCAATTTATTTTGAAAGTTCCAGGTAAGTTTGTACTGGCCTTTCATGTTGCAATCCATGGCTGTGGGTCCCAACAAAATGGTTCAGACTCTCCATACAAGTGCTGTTTCACATTTCAGTCTTTCAGATCGTCTGGTCAAGTTTTCTTCTTGGAGCTGTCGGCGCTGTAGCATGCCTAAGAGAACGACTCCTAGAAGTGGTGTGCAATTGTAATCAGCCCCCTGATTTATTCTCTGCAGAACCACCTATCTTTGCAGGTCCAGCTGCAGGTTTTTTAGGGCACTACTGTCTTTGAACAGCTACAGACTGATATTTTCCCCATTCTTCTTCATAAAACAGCTCCAGCTCAGTCAAATCGGATAGAAAACATCTGTGAATTGGTTTTCAAGTCTTGCCAAAGATTCTCAATTGGATTTAGATCTGGACTTTGACTAGGTAATTTAAACAACACCTGAATGTGCTTAGATATAAACCATCCATTGTATCTCTGGCTGTAGGTTTAGGGTGGTTGTCCAGCTGGAAGGTGAACCTCCACCCCAGTCTCCAGTCTTCTTTAGCCTAACAGGTTTTCTTCCAGGATTGTAACTCCATCCATCTTCCCATCAACTCTGACCAGCTTCCCTGTCCCTGCTGAAGAAAACCATCACCAGCACCATGATGCTGCCACCACCATGCTTTATTGCAGAGATGGTCTGTTCGTGGTGATGTGCAGCGTAATTTATATTTATGCAACATTTTATTTGAGCATAGAAGCATTTTTTTAATGCTGTCATGTTAAATATCTTAAAGAATTAAGGAATTATTGTTTCTGAAACTGTAATTTTAAAACGTTTGAATGACATTACCTCAGACCTTTAAATCATTATTTCCATGGAGACAGTGAGCATAAATCTAAAAACATTCTAGAAAATATTCATCTTAAAGGAAGAAAATGTGTCACAAACATGTCACAAGGAGACCAACACGTCCTCAGGGCCATTGAAGGAAATGATGTCACAGCTTTCTACCTGGAAAGCCAGCAGGGACAGACTCTCATAAATGACCTGGGGACTATTGGGCTAATCCTCATGTTATCTCACAGCAGGGATTAACATGTAAAACTTGCTGTAATTTAGACCAGAAATCAGAGGCACATGAGGCACAGAGCTTCTGTTTCTGAGAGTTAAAGAGTCTAATAAAGACATGGACATGATGTGAGTGTCAGCGGGAAACATCAGCCCAGAAGGAGCGAGGCAAAACTTGACGAGAGGGCGTGGCACCCTAATCCAGAAGGATCCTGTCAATCAGCCTCAGAATAATCTGCCAGGCACAGGGAATATAAACAGACACAGACCATGAGCTCCAGGCCAGATTCAGAATCAGATCATCATATCAGATAAATTCCTATTTCCTATTTTTACTTCAGTTGGAAGATTATTAAACAAAACAACAAAACGGACTGCTGCTGAGAAACATGGCTCTCCTGAAGTCAGGCTGGCTGTGGAGACAGAGTAAGTTACATTCAGTTTAAAATAAGAAAACTACTGTGATATTGTTTTTTCTGCTGTGTTAAAGGTTAAATGTGTTGATCTTTAACTGACCAACATCAGCTACTATAGCCCTACTGATTCATTTGCTCTTCTTTCTGTACAAGTATTATTACTGAGAATAATCTGAGCCATGCTTGTGGAGAATACAGCGAGAATATTCTAGAAACCCGTCAGGATCCGAGGATGTTTAGGTTTTGTTTTGTACCTGGTCCATTATTATTTTCCATGTGGTGCCTTGGTGTATTTGCCTTGAGTTTTTTTTCTTATTCTAATTAAATATGTGTGCTTTCTAGCTGTCACTTTTATTTCTTATTTAGTCCTGTATTTTGTTCTTCATGTATTTTAGTTTATGTTCTGTAAGAACTTCCTTTCGGTAGATTATGTTATTTCTTCTCTGTTTAGCCCAGCTATTCTTTGTGTCTCAGTCCATAATCAGCTTCATCTGGTCCACCTGCACCATGCCGATTAGTTTCATTCCAGTTCTCCTGTTTCATGCCCTACATATGCTCTCCTGTTTTGTTCACTCAATGCTGCATCCTTATGTGCTCGTCTATGTGTTCATGTTCGTGTTTGTAACCGTATGGTCAACCTCATGTTTAGTCTGCCAGTTTGTTTATTTATTCATGAAACCCTTTTATTTTTACATCTGGTTGGTCCTGCTTGCTCCCGAAACCCTCTATACGACAACCCCGAACTGTACCTCTAATGAAACTCCAGCCATTGTAGATACTAATCCTATTAATTGTCCTTGGTGATGTCTTTAAGTGGCTCAGATCATGGGTGGACGTGTCACTGCTGGGGGGCGGAATCCACCTAAAACCAGTTAGAGAGGACGCACAACCCTGTTAAAATACCAGGTTTTTGTGGTGTAAATATAAGATGGTGGGAAATTATTTTAAAACAAGTACCCTTTTAGAACAAGTATTTGATACACTGCCGATTTTGCAGGTTTTCCCACTATCCAAGCATGTAGAAGTGTTTAATTTTTATCATAGGTTCTCGTCAACTGTGAGTGACCGAATCTAAAACAAAAATCCAGAAAATCACATTGTGTGATTTTTAAATAAACAATTAGTATTTTATTGCATGACATCAGTATTTGATCACCCAACAACCTGTAAGAATCCCGGCTCTCAAAGGCCTGTTGGTTCCTCTTTAAGAAGACCTCCTGTTCTCCACTCATTACCTGGATTAACTGCACCTGTTTGAACTCGTTATCTGTATAAAAGACCGACTCACTCCACACACTCAATTAAACAAACTCCAACCTCTCCACCATGACCAAGACCAGAGAGCTGTGTGAGGACATCTGGGATAAAATGGTAGACCTGCTCCAGGGCTACAGGAAAATAGCCAAGCAGCTTGGTGAGAAGGCAACAATTGTTGGAGCAATTATAAGAAAATGGAAGAAGCTCAAGATGAAGGTCAATCTCCCTCGGTCTGAGGCTCCATGCAAGATATCACCTCGTGGGGTATCAATGATCATGAGGAAGGTGAGGGATCAGCCCAGAACTACATGGCAGGACCTAGTCAATAGCCTGAAGAGAGCTGGGACCACAGTCTCAAAGAAGACCTTTAGTAACACACTACGCTGCCATAGATTAAAATCCTGCAGCGCACAGTCTCCCTGCTCAAGCCAGCGCATGTCCAGGCCCGTCTGAAGTTTCCAGTGACCATCTGGATGATCCAGAGTAGGAATGGGAGAAGGTCATGAGGTCTGATGAGACAAAAATAGAGCTTTTTGGTCTAAACTCCGCTCACCGTGTTTGGAGGAAGAAGGATGAGTACAACCCCAAGAACACCATCCCTACCGTGAAGCATGGAGGTGGAAACATCATTCTTTGGAGATGCTTTTCAGCAAAGGGGACAGTACGACTGCACCGTATTGAGGGGAGGATGAATGGGGCCATGTATCAGGAGATCTTAGCCAACAACCTCCTTCCCTCAGTAGGGCATTGAAGATGGGTTGTGGCTGGGTCTTCCAGCATGACAACGACCCGAAGCACACAGCCAGGGCTACTAAGGAGCGGCTCCTCATGAATATGGCTGGTTTATAACATCTTGTTGTTAATTTACATTGATATTTAGAAACCACAACTTTTAAGTTAAGTCATCTTAATCCTGGGATGGGCACCCATCCATTTTGAACTGCTAACTTTGTTAGGCTTCCCAAGTAACGTCAACATCATTTAAACAATGTTTTGTCATCTTATTTCAGCAAAATGCAACCACAAAAGAAAAGGCTTAAACAACAGAAGGACTAACTTTGCTTTTTAAAGAGTATCGTCAGTGTTGGTAACGTTAACACACCAAGATGTCCTCATCATACTCATCTAGTTAACATGTCTGACATTATATTAGATATTATGTGTAATAATGTCTCATCAGGAGGATGATAGTACAGAAGTAGTGAAGCAGTTGAAGCAATAAAAGGTGGAGAGACGGAGGAAGCTGAGGCATTAAATGATAAGTAATAAAAATATTATTATTTAAGATAATTTTTTATTCATTGTTTCCACAGTACTATAAAGGTTTGGGTCAGAATAGGAGATCATCAGCTGCACTAGAACAAGTGTTCTGCACATTTATAGGGTGAGATGCTACTCCATGGTAACCGAGAGGTGGATTTTTTCCCCAATTTATTTTAAAAATGTGCCACCTTTATGCTCAGAGGTGGTACCTTAGACATGCATCTCTGAAGCTATTTTGTATGTTTAGTAGCAGCGATGCAGCAGCGCCAACAGAAAAAGAGGATGGTACAGGCCTGGAGGTGAGGTCTTAAAATAAATCAGTGAACACTTTTAATGTCAGGATGAGGTTATTGTCCAAGATATCGCACCCTGCGGGCGGTCAGACACCTTGGAGTCTGTCCAGTCCTTGGTCCCCAGAAGCAATCACACTCTATATAACATTGACTCTTAAAGGAATGACTCTCAAACAGTCTCTAACTTTTAGCACATTTAATCTAAATTAGGCAGAGGAATGATTACAGAGATCAGCGCCAAGGCTCCCGTCTCCGACCGTCGCGTCTGTTAGAGGATGACGAAGAGCCCCGAAAGAAGGTCACATGTAGTTTTATATCTGGCACTCCAATGAAATGGATGTTCCCTCCCTCAGTGTTTATCAGTAGACTATGTGTCACCATTGTGGTGTCTATCTGGTATCTATCCTCAACAGGTGTTGCTTTTTTTAATCTTACGTAAGTCAGATCCTGATACTGTATATTACCATATGTAATGTCGTAATGCCATGCAGGGACATCAAGAGTTTGAGGCATTTTTGACCAATAAAACATGTTAAACCATTTACGTATCTGTAAGGTTTCCAATATGTGTCCCCCTCCCCGATGTTTAACTTATTCCTACACCCTTGGAGGGAGATGAAAGTCCCTATTGCCCAGCAACAGCCCCAAAACCTGAAGGATCTGGACAAGATCTGTATGGAGGAGTGGTCCACAATCCCTGTTGCAGTGAGTGCAAACCTCGTCAAAAAATACAGGAAACGTCTGATATCTGGAATTGCAAACAAAGGTTTCTGTACCAAATATTAAGTTTTCCTGATGTATTAAATACTGATGTCGTGCAATAAAATGCAAATGAATTACTTAAAAATCACACTGTGATTTTCTGGATTTTTGTTTTAGATTCCGTCACTCACAGTTGAAGAGTAACTATGATAAAAATTAAAGACTTCTACATGCTTTGGGGGTGGGAAAACCTGCAAAATCAGCAGTGTATCAAATACCTGTTCTCCCCACTGTATATTGTGTACAACTCGACAGAAAAACACCTGCCATCAAATGAAGAGAATCAGATGAACCTGAAAGAAGGTTCAGCTGTCATAGTTACATTTTCCTGACATTTGCTCATTCATTTCCTGCAGTTGAAGCCATAGTTTGTAGAGAGAGAGAGGGGGTTTAGTTGTACAATAGTACCACGGCATTACCATAGAACAGTGAAGACAGCCATCCGTAACTGGAGAAGATATGGGAACCAGGAACAACACTAGAACTGGAAAGAAGTCCATAAAACTAATGAAAAGATGGAGACTGGTCAGGAGAGCTGCCAAGAGCCTGGTAGTGACTCTGAAGGAGCTGCAGGACTTTCCTACAAGTACTAGTTGTGACTTAAATTGGATAACGGTCTTCTATATTCTCCACGTGTCTTGAATAAGACGTAGGGTTGAAGGAAAGAGACCATTTCTTCCAATGAACCTGGCAAAAATATCCCAGAACCTGTAATGATCTAATGAAACCAAAACGTAACCACCGGACCTGCCTGATGGAAGTCCAAAAGGCACAACATATTTGATTCAAAAAAGACACTGAGCATCACCAAAAGTGCCTAGAGTGATTATGCTTTGGGGTTAATCAGTTTGACTTAAAACCTTTAATGTCTGCCAGAAAGCTAAAGATAAAGATGGATTTCATTTTTACTGAGGGAAGTGTGGAGAATGGCACAGAATGCAGGTGTGAGTGATCAGGGTAAAACATGGAGCAGCTGAGGCAGAAAGGAGGAAATTAACTAGAAAACTAAAAATAAAGAAATTAACTAATAGGGCAAGAACTAACACTAATGAACACAGATAAATGAACAGGATACATCAAGACCTTATAGAACATAAGAAACAAAAGGCAGATGATGAGAACACAAATCAGAACCAAAACCTAACATGATCCCGACAAAACATTGCTCCAATCAAAAAAGATTGTTTCTGCTAAAATAAAATTTGAGCTAGAGTCCAGAACTAAATCTACTGGGTCACCTGAAGAGCAGCTGTGGCCAACAGATGTCATCACAGTCTGAGAGATTCAGGGAACTTTGAGGCAGAGTGGGCCACGTCTAAATGTAGGATGACAATGAAGACTGTTTAAATGAAATCAACTGTGTTTCAACAGAGTATTAGTTTAAGGATGTCTACACTCATGCAGCCAGTTTGTTGGTGACTTTTCACTTAGTCAGTCAGTCAGTCATTTTCTACCGCTTATTCCATAGTGGGTCGCAGGGGAGCTGGTGCCTATCTCCAGCAGTCTATGGGCGAGAGGCAGGGTACTTTTCACTTATTTATTATTAATTGTTTTTCATGATAACCAGACTTTTTCACAGGTATTTGAAAAGGGGGCTGTACATCTCAGAAACCTATTTGCAAATTTACTTTATAAGTAAGATCACAAGAACCCTTGAAGAATACAGAATTGTACCAAAATATTTAAATAATAAATAATTAATTCAGTCACAGACTCTAGAATAAAAGAGGTGCAAGGACTGTTCCTAGGGGCACACCACAACTTAGCTGGATCATTAAGGAGGAATTATGAGAATGAACAATGAGATCCCAGATCCTACATCAAATTTCTTTAAAGACAAGCACTAACATTTCATGTGTTTGCTCTCCAGCCGCCATCCTAAAGCGCTGGAAGCTAAACTGGTGCGACCTTTGGATAGACGGGAGTCTGTGTTTCTACAAGACTGACAACAGGCGAGAATTAGATCAACGTGTTGGCCTCAAGATAACATGCATCGATGTTCACTCTGGCCTGGAATGTGGAGGTACATCGCAGGAATACTTTTACAGCCAGTCATCCTAAAAAGAAAGTACACCCTGTTTCAGTTCATATCAGGACATTATAAAAACGTTTTTTACCAGTGTCTAAAATTATTTATGTCTAACCTCAAGTGTACAAAAAAAAAACAAAGCACAGCTGGCACTTTCATTTTTTATTGAAAAAAGGATAAACCTACAAAATCTTTGTACACCCTTGATGCCAGGTGTCGCTAATGAAATGCACTTTTACTGGAGCATGCAGGTGTATTAATATTTTTTTTCTATAGCTCAATTAATGTATTATGTCATTAATGATAATTTCCATAATTCAATCCAATCCGACTTTATTCGTAAGGAACTTTAAAACACAATACAGGAGCAGGGAAAAGTTCAAAATTAAACAGGGCATACATAAAACAGCGGTAAGAGCAAACATACGACACAAACAGATAAAACAACACAACAAACAAAATACAGTAAAAATCAGCATCTCAAGAGGTGTCAAGGTCGAGAGCAAAGAGATGAGATTTAAGGAGTGATTTGAAAACAGAGAGAAGAGGCCTGTCCCTCGTCCCCCTGAGCTTACACTTGGTTTTGGAGTACTGAGGAGCGGCTGAGCAGGTAGGATAGGGCAAGCCCATTGTGGATTTGAAAACAAATAAAAGGATTTTTAAATTAGACAGTGGAGAGAAACTAAAATTAAGGTAATATGCTGATATTTACTTGCATTAGTTAAAAGACGAGCTGCTGTGTTTTGTACCCTCTGGAGCTGGGCTACAGAAGAACTCCGAACCCCTACATAAAGTGCTTACAGTAATCAAGGTGGTGACAAAGGCATGAATTAAAATCTCAAAGTGATTCTGAGAAAGAATTAGTTTTATTTTTGAAAACTGCCTCAAATGATAAAAGCTTGATCTGATGGCTGTCCTTATCCGAGCATCAAATCTAAGCTCCTTGTCCACTTTTACCTCAAAGGAAATTTCCAAACTATCCGAAGTCCATCATTCGCAGGAGTAGACGTCCCAGTAAATTCAGCCCAAGGTCAGAGCATGAAGCTCAGAAAAATGACCAAACCTCAAGAGCTCCATCTCAGGCCATCTATTGCCGCTAAAAATGGTTCTACCATCTGGTGGAAATTAGGCTGTAATTAGTTTATTCAAACTCAGCTTTTGCTTTTCATTTAATTAATAATGACAGCATAAAATCTGCTGTGTGATTTGGTAAACTTGTTATGAAGCTTAATTCACATTAGAAGCCAGTAAAGATCAGCTCGTTTTATTGTGTCCTGATAGATAAAACTAGAATTGGAAGACGGTGTGTTTTCTGTTTACTCTAAAACTCGTTTTTATTTTATCTGCCGTAAAGATGCTTCTTGGCAGTAAATCTAATTCTCTAGAAAGTCTATTTATTTCCACATTTGAAAGGAAAATGCTTTTCTGTGTTCAGCAGCAGAGTTCAGTCTGTAGGTTGGGTCAAATCCTCTCTGCCAATGCATAACAGCTTTGGGTGGAGGGAGTGTGATGGTGTGGGGCGGCATCTCCTTTAATGGAGAAACAAGACTTGTCATCTTTATTGGAACCAATCAGAGAGATGTTGAGATGAGATTCTGCAACATGTGGCGATCTCATCTCTCCACTCATAGGAACCAAACCCTGTCCTCCAAGATGTCAATGCTTGACCCCAGAGAGCATGGCTTATCTGAGAGAGACTAGCTGTAGAGTAGAGGGAATGGTATGACCTGCATGCAGACCAGACCTCTACCTCCAGGAATATCTGTGGGATCAGGTTGGGATCTGTTCATGCCAGATTGAACGACACAACCACATGCTGACTTGCAGCAAAGTCTGGTTGAGGAATGGAATGCCATCCCACGGCAGTGTGTGACCAGTATGAGGAGGACGTACTTCTAAGACCCGTTTGTTAAATAAATAAATAGTTAAACTGCCAGTATGTCAATCATTTGATTGAACTAGTGAAACAAAACAAGAGTCAATAGCAGAATAAACAGTTTGGCAGAGAAGATTTGGAAAGTTTTTCATTGGAGCAACCCACAGACTCAGCTCTGTTGCTCAACCCACAAACACATTATCCTTACAAATGTGGGACCATTTAAAGAGACACAAACATGCTTTTAGATTTATTGCCAACAAGATTTATTGAACCAATGTAACTGACCAAACACAAACCTCCTTACATTTTGTGCCAAGAATAAATGCTAGAGGAACATTCTTGGAACCTGGACAGAGGGAAGTAAAAGTATGTGCTCTGTATCTGTAGGTGTGAGCCCACCAGAGAGTAATCCCAGGGAGAACCTTATCACGGTTCATCTCAGAGGTGGCTCAACGCTCAACTTGTGTGCAAATAGCGAAGACGAATCTCTGTAGGTACATTACTTCTGTTGGGTCAGACTTTGATTTAAAAACATTTATCAGCTTCTCATTTCAGTTTTTTCCTTTTTCTCGATCAGAGCATGGAAACTAACTCTGCTTGAAACCCGGAGAAGCCCGGTAAGTTCTGCATGTTCCCTGTCAGTTCTGAAGCTTTATCCATCAATTCTTTCCACCCCTTTGATAAAAGGGTTTTTTCTCCTGTGTAGGTGTTCACATATGACCCCTATGATGACTCCTACCAGGCCATCCCCCTGAACGGCTACCACACTGTCTATATCACACCTGGAGCAGGACCAGGTATGCTGAATGACCTTATTCCAGTACAGCTTCAAAGCCCCATGCCCGGGTAAGAACACAAACTCAACCGAGCTTTCATGATCCAGACGGACGTGAATGCTGACAGCAAACACAAAAACAATCAGTGTTTCTCTGTGGATGTGAACCCTGATATTTCCTGCAAACACAGCTCTTCGTCCTCAGTTTCCCTCCAAACACCTGCTGCCTGTGTGGTTTAATTCAGACGCAGACCACTCGATTTGGGCCACAGCTCCCTCACTATTTAAATCAGGAGTGAAAAAACAAGACAAAAGCAGACATTTTTTATCCAAGTGGAACAGTATTCCCACAAAGAAGCCATTGAGATGCAAATTTTGTACAGCAGCTGTTTTAGGTTCGTACAGCTGATCTGCAGGTGAAGTCAATAGCAGAAATTGACTTTGATATGAAATGAAACAACTTGTCGCCTTATTGTGGTCAGACACAAAAGAGCTCAGAGCTTCTCTGAACTTCTGTCACATTCAAATGCAGAGGAGCCAAAAAGTTCTAAAATGGCAGATTTTTGTGATGTTAAAAAAATGAGACCTTAATAAAAAGTTTCCACTTTTTTTACACCCTTAAATAAGACTTATATCCTGAGCATTTGAACTGAAAAAACATAAAAATAATTCCTGGGTAAACAGACAAAATCAAAAAGCTACAGCAGTCTGGTTATTTCAGTGTGGACATCCTTACATGACTTTGTAAAG
This sequence comes from Girardinichthys multiradiatus, assembly GCF_021462225.1. Classification (NCBI taxonomy): domain Eukaryota; kingdom Metazoa; phylum Chordata; class Actinopteri; order Cyprinodontiformes; family Goodeidae; genus Girardinichthys; species Girardinichthys multiradiatus. Next base: position 11,618,569 of record NC_061804.1, on the reverse strand, counting down.
TGCCTTGAGACGACATGTGTTGTATATTGGCGCTGTATAAATAAAACTGAATTGAATACTTTGAAGCACCTTTGTAGATTTGGATGTAAGGTAGGACTCAAAGTAATTCTCCTTCCATCCATTTCAACAAAAAGTATTACCACAGCATGATGCTGCCACCACTATGAGTGTGTATTATTTTGTGGCAGAAAAGTTCACAGTGGTTTCATTGAACCATCACATATTCATTCACATGGTTTGGGGATATTTTGGAAGAAAAGGCTGCGGTCTTTCAACCCAAGTTTGGAGATTGTTACATAGAACACAACCAGTTCTTGTTGGAAATTGGTTCAACTCGTCAAGTTTTTGTCATGTCACTGTTGTCCCTGTACAGGTCCTTCTCAAAATATTAGCATATTGTGATAAAGTTCATTATTTTCCATAATGTCATGATGAAAATTTAACATTCATATATTTTAGATTTATTGCACACTAACTGAAATATTTCAGGTCTTTTTTTGTCTTAATACGGATGATTTTGGCATACAGCTCATGAAAACCCAAAATTCCTATCTCACAAAATTAGCATATCATTAAAAGGGTCTCTAAACGAGCTATGAACCTAATCATCTGAATCAACGAGTTAACTCTAAACACCTGCAAAAGATTCCTGAGGCCTTTAAAACTCCCAGCCTGGTTCATCACTCAAAACCCCAATCATGGGTAAGACTGCCGACCTGACTGCTGTCCAGAAGGCCACTATTGACACCCTCAAGCAAGAGGGTAAGACACAGAAAGAAATTTCTGTACGAATAAGCTGCTCCCAGAGTGCTGTATCAAGGCACCTCAGTGGGAAGTCTGTGGGAAGGAAAAAGTGTGGCAGAAAACGCTGCACAACGAGAAGAGGTGACCGGACCCTGAGGAAGATTGTGGAGAAGGGCCGATTCCAGACCCTGGGGGACCTGCGGAAGCAGTGGACTGAGTCTGGAGTAGAAACATCCAGAGCCACCGTGCACAGGCATGTGCAGGAAATGGGCTACAGGTGCCGCATTCCCCAGACCTGGGCTACAGAGAAGCAGCACTGGACTGTTGCTCAGTGGTCCAAAGTACTTTTTTCGGATGAAAGCAAATTCTGCAAGTCATTCAGAAATCAAGGTGCCAGAGTCTGGAGGAAGACTGGGGAGAAGGAAATGCCAAAATACCAGAAGTCCAGTGTCAAGTACCCACAGTCAGTGATGGTCTGGGGTGCCGTGTCAGCTGCTGGTGTTGGTCCACTGTGTTTTATCAAGGGCAGGGTCAATGCAGCTAGCTATCAGGAGATTTTGGAGCACTTCATGCTTCCATCTGCTGAAAAGCTTTATGGAGATGAAGATTTCATTTTTCAGCACGACCTGGCACCTGCTCACAGTGCCAAAACCACTGGTAAATGGTTTACTGACCATGGTATCACTGTGCTCAATTGGCCTGCCAACTCTCCTGACCTGAACCCCATAGAGAATCTGTGGGATATTGTGAAGAGAACGTTGAGAGACTCAAGACCCAACACTCTGGATGAGCTAAAGGTCACTATCGAAGCATCCTTGGCCTCCATAAGACCTCAGCAGTGCCACAGGCTGATTGCCTCCATGCCACGCCGCATTGAAGCAGTCATTTCTGCAAAAGGATTCCCGACCAAGTATTGAGTGCATAACTGTACATGATTATTTGAAGGTTGACGTTTTTTGTATTAAAAACACTTTTCTTTTATTGGTCGGATGAAATATGCTAATTTTGTGAGATAGGAATTTTGGGTTTTTATGAGCTGTATGCCAAAATCATCCGTATTAAGACAATAAAAGACCTAAAATATTTCAGTTAGTGTGCAATGAATCTAAAATATATGAATGTTAAATTTTCATCATGACATTATGGAAAATAATGAACTTTATCACAATATGCTAATATTTTGAAAAGGACCTGTATATACTTCATAGTCCCTTTTTGCACTCTTCCCCCGACTGGTACGTTTGTAAGGTGAGATCCTTGTGATCCTTTCTAACCTCTCTGTAAACTGTGGCTTTGCTAAAAGTTTATTACAGTCAGATTATAGTGAGTCACATTCACTATTCATGGCAGATATGAAATAAAACAGGGCTGCATGATGAAAAAGAGCCAGACGTTAAACAAAGTGCTTAAAGGTGTGCAGACAGATTATTGCAGGTTTTTATCTTTCATATTTATACCTCTTCCAGATGCAGGTCATATTAAAGGGACAAAAGGTTCTGACAATGATTTATGTTGGTCCGACTTCTTAACTTTACAAAAACCTTGAATTTTAACAAGGGAGTGTTTATAGAATGATCAGTGTTTTAATTAATTAAAAGATGGAACAACTTCATATATTTAAACCTTCACCTGTCACCAGAAAAACAATTATTTTTATTGGTGTAGAAACTCTTAAAATGTATGTTTTTGAAGCCAGCATCTCAAAACCTAACCAGCACATAGTGAGAAGAAAACAAAAGACATCTTTACTATATTTAGCATTGATGATATTAACTAAGCCCTGCATAGATAAAGTATGTACTTATTATTACGTAATACAACAAACATGACGGTGAGGACACAAGCTATAAATACAGCTGCATGTCTTGTTTTGTTTAAGGAACCCACCAGGTGGTTGTCCAGAGAGATCCGTTTGATGGAGTCACAGAGAGCATTGCACTGGGATTACTGGCGGGAATGGCAGCCGGGGCAGCCATGCGATCCTTCCTCTGGATGCCCTTCTTCTTCTGCTGAGATGTCCCTGAAGCCACCACACTGCACCTATTCTGCGTCTCTGCCCCAGGAGGACTCCTGATGAAAATGTGTAGAAAAGCTTCTTTATCATTGTTTGGTCTGCTTTTCTTCTCAGATGCAGTTTGGAATCTGAACCTGCTCAGGCTGCTTGTTTATTCAGGACATTACAACTACCCAAAGGACGTTTCTAAAACAACAAGCCAGTTTTGTATTTAACAGTCTTTTATCTGTTGTTTCATATTTTGCAAGCTTAAAAACACAATAGTTAATTATTGTATTGTTCTGTATTAGAAAATAAATTGCACAATTAAAACAAATGCTACTTTGCTCCCAAATTGTTTTGCTTTATGTAACGGATGTTATGAGTGGAGGTATCAGCTCAATGGGAGGGTGACTTTTTAGGTGTTTCAGTTCGCTTTGAGGTTCGTTCTGTGGATAAAGTGGCTGGCAGGGTTGGGACAATGCAAAAAAGAATAAAAATGGACCTCTGATTGTTTTTTTTAACCTTATGACCAAACACCTCTTTGAATTAACTGTCAGCTAATAAATCTCCATGAAATAAAAACACATTATCATGGTAAAAATTGTACTTTAGTCTCTACCAGGTTCTTGAACTTTTTTAATTTACTCTCATATGTACAAAACAGATTCATCATTAGAAACATTACACCAAAAATGAAAAAGCTGGGAGTAAAGCGTTGCTGCTTCCATAGAATATTAGACTGAAGAAGCAACCTTGAGCTGCTGTTAAAATAGATTTCATTAACTGATCATCTAACATGACCACTGCTATAACAGCAAGATTTGCATAAAGGAGCAGTAGTGTTATCAGTGTCAGGGTGGAAAGGCATCAGCAACAACCTTAGAGCTACAACTTTTGCTTTTCATCTATCTGGGAAAGACTTTCGGGTCTTCTCCAAAATTATCTGAAGTCCATCATCCTACAGAGAGAAATTATTCCCAAGTGGAAAACATCTCAGACAGCTGCCAGTCTTCCCAGGAGAGGACGTCCCAGCAGATTCAGCCCAAGGTCAGAGCGTGAAGCTCAGAGAAATTACCAAAAACCCAAGATTTCCATTTCAGACTCTACAGCAGGTTAAAGGTCAACCTTTAACAATTAGAAAAACAGTGAACCACTATGGCTGTCATAATGGACAGAACCATGTTTGTAGGAGACCGAACACAACAGATCAGCAAATATCACATCCAGCAGATACCAACCGTCAAGTACAGACATGGAGGAATGATGGTTTGGGCTTTGACTGAAGGTGGGTGTACTCTCTTTTAACAGTGAGTGTATATGAAAAAACAATCCATCGATCCATATCCGAGATGGGGTCGCTGGGGCAACAGCTCCAGAAGGGCACCCCAGGCATCCCTCACCCCAGCGTAGTCCACCAGCTGATTCTGAGGGATTCCAAGGCGTTCCCAGGCTAGATGGGATATACAGTCCCTCCAGTGAGTTCCGGGTCTTCTACGTGGTCTTCTCCCTGTGGGACGTGTCTGGAAAACCTCCAAAGGGAGGCAACCTGGGGGCATCCTGATCAGATACCCAAACCACCTCAACTGATTACTTTCAATAAGGAGGAGCAGCAGCTCTATGTTGTGATTATGAATCTGAGAATATTATTTAATATTAATATTTTATCAAATAATATTTGGGTCTGTTAAGGATTGTCTTGTGAATACCAGCCCAGTAAGGCGATGGTATTAGGACAAAATAGAAAGGTGTGAGATGAGCTCTGACATTATTGAACAGCATGCACATATATGGAATAAATTCACACAATTTCTTAAAATACAAGAATTTATTAACAAAAATAAGTCAACTCAAAGTCAAACATATTTCAATCAACAAACTCTTTACTATGCTAAAACAATCCAACTAAACTACCAAGCAGAATTAAAGAATAATGAAGACTAATGGGCTATGTACAATATAAACAAGTTGATTAAAGATGATGACCAAAAGAGTGATGCAACATTACCATGCAATGTTTATGTTTGAGAACCAAGGATTATCTTGAAGAATCTGGAAATGAAGTTAAGTTAATCTTGGAACCAACTTGGACAATAATCAGCAAACATTTAGACAACCATTCACAATGCAAGATCAAATAAAATATTATTTTAATAAAATAATGTTTTAAAGAATGATCTGCTGAATAAAACTAACCTTCTGGATGACTAATTCTCAACAGTGTCTCATTAGCTGCCTTATTTATTAAAATTATATTTGAAGAAATATAATTAAGGGAATATTATGGAAAAGAGCCAAACCTTTCTGGAGAAATGTGGCTTAATGGTGTTTACTTAGTTATCAAATATAATAAAATATTGTTAGGGACACATTATTTACTGGATTGAAAACTAAACCTTTCTGGGTAAATATTTAGCAACAAGCACGTGTTCTCAGCTGTTAGCAGTTGAGCTAACAAAAGAAGCTGCTAGCTTAGCACCAGAATCAAACACATACCTTTAAAATACCAGGGTTAATAAAAGGGTTAAAATGCATAAACGCGGACGGCGCGTTATGATCAATCTTCTGTTTAAAATCACCTTTAAATAAAGTTAGTCTTAACTTTAAAAACATACAAAAAACACAACCTGAGCACATGTGCTGCAGATAGCCTGCTAGCCCCAAGATAGCTGAGTTCAACACAAACAAAACTTCATAAAATGAAAAACGTTTAGATCATTTCAATATAAATATCTCTCTATTACTCTGCCAAAACCCTAACCTCTGAACCATGCTGAGGAAACATTGTCCAGGCGACGAAGTTTGAAGAAAGCTCTGTGAACAAAGGGTTAGCTTCCAGCTAGAGTTGCCAACCGTCACTTGAAAAACGGAATCGTCCCGTATTTAGAATAAAAAGTACGCGTCCCGTATTATTAGGTGGATCAAAAATCTTCACTAAAGTGTCAATAGAATCAATAAATGATGGGGTGCTTTACATGTAATATTACGGTAAATTCATTACCAGCCACATCCTGCTCTGTGACCAATGAGCTGACAGAATATTTCGGCTCATCTCATTGGCCAGCAGGTACCGTTGCTAAGGATAGATAGATAGATAGATAGATAGATAGATAGATAGATAGATAGATAGATAGATAGATAGATAGATAGATAGATAGATAGATAGATAGATAGATAGATAGATAGATAGATAGATAGATAGATAGATAGAGAGGAACAGCAGAGAGGTGGATGCAAGTTCTTCAGCAGCTGACATCCCCAACATCCAGGTTATTGTACCCTTTGTCCTCAGCATCCCTTCTTCTAGTGGGTTTGTGGAAAATATTTTCTCCATCATGAAAAATAAGTGGACTGATGTGAGGAACAAATGTTCTACAGAATTAATGAGAAGTGAGCTAATTGTCAGTCTAATTAATGAAATGTCCTGCTCAGAGTTTTACTCGGTAGTCCTGAAAAGCAAACAACTCCTTGCAGTAGCAAGGAGTTGGACGGCCCTACCAGGAGGTGTCCCTTATTTATTTATCAAGGAGTTGGCAACCCTACTTCCAGCTAACCTCCGGAGCTGTGGCTGGAGGCCCGTTCTGTCCACTGACCAACTGCACCTTACCACAGGATGAGGCTCCTGTTGTCCTTCAGACCGGGGAAAACCGCTCCACTCTTCGTAGGGACAGGGTCTCTACTGAGAACTTCTCTGGAACACAGTTTGCTTCTGCAGGCCTCAGAGAGAAAGTCAAGCCAGGCTTGTACCTTAATTTCCGTTCATAAATTTATCTACCGGATACACAGACAGTGTTTCATTTTTACTTATCTTGGTGTATATGATCGATGATCATATGAGGCCCTCGGATCCAGTTGAAGAGTTTATGTCTGTTTGCCAGCAAAGAGACATCAGCGTGCTGTCTCTCTGATCCCGGAGGAACAGTGGAAGAGAAAGACTTTGTTGGGGAAGTGGGGGTTTTATGTGCAGTGGCATCATGGGAAGTTCCCTGTTACCCTCAATTCCTAAGTTGTGCCGGAAGTAGGTTAGTGCAATTTATTTTGAAAGTTCCAGAAAAGTCCGTACCGCATTTCCTGTTGTAACTCATGGCTGTGGGTCCCAGCATCTACTTTGAGCTCCCCTCAGCTGATGGAGCTCAGATGATGGCAACTTTATTTATAAAGCACATTTTGGCCAAAGGGTAACTCAAAGTGCTTATACATAAGAGTATATACAAATACCAAGAGATAACACATAAAAACAAAAGATAAAAGCAGTTAAAATAAAAGCAGTTAAGAACAAGCAAATGACAAAAAGGATTTTCCCCTTGTTTTAAAGGAGCTCAGCTTGGGAGCAGATCTGCGGTGTCTAGGAAGCTTATTCCAGACTTTTGGGGCATAAAAACTGAAGCTTGCTTCACCGTGATTTGTTCTGAGTCGAGGAATGGTGAGTAGGTTTGATTCCGATGACCTTAAAGATCTTGATAGTTTGAAGCACTGAAGATCAGAAATGTAATGAGGGCTCAGAAAAGTGAATGCTTTGTAAACCAGATTTTAAACTCTTCTCTGAGCTCTAGGTAGTCAGTGTAAAGACCTAAGAACTGGACTGATATGCTGGGCTCTTCTTGTTCTTGTAAGAACTCTAGCCGCAGCATTTTTCCTGACTCTGTCTCTTGTGTTGAGTCCAGCCACCCACCAGATGAAGCATACCGCAGCTGCTTCTATCCCAAATCAACCCCAACAGTATTTCTACTTTGCATGAACATATCTAAGACTGTGATTTAGCAATGAAGTGTGTAAAAATGTTTCTCCTTCCCAAAATGTGGTACTCATAAACAGGGATAGGATACACCAGACACAAAGTCCTCCCTATTGTTGACTGAGGTCACAAAGACGGATTCATTTTTGTTACGTGTGGACAACTGTGCAGACAGGATAGGCTCTGCAACATTTCTCAGTAAATGTGATATATGAATAAAGTTACTGACATGTGCCACTGTCTGCCATGCTCAGGAGATATTATCAAGCAGTAATTCACTTTTGAATTGTTGGCAAAAAGTAAATATTTTCTCTTCTTCCTGCTCCTATTATGCTTCTTTAGGTACCAAGATGGCTGAGATGGAGGAAGAACAAAAGTATAAAGCAGCTCTGTGGATGGCCAGCTAAGCTGTTTGTAAAGGAGGGAGTGTGACGGCCTGTTATCACTGCTTCAGGCTCCTTTGCTTTTCCCCTCAGATTGGGGTTAAAGATCTAGAAGCACCTGAGAGGTGGGATGGAGAAGATGATGTAAAGCCACCTCCTGCTGGGTCTCTCTCTCCATCTCTGGGAGGCTGCTTGACAGCATGGAAAATGTTTCATTTCATGCATCTTTTTACAACAAACTGGTGCATACATTAACAATCCTCCATGCAGGGGATCCACCACTGATGCGCACCATTACTCAGCTCACATTTAACTGTTTCTTTGTTAAATAAACTAATTGGGCAAACTAAGCTTCATCTGTGGACTCTCCTCTTTTTGTTGCCAAGTTGGTATCAAAAGAAAAAAATAGTTTGCTCAGCATATTTCATTCAAGTTTGGGTATGGAAACCTGCGTGTTCTGACCCTGAAACTCAGAGGAAACAGAACTCTACACAGCAGCAAATATAGCGAACATTTCCTTATAAATATATTCAATAAAGAGGCAGGAAATTCAAACCAGATCATGCTAACAATCAGAGTAAACCACACATACAAAGAAAGTGAGCCAAGTTTGTCCATAAATTATTATAATTATTTAATTTAGTTTAATAAAGTGGAATGACACCAGAAACATGTTCTGAATACACAAGGAGTGGCTCCAAAACGGCGGAAAGCCAAGAATGCAGCTTAAATCCATCAGCACTTAGAAAACAATCCTGCCTCCTGTCAGTGCAAAGTAATATAGTCTAATTTAGTTTTAACTGATGGTCTACAAAAAGGTTTCCCATTACCAAGGTGTCAGACAAGACGAACCACATTGTTTGTTACAGCAAAAGGCTCTCAACACCATCAGAACCTTATTGGTGCAAACAAATTAATGACATTGGTTACAGATGCGTTTCTAAACCCCTGAAAGTTCCAGTGAGGATCTGTGGAGCCAAAATCTGAGAGGAAAGAAAGTAATTAGTCTATAAAGCAACCATCACCAGGCGCTCCTCACAAGAGTCCAAAAAACGTAGAGATAAGCTGTCCAGAAGCTAAGGACCACTCACAGAAAGTTTAAAAAAGACCAGGAGATAGCAAGTATTCTGCCCATGAAAACAACAAGTAATGCCTTTAAATCAGTGGCGTCTAAAAACATTCACCGCACACATCTCCACTGCTGAAGAAAGAGCTCTGTGTTCCCCCCTCAGAATTGACTGATTTGGCAAAAATGAACTGAAAATATTTCCCCTCAGTTTTGCAGCTGATTAACACATCATGTCTTTAAAGGCATCGATGAGTTCCAGTGATTAACCTGAACTCTGTTACTCTTCTTTGCACGTGGCTCTTCTCTGATCATGTCCATTCACTTGCTCTTTTCCTAACTTTCCCTCTACTTGAAGTTTCCGAATCAGATCCATGGGGCCCTTCCCCATCAGGGCCGACGGGTGCCTGTAGGAGCCGCCCAGGCGGTCCCACAGGGTGAAGTACTGGCCGTAGTTGTAGTCGAAGAAGAGGTGGTGGTCGGTGTGGTGGGCCGAGCCGTTGATGACACTAATCAGGCCACTGGGAATGCGATAGTCGCCGTCATGGATGGAGATGGTCCAGATGTTGACGAACACATAGAGAGCCAAGTAAAGGACCTTGTGAAGGGGGAAAAGGAAGGGGTAGATGTGGTACGGGAGGCCCTGCAGGAAGCCGTCAACTGGATGAAAGGCGTGGCTGGCAAAAGGGGTGGGGATCTTCCAGATGTGGTGTGGTTTGTGAAACATCTGTTTGAAATGAGAGAACAATGAGATTTACCCCATAATCATTACCAAACACAGAGATGAAAGGCTCTCAGGAATCACAGATCCAGTCATTTTCTCACTGTCTGACATTAACTGGACTGAACCTTTCCTGTTCTAGGTCAGTTAGGATTAACAACATAAAAAGAAATCTGCATTTATTTTTTTATTTGTCCATAACTTTTTTTTAAAGTAATTTAAGGCAACACCTCAAACACACTGCTTCATCATGTGACATTATAGGAAAAACAAAGGGAATAAGCTCAGATGTCAGGAAGAGAATTATGGATATCGGCAAGTTTGGTTCATCTTTGGGTCCGAGTTCCAGATGCCTGGAGGAATCACATTCATCTGTTCATCATAGGAATGTCCAGACATCATAAACTTAATGAGAACTACAGTACCAGGTTGGGCCCACTTCTGTCTTCAGAACTGCCTTAATTCTTTGTGGCACAGACAAGATGTCTGGGAAAGAATCCTGAAAGACTTTGGTGCACAACGACATGGGAGCCTCCTGTTCCACCATCTCCAAAAGACAACAGCAGATCTGGTGACTGTGGAGATCACTGGAGGTCAGGGAGCTCCCATGTTATGTTCAAGAAAGCAGTTGGACATGATCTGAGCTTTGTGACATGGAGCATCATTCTGCTGGAAGTAGGCATCAGAAGATGGGTCCACTGTGGTCATAGGGGATGGAGATGGTCAGCAACAACACTTAGGTAGGCTGTGGGGTTTAAATGATGCTCTGTTGGTACTGAGGGGCCCAAAGTGTGCCAAGAAAATATTCCCCACACCATTGTACCTCCACAAGCAGCCTGGCAGGATGGATCCAAGCTTTCATGCTGTTTCCATTAAATTCTGACCCGGTCATCTGAAAGTTGCAGCTGAAATCAAGTCACACCTTCTTACACTGTGAACACAGACTGGTGGTCTCACCCTGTGATGGAAGAGCCCCATAGGCAGCAAACAATTTCAGTCATATCAGAAACTGCCACTAGTTATTCTATCTAAGAGCTCAGTGACCCAATAAGTTTCCTTTTAGATTTTATTTAAAACAAAAACAGCAGAACAATGATGGATCCGTGTTCTGCTGGACCAACTTCCTGAATGGACATTCATTTGAAGAGTGGTGCTGAAACCTATGCAGACACTAAAGGAAGCCAAACAAACACAGAGGTATACACACCTTGTAAATTAGTTTGTGGTGCAGGAAGCGGTGAATCCAGTAGATGCACATGTCCGTGAAAAACAGGAAGGAAATCATACTCAGGAAGAGGCCTGACCAACCTGTTGGCACAGAGGAGAACATTAGGGTTGCAATACAGTCTGACAAACAGAAGACAACAGGGATGAAAACATGTTGGCTCCATAACTCACCCAGTGGCGAGTCGCTGACGTTGTCGTACAGTTTGCTGTATCCTCGGACTTCAGCGAAAAACAAGGCCACTGTGGGGATGCTGATCCAGGGTAGGGAGCTCATCGCATATTTAATTTCTCTCCAAACTTGATTCTGGGAAAGGAAGTGTTGTGCAACAATAGGTTTGGTTTGGCTGTGAACAACTATTAATAAGTGCCAAAGGAAATTAATTAGGACGTTGTTCAGCACACTGAAATCAAGGTGGTCCATTATGGAGGCGGGAGCATCTCTGGGTCCTGGAGAAGGTGTTTGCTAGTTTAACGGAGCACAACATTAAATACATCACAAGTGTTCAGTTTATGAGGAATGAAGGTGGTTCCGAGAGGACCGTCCTCTGCCAACATGTTCATAAATAATATGGTTAGGCCCACAGTTATTCATACCCCAGCCAGATTTATTTTTTTATAAAATGATCTCCTAATTTAACCAACATGCTTGGAAGCAATATTAACATTTCAGAGCGGCTCAGCCAGAGTCTGGACTTCTATCTGATAGAGAAAGTAGAGGAAGGTAAAGATTAGGGCTATGGTAAGGACACCTTCCGACCTCAAAGACTTGAAGCTCATCAGCAAAGATAAATCATCACAAACACCAGGGAAACATGGAAACATTAGAGGAAGGGTTGGATAACTGTGATACCAATAAAGATTTAGAGTATAAATCATTTCTAACATGAAATCTTTTGAGAGATGCCCATCTAGTTTCCGGTTAGAAACAAACTTATTTGTTGAACTGAGATCCCTTCAAATCTAAATCCAGGGGTATGAATAATTGTAACCAACTTTTTAAATAAGTATATCTGACATAACTTAATATTTTAATGCATCCATTTACTAGACGACACAATAGAACTGCGCTGCAAATGTCTCCCAGTATCACAACAGAGCCTAGCCTAAAACCCTCGGGGTAGAACTGTTCTGCACTTTCTTGCAGGCACGCTAATGGGGCAACTACTCTTTGATGTTGAATGATCACACCCAAACTGGGCCTGGCAGCACTTCAAGTAATTTACTGCAGAACTGCTGTGAGCACGCAAACCTGCTATCGTTTCCAAAATCTCTAAAAGTAAAAAACAAAAGACTGGCTAAATGCTGTGGCTCTCTGCACAATCAGATCGCTGTTTGCTCCTTTCCCAGCGGACCACAAACACCAGCAGGGGAGAAGCATGCACACCTCCAAATTGTGCATTTTGGCTTATTTTTTGGAGTAATCAGAGAAAAAGACCCACATTTTGGATATGTTGTGCATGATTCCTTCTGATTTCACTCAATGGCCATGGAACACAGAGCCCTGCCCCAAATTCTTCCTGTTGAAGGGAGTTTTCCTTCCTACTGTCACCACATGCATGCTTGCTATGAGAGATGGCAGCAAAGTCAATGCAAGTGAGTGTCCACTGTTTAGATAGAAGCTTTTTAACCAATTTGAACAATAAACTGAATTCGACTGAGCTGTTTGATATCTGAGATCCATTAGAATGTACAGAGTTGACTTGGAATTTGTCAGATTGGACTGAATTGACTTAAGTGCCTTATTGCCTTGAGACCATACAGGTCCTTCTCAAAATATTAGCATATTGTGATGAATTTCATTATTTTCCATAATGTCATGATGAAAATTTAACATTCATATATTTTAGATTCATTGCACACTAACTGAAATATTTCAGGTCTTTTATTGTCTTAATACGGATAATTTTGGCATACAGCTCATGAAAACCCAAAATTCCTATCTCACAAAATTAGCATATCATTAAAAGGGTCTCTAAACGAGCTATGAACCTAATCATCTGAATCAACGAGTTAACTCTAAACACCTGCAAAAGATTCCTGAGGCCTTTAAAACTCCCAGCCTGGTTCATCACTCAAAACCCCAATCATGGGTAAGACTGCCGACCTGACTGCTGTCCAGAAGGCCACTATTGACACCCTCAAGCAAGAGGGTAAGACACAGAAAGAAATTTCTGAACGAATAGGCTGTTCCCAGAGTGCTGTATCAAGGCACCTCAGTGGGAAGTCTGTGGGAAGGAAAAAGTGTGGCAGAAAACGCTGCACGAGAAGAGTTGACCTTGGGGGACCTGCGGAAGCAGTGGACTGAGTCTGGAGTAGAAACATCCAGAGCCACCGTGCACAGGCGTGTGCAGGAAATGGGCTACAGGTGCCGCATTCCCCAGGTCAAGCCACTTTTGAACCAGAAACAGCGGCAGAAGCGCCTGACCTGGGCTACAGAGAAGCAGCACTGGACTGTTGCTCAGTGGTCCAAAGTACTTTTTTCGGATGAAAGCAAATTCTGCATGTCATTCGGAAATCAAGGTGCCAGAGTCTGGAGGAAGACTGGGGAGAAGGAAATGCCAAAATGCCAGAAGTCCAGTGTCAAGTACCCACAGTCAGTGATGGTCTGGGGTGCCGTGTCAGCTGCTGGTGTTGGTCCACTGTGTTTTATCAAGGGCAGGGTCAATGCCGCTAGCTATCAGGAGATTTTGGAGCACTTCATGCTTCCATCTGCTGAAAAGCTTTATGGAGATGAAGATTTCATTTTTCAGCACGACCTGGCACCTGCTCACAGTGCCAAAACCACTGGTAAATGGTTTACTGACCATGGTATCACTGTGCTCAATTGGCCTGCCAACTCTCCTGACCTGAACCCCATAGAGAATCTGTGGGATATTGTGAAGAGAACGTTGAGAGACTCAAGACCCAACACTCTGGATGAGCTAAAGGCCGCTATCGAAGCATCCTGGGCCTCCATAAGACCTCAGCAGTGCCACAGGCTGATAGCCTCCATGCCACGCCGCATTGAAACAGTCATTTCTGCCAAAGGATTCCCGACCAAGTATTGAGTGCATAACTGTACATGATTATTTGAAGGTTGACGTTTTTTGTATTAAAAACACTTTTCTTTTATTGGTCGGATGAAATATGCTAATTTTGTGAGATAGGAATTTTGGGTTTTCATGAGCTGTATGCCAAAATCATCCGTATTAAGACAATAAAACACCTGAAATATTTCAGTTAGTGTGCAATGAATCTAAAATATATGAATGTTAAATTTTCATCATGACATTATGGAAAATAATGAACTTTATCACAATATGCTAATATTTTGAGAAGGACCTTTATTTGTTTTGCATTGTTGCATTATTCTTTTTTATTCTTTTCAAAACACGAAATGATCTGTACCTTTCAAGAATGTACTAAACTTTTATGAAGGCAAAATATTAGGGTGCAACTAAATATTTAGATACAATTTAAACATTCTAGGTAAGAATGAAGGGGCTTGAAAGCTCTTTTAAATGTCTGAGTGATTATTATTGGGTTCAAGATCAAGTCCAAAACTACAAACGTGAATTTAAGACAGGAAGTTTGTTCATTTGCTCCTAGGTGCTAAGATCCAGACTTTGGCGAGAAAAAATCCAAAAATCTCCCAACTGTTGCTGAGAATAGGAAGATTCTTGCAAAACACAAAATAATTTCTGTAATATTTCATACTTACAGTGTGTCTCTCACAAAGAGGCGATACAGAGGTTAGACATCAAGTAACCCAAACACATATGAACTATATCAAAGCTTGAATAAAAACTAAAAATCGAATCCAGCCTTGAAAGCAATAACTCATAGCTGCTCGTTTAATTCTCTCAAAACACTGAAGGATCAAAGTTCACTGATCTGCAGGGTTCAGTGGGGGTGGCACTAAGTCTGTTTCTACAGCAACCATTCGACGACATATGAGCTCCATACCTCTAGGAAATGTGGGTGTTTCTTCAGATCATGGTCAAAGATGAAATAATAACTCAATGCCCCCAGGCCAAGGTACAAGACAGCAGCGCCGAGGTTGGTCACCACCAAGAGGCTGATGATCTGCCGCAGGGCCCCATCCTCGGGCCACGATTCTGGGTATACGTACGGAGTGAGGACGTGGTAGTCAGCGACCTTCAGCACGAGGTCCATGGTTGATTCTGTTAATAAAGGGTTGGAAACAGCGTTAAGAAACTTTGTGCATGAAAACACCACGCAATATAAAACGCTTCATACAATAAAAACCTTAGAGTAAAGTAAGATAACAAAGACTGACAACAGTGGACCAACACCAGCAGTTGACATGGCACAATAAATCATCACTGACTGTAGGAACTTCACACTGAACCTCCAGTAGCTTGAATTATGACCCTTTCCATTCCTCCAGACTCTGGGACCTTGACTTTCAAACAAAAAGCAAATTTTACTTTAACTTGAAGAGATGACTGTGGACCACTGAGCAACAGTCTAGTCCTTTTTCTCCTTGGCCCTGGTAAGATGCTTTTGCTGTCTCTGGTTTAGGAGACACTAATCAAAGGGGATGAACCCATGTCCAGAACACGCCTGGGTCTTGAAGCTCTGACTTCAGCTGCAGTCTATACCTTGTGGATCTCCCTCAAACTATTCAATGGGTTTTTCCTAATAATCTCTCAAGGATGCAGCTCCCCTGTTGCTTATGCACATTTCTCCAACACACTTTTCCTTCCACTAAATTTTCTCTTATCATAAGCTGTGAGCTTCCTTAGTAAAGAGCTTCTGTGCTTAGCGACTCTGCTGGACAACTGCTCAGCCAGCAGTCTTCCCTGTGATTTTATAAATCAGAACAGTTCTGTACAAACAAAAAACATTTTTATTGGCCTAATGTAAAATATGAACGTTTTTGGGGACTATAAAAGCCTTAAATGCCATAAGCCGAATTAACTAATGCACTCCTGCAGTTCGTTGTTACGCATTTAGTTTATTTACTCGGTGGAGTTTTTTGAAACATTTATCATTCGTCTTAAAAGTGGGTCAGTTTTTATTTTCCTTAAACAGCGTAAAATTAATTTAATTAAAACGTTTTATCAAATGCATTCACTTACGCTCATCATTAAACAGAAAACTTCAGTAACATCAAATATGTCTATTAAACATGGCGACATAATTTATGTTTTATAAAGAACTGTTTGCTAAACCGTTAAGATTTAAAACGGAACCAGAAAAACTCAACATTATCGGTAACGACACCAAACACTTCCTGGAAGTTTAATATTACATTAAACACATTAGCTGTAGTTTTATTAAGTTAACTTTATGTTTTAAAAGTAGTTTTTTATCGGAACTACGTACCTCCTGCCGCTGTGTTGCTTGTCTCCCGGATCAAAGGTAAGGGGCGTAGGCAACCAACTAAAGCAAGGAGACGGACCAATTACAATCCAGCTACACATTGCGTCATCTAAACATAGCCCAATCGGCGATGAGCTACCCATCGTGGAAAGCTTATTGTTGTTTCTGATTGGCTAACGCGGAGGATCTGCTCATGGCGTTACACACAGAGCGACAGCTGGATGACTAGACCCTGAAAACTTTTCCTTTAATATAATTTTTATTTTTTCCTACATTTGTTTTTGGCGAAGCGACAAAAATGTTTCCGGATTGACAGCAGTTTAATAACCACAACATTTGTGTATTTATTTAAAAATGCAACAGAAATATTAATTATAACTCAATCAACCTATATAGCAGGCTCCCATTCATAAATACACAAACAAAAACAACAGGAAAATCTAAATGTAATATGAATAAAATTACAACACAAATATAAAAGTATAACATACATAATATCTAAAAGCAATTAAAATTAAGAGACATTTATACAAGCAAAAGTGTTAAATCATAAAATACAAAAAATCTGAAAAGATAAAAAATTAAATCATCATGAATAAAATCTAAATTTCAATAAAACATATTAAAACACAGTAAAACAATATGAATAAAATCTAAACAATATCTAAAAACATGATTACAAATATTAAAACATACAAGAAACCAACTTCAAACGTAATTTAATGAAAGGTTTTCTCGATGAAAGACTAAATTATTGGAAGCATCAATGAATCACATGAGGATAAAATAATTTGCAGCACATACAGACGACCGCCATGCATTGGTTAGGAAGGAAAAGGAGATTTCCTTTATTAGACAGTATTCTTCATCGCAATCAATAACGCACTGGCTTGGGTCTTTAATTATCAACGAACTGCATATTCTTACACCTTTCTATCAGAACCTTTCTATCAGAACCTTCTTCAGCAGTTTAAACAACAATAGAACATCTGTTGGACTGGAGCATAGGGTGAGCACCAGTGAACCTTGGTCGCCTATGGCTACCACAGTACCTTCTAGCAGACTGTGACTCTCCACCAGAGCTGTAGCTTTGGGGATCCATTCATCGTGAATTATTGTTAATGAGCTATAAAGCTGGACCTTTTGGGTTTCCTCTACAACAGAATCATTTACGAACCTCCACAAACAGAAGTTTCCCATGGGGCTGATATCTTATCTAGCCACTAGATGTCAGCATTGCTCTGGACTGACCTCTTTCAGCAGTGAGACAACAGGAAAGGATTTTCTAAACAGAAACGAGTTTATATCTATATACTACCGGTCAAATGTTTTAGACACTCATTTAATGATTTTCTTTATGTTTATGACTATTTACATTGTCCGTAGATTCTCACTGAAGGCATCAAAACAGTGAATGAACACATATGCAATTATGTAGCAAACAAACAACTGTAAAATAACTTTAAATATGTTTTTTATTATAGATAGTAGCCGCCCTTTGCTTTGATGACTGCAAAATTAACCTTTGACCGTCTCTCAGTGAACCTCTGGGAAGTTATTTCAAGACTCTCTGGAAAACCATTTCAGGCGACCACCTCATGAAGATCATGGAGAGAACGCCAAGAGAGCAAAGCAGTGATCAGAGCAAATGGTGGCTATTGTGAAGAATCTAAAATATCAAAATGTTTAGAGTTATTTCACATGTGTGTTCATTCATAGTTATGTTGCTTTTAGTGAGAATCTACAATATAAATAGTCATGAAAGTAAAGAGACCTATTAAGTAAGAAAGTGTATCTAAAACCTTTGAGTAGTGTATATATACACCATTGACCTTATACTAATAAAAGTATAAAAAACTGTCAGGTAGAGACAGTTAGAAGAAGGAGGACCCACAGCTTTATTATTTTTGTTATTTGTGTTTCATATTTCAGTTTTCTTCTGTATTAGAAATGTATTTGCATTTTTGCTTTTAGACTATGCATTTATTCATGGACTCACTAACAGAAACTCATTTAATTTAATTTTTTTATGAGTTCATTTTTTTTTATTCCATTTCTTATTATCCATGCATTCCTTTCTTATAGTCATAAACCATTGCCTTATAATTAACCTCTTTGTAAATACTTTGTGAGATTTTCTTCAGTAATAGATGCAATTCTTACAGCGCCATGCAGGATTCTTCATTCCCCTTGATTTTTTTTTTTGTTATTTAATTACAGCCATAAAATGTCACTGTATTATAGAGATTTGGTTTTGTAGACCAACAGCAAACTAGTGCACAGTGTGAAGCTGAAAGAAATGTTAATTCTTTGAAAGAGTTCAAATTTCAGAGTTTTTAACTCATTTTTATTCAGCCTCCTGAGTTCGTACCCTGCAGAACCACCTTTCTCTGCAGATGCAGCTGCAGGTCTTTCAGGGTTTGTCTCTACCAGCTTTAAACATCTAGAGACTGAAACTTTTGCCCATTCTTATTAGTAAAACAGCTCAAGGTCAGTCAGACTGGACAGAGATCATCTGTTAACATGAGTTTTCAAGTCTTGCCACAGATTCTCAGTTAGCTGCATGTTTGGGGTGGTTGTCCTGCTGGAAGGTGAACCTCCACCCCAGTCTCAGGTCTTCTGCAGCCTCAAACAGGTTTTCTTCATCACCTCTGACCAGCTTCCCTGCCCCCCTGAAGAAGCATCCCCACAGCATGATGCAGCCATCACACAGAGATCAAATTTGGTCTCATGTGATTAGAGAACCTTCTTCCACATGTTTGTTATGTCTCCTACATGCCTCTTGACAAACTAGAGAGACGTCTAGCTTTCTTTTTGCCACTCTTCCATAAAGGTCAGATTTGTGGAGTGCACGATTAATGGCTATCCCGTGGACAGATTCTCCCACCTGGGATGTGAATCTCAGCAGCTCCTCCAGAGTTACCATGAATCTCTTGGCTGCTTCTCTGATTAATGCTTTCCTTGTCCAGCCTGTCAGTTTAGGTGGACTTCCATGTCTTGGTAGGTCTGCAGTTGGTCCATATGTTCAGATGGTGGATTGAACAGAGCTCTGGAAGATGTTCAAAGCTTGAAATGATGTTGTAGAACCTAACCCTGCTTTAAACTGAACCAGAACCTTCTCCCTGACCTGTCTGCTTTGTTTTTTGGTCTTAATGATGCTGGTTGTTCTTTAATGTTCTCTGAAGAACCTCTGAGGCCAGAAACAGAAGATCTACAGTTAGACTACACAGCTGGACTCGATAATTGGATGTTTTTAGGGCATCATAGTGAAGGGGGTTGAATACCAATGCAGCCAACTTTGTGTTGCTCTGTCACGTTAAATTCCATTTACGTAAATTAAGGTGACAAAATGTGGAAAAGTTGAAGGTGCATGAATGCTCCAGGAGATTATGTCATGTTTGCAGTAATCTAGTTATCATTATTATCAAAATCTTAAACAAATAGAAAAAGCCTCATTAATATCAGTAAAGGGGAACAACATTTTGACTGAGGGCACCTCTTGTTAAAGAATGTCTGTACGTTCAGAAATGTTGTTCTGTTGCCTGAAACTATCAATGCATCAGAGCTCAGTCTGTGTTTTGAATAAAGGAGGAGTTACATAGTCTGTGTAGGCGTCTCCCCCATGTGCTGACAAACATGAAACAATCAGGAGATCTGCAGAGAAGCACCGGAGAGCTCTGGAGAACCTGTTGCTCACCGTCTTCTTCAGCTGTCAGTCTGATCATAACCAAGAAAAACCTGCCAGTGTCATCCAGTTATTTTTGCCTCTTTTAGATGCTCCCAGTAGGAGGCACTACTGCAGAACATCCACCTTCTCCTGTTGCTGATTTTCCAAACCAGACATGGATGATTTCTGGTTTAGAAATCGCATTCTTCTAACTCCCCTCTTATCTAAATCCATCTAATCTTTACCATGATGCTTCATCTCTCCACAAATCATAGCATCTTCTACCTAAGAAGGTATTTGCTCCTCACAGATTTCCTCTGTTTTGCTTTTGATCACCTGAGTAAACACAAAAAGCAGCTTTAAAATTAGATTTTATTAAGGTTAAAAAGAACTATTCAAATCAACTTGAACCTCTGTGAAAAAGTAATTACCCCCTTGATCTAATAACTGGTTGTGTGACGGTTACATATATACAAGGTCTGGGGTGCCAGGCAGGTCTCTCATGACATATTAGATTATTATGAAAAAGTGTTTTTCCCTTGAAACACATAAACCTCACAAAGGATGTACACATATAACAGTGCTTAACACCCTAAACATTAATGAAATAACCCCCCCAAAAAAACTGTTTCTTTCACTAGTCCCAAAAATATTTACACCCAAAAATAATGATCCTCCAATGTTAATCAGTTCTTTAACTTCAAACTTCAAATAAATCCAATCCACTCGCCAGTCCAATCCAGCAGATTCATGAAATAAAAGCCGGTCCAATTACTTTTTTACATAGTACCAGGTTGGTTTGAATAGTATTCATTTTAACTTCTAAAATATAATCTTTTAACTACTGCGTTGTGTATTTATTTACTCAGATTATCTTTGTTGGATATTAAAATGAGTTTGATAATCTAAAACATTTAAATGTGACAAAAAACAAAAAAAAAAGCAAAAAGAAATCTGCAGAACACTTCCACGGCTCTGGATAGATACACCTTTGCCACCAGTGTCCTCACAACACCTTTGGGTCCAGTTCCTGGCATTTTTCTGGCACTCTTCGCTCACATGAATCCTTCTTTAACTTAACCAGAAAGATACATTTGGAATCGTTTTCTGCAGCTCTAAATGTTTACACTTGCACATAAGAGAATTTTAAATCATGACTTTTTTGAAAAACATTTACCTGGATCTGTCTCTGATGTTTTAAAGAACCGTCTCAGAGGATATGTAGAACTTCAGCCCAAAGAAATCCTGCAAGAACTCCCTCCCTAAAGTAAAGGCATATCTCAGTAGCTACGTTTACATGGACTTTAGTCGGAATAAACGGCCGATCGGACTGAAAATGGGTCATGTAAACCTGTCAGTCGGAATATTCTGATCGGATTCGGCAGGATCGGAAGGAAATTGTAATCCGACTGAGAGGGGTGGTTTACGCCGATTGACAATCTGATCGATATGCATGTCAACACTTAACAGGATCATTCAGTTATTCTGAATGAAGCAAACTGACCTGAGTACGCATGTGCACCCCGCGTCATCCACTGGTTTCCAGTCGCGTCATCCACTGGTTTCCAGTCTTTGGTGGAGGGAAGGAGGGACGGAGAGCCAGCAGCGCTAAAGTTTGAGGCATCACACATCTTTGATTTTGTTCTGCTCTGTCATCCCGTAACGCAGATAGACCAATAGCATGTGTTGCTCAGCCCGAAGCTTAATTAGGGAGTTCAGTAATGTCTCAACTGTGATTAAAACAGGATGTGATTCCATCCTGGGTGCTCAGAAGACAAGCGAACTGGTGCACGACTGCTTTCTTTGCTACTTTTGTTGTTCAGCAAAGACGGAAGTACTTCTTCTGTGTTTTGGGGGGGACATTTGATAACTCTGCGCATGTCCGTGGTTCTATTGTGAATAAAGCCATGTGCACATAAACGCACATCATGATCGGATTGATTGATTGTGTGCCCATTTAAACGATGCAATCAGATTCATTTTTAGTCCCAATACCTTTCGATCCGATCGTGAACTTTTGTGTAGCTACTGACTCCATGAGATCCTCTAGTTCAAGATCTAAAACATCTAGACTTGTCAAACTTAAACTGAATATTTTTACACTGAAGATACTTTAAAAGATAATGGTAGAAAAAACACAAAAAACTGTATAACTTTTTTGGCAGTAGGACCTCCTACAAATTATGGTATATAGTTTAAGGTATATATATTATATTAGAATGAAAGTATAGATATAAAAACAAGTCAAACCTTTACTCAATTATTCAAGACTAATTTTAGATTATTGATAACAGACAGAGTTTGTGGGGAAGGAGCAATCACGAGGGTCGATCAGCCAATCAGAAAAGTACTGTAGGATAACATGCAGACTATGTCAAATTACATGACTAAGGAAAGATGGATTGTAATATTTTTTTTTCTTCCACATTCCTTAGACTACATTTAGAACAGCTACTTTTAATAAAATGTACATGTAATAAAATGTAAACACCTATAATGTTTGTAATTGATCCTCTTGTTAATTTATTTTATTATCTTTTGAGAGATGCTTGTCTCATTTTCTACCTGAAACAAACTTCTTAGATGGATGAAAATAATTCCTAACCAAAATCTGCCACGGGTATGAATCATTTTGGACTTAACTGTATAAATGTATAGAGAATTTGTTTAATGAAGCATAAGACATGACGTTGGCCATATATATGGATACAGATTGGTCTTGGAAACTTTCTTGTTTTTTATTTTTATTTTTGGTACGAAATATTTTCTTTGTCATTCACTTCTTTATTGTTGTGTTTTATTGCTTTTTTATGGTTTGTTAATAGAAGAGGAAAGCAGAAACTTCGGTTGGAAGAAAGAGAGCAAAGCCCCCCTCAGTGCCGCAGCATCTTGGAGTAGTCCCTTGAGTTTTCCCTCTGATGTGAAAAGGTCAGCGCAGAAAGGTGTTGAGATGAAATAGACAAATTTTACTGTCACTGCTTCTGCCTCGCAGTTTCAGAGAGAGAAAGTTGGAGCCTTCTTTTGGTTGGATCTGTAATCACTATCCAATCTGCCTGAAGGAGAAAAAGAAATTTAATTTGACAACGAGGTAATGAACCTGTGCAGCCATTATCTTAGATAACCCATTCGAGAGACTGGTTGAGCACTGATGAAAATTCTATTAAACATAGCTGGCTGATTTCTCTATTTTGTTCTGTGGCAGAAGAGTCTTTTTTACCTTTGCCAATTTACTTTGAACTTTCGGAGTTGCCAAGGATCATTATATCAAGGAGCTTCAAACACTCACCCCCTTACTTAATGATTCCAAGGGTAAAAGCTGCAGACTTTGGGCTAATAACCTCTGAGATGCATGCACAATATGCCGAGGTAAGTGCAGAGATTCTGCTTCTCTCTGTGGAGTTTGGGGGCAACGTTTCTGGGCTATGTACTGCAGAGGAAGTTTGTCCTACTGGGGATATGTTTTCATACCTTATTCTTCAGAATCACACTCACATTAAGAGATTTGGTAGTTAAAGCACCCAGCTTTTTGGCTGATGTTAGCTGTGGTTCCATCCAAACGTCACATAAATCTGAAGCAGGTTTATTTCCTGACTTATAATGAAC